>NC_062578.1:56244464-56559642 GCF_022837055.1 Prionailurus viverrinus
CCACTCTCCGCTCTCTGAGAAGAGCTGTTGACTTTTAACATTCCAGATGTTAAGTTCCACTGGCTCTCAGAACTCATGGAATCCAGCCCCTCTGCTTTTGTAAGCCAGCCTTCTGGGGCTCTGCCTTGCTGGGCAGGCTGCCCCTCCACCGCCCTGGCTCCCTCTCACCAGTCCTTGTAGCACGGACCGCCTCTCTGCCCTTCCTACCCTCTTCAGTGGGTCTCTTGTGTATGCTTGGCTCCAGAGAGTCCGTTCTGCTAGTCTTCTGGTGGTTTTCTGGGTTATTTAGGCAGTTGTGTGTGGAATCTAAGTGATCAGCAGGACGAGGTGAGCCCAGAGCCCTCCTATGCTGCCATCTTCCCTTGGTCGAAACTGACCTATGTTTGACTTTCAATTTGTCTCTTTTTAACATTTTACAGTGTGTAAAATATTATCATCACTTTAATGTACTCTTAGGTTCTTATTTATTTAATTTTAACTTCTAAATGATATTTTTATTTTATTTTAATTTTTTCATTGGTTCTTCTACTTCATTTCAGATTATTTCTCATTTTCACATATTGTATTTTCTTGTTTTGTATGTGTTAATGTCTTTTAATCTTTTTTTATTAAAAATATTTAAATGTTTATTTATTTTTGAGAGACAGAGAGAGAGAGAGATGGCAAGGGGCAGAGAGAGAGAGGGAAACACAGAATCCAAAGCAGACTCCAGGCTCTGAGCTGTCAGCACAGAGCCAGATGTGGGCCTCAAACTCAGGAACCATGAGATCATGACCTGAGCTGAAGTCAGATGCTTAACTGACTGAGCCACCCAGGCGTGTCTCTTTTAATCATTTTTTAAAAGTACATTAAGTTTTGATAGTTGTCACAGATTGTTGGTGCGAACATACTGTCCTTAGTATTATTTCTAATTCTCTTGTTTGTTAAGATAATTTTAGGTAAGATTAGACCTTTATAATTTTCTACTGGGTGTGTGTGTGTGTGTGTATGTGTGTGTGTGTGTGTGTGTGAGGAATTAGTTTTTCTAATTTTTAGGCAGAGGCTTGTTTCAGTGGCTTTTTAAAAATTAGCAAAATTTCTTCTGAAACCAGTAATGCACTGTATGTTAACTAACTAGAACTTAAATAAAAATTTGAGGAAGAAAAAATTTAACAAAATTCCCGATAGTGTTAAAAATGTAACTATTTTTCTACCTGTAGCTAAGGTGGAGTAACCTTCACCTTAAACAGTGGCAAAACTGGGCACATATATATTGCAGCTGTTTTTTGGCATTGAATAATAAAACAGAGTGAAAAAAGTTGAAACCATGATAACAAATCCATATTCACCCCAAATTTCATCCTTTGAACACATTCCTAATCAAGGAAATGGATCCTAAGCTGAAATGAGATGTAGAAATGGAAAGTCAGTAGTTCTTAGATTGCTGGAATTTGTGGGGCAGGCTATTTCAAACAATAAGTCCACCTTGGGAAGGGACAACTGATATATGAAGGAGTTCTCAAGTCATTGGCCAAGCTTTTGGTTGCACTTTCATGGGTGCCATTCTGAAGCCTAGCAAAACGTGGGTCTGATGATATAAACAAAGATATCACAGAGTATGCATTTCTAGAAAATTTTGGAGCTAAAGCCCAGCCCTTGGTCACTGATCACATAGATCATTTAGGTTAACTCAAAAAGATCATGCTTGGGAATAAGGACAATTCTCCATTAAGGTGCATGAACTACAACTAAAAGGAAGGCTAAAGTAGACCTATCCTTAAAAAGAATATCTGCCTGATAGGTTCAGGAGTAACTATCAGTAGTTTTATTGCCAACCAGAACAACAAAAATTTTTGTATTTATGTTATCATATGTATAATGGACTCTGTAAATGGCACATTATAAAGAGTCAGTAATTTTATTTTCCTAAAAAACATTTTTATTTTTGTTCAATACATTGATTTTTGTTCAGATACACATGTATATGGAGATGCATATATGTATATGTATATGTATGTCACCAATAAATATCTATCTGTGGGTCCATATACATATGTATGTATGTATCTGTCTCTATACATGTATCTATGTAGATAGATAGATGTAGATATATAGATACAGATATAGATATATCCCATAAACTAAAGAATAAACTGCACTAAATGGAAACATACCAAGAGTTGACCCAGATGTTGGAATTAATTGACAAGGACTATATTGCTGCTATTACGAATTGAGTAAAGGCATAAAGACATCATTCTATAGATTGCAAAAAAACAGAAACTATTAGACAACAGAAATTGAATAAATAAAATCATAATACTTGAAAAATAATTACATGTTAAGTAGGAAATATACCACATTAAGAAGCTAGAAATGTATGCCAAAATTATATAAACAGGAAGTAGAAGGAAGAAAATAACTAAAATGAAAGTAGAAACCAACAAAGAAAAAATAATAAATTTAACAAGCCTATTGCTGAAGATATTATTAGTTATACAGATGAGTCTCTAACATTACTGATAAAAAAAAGATATAAACTATCAACATTAGAAGTGAAGGAGGAGACATCAACTATCATATGGACCTGAAATGCATAGTAAGTCAGTATAAAGAAAAATTTATGTTCATAAATTTAACATTTCAAATACAATTAAAAAACATGAAAACAAAATTTGTCAAACTTGACACATGGAGAATCGCAAACTATGAAGGGCTCTACATTTTTTTTCTTTTCAAGTTTTTATTTAACTTCCAGTTAGTTAATATACAGTATAATATTAGTTTCAGGTGTAGAATTCATCACTTACATCAACACCCAGTGCTCATCACAAGTACACTCCTTAATCTCCATCATCCATTTGACCTATCCCTTCTGCCCATCTCCAGTAACCCTCAGTTTGTTCTCTATTGTTGAGTCTGTTTTCTAGTTTGTCTTTCTCTTTTTTTTTTTCCACTGTGTTCATCTGTTTTATCTCTTAGATTCCACATCTGAGTGAAATCATCTGATACTTGTCTTTCTCCAACTGACTTATTTCACTTAGCATTATACTCTCTAGCTCATCTCTACATCTAATTTTTTTTTTAATTCTATTTAAAACTTTTCTGCCAAGAGGTCTCAAGGCCCAAATGGCTTAATTGGGTTAAATTTTATCAAACATTTAATAATGAAATAAATCATAACAATTACACAAATTCTTTTAGAAAATAGAGGGAAATTGAACACATCCAAATTTATTTTAAGAATAAATAAAGTAATTCATGAACATAAAAACTGAATTTCTTTTTCATTTTTTTTAATGTTTATTTATTTTTGAAGGAGAGAGAGAGTGTGAGTGAGAGAGGGGCAGAGAGAGAGGGAGACACAGAATCCGAAGCAGGCTCCAGGCTGTGAGCTATCAGCACAGAGCCCGATGCGGGGCTCAAACTCACAAACCACGAGATCGTGACCTGAGCCAAAGTTGGACGCTCAACCAACTGAGCCACCCAGGCACCCCAAAACTGAATTTCTTTTTAAAAGTTTATTTATTTTTGAGAGAGAGAGAAAGGGGTTGGGGGTGGGGGAAGAGAGAGGAGGACAGAATATCTGAAGCAGGTTCTGTGCTAACAGCAGTGAGCCCGACTCAAACTCACCAACTCTGAGATCATAACCTGAGCAGAAGTTGGTTGCTCAACCAACTGAGCCACCCAGATGCCCCTTGAAACTGAAATTTTAAAGAAAATATTAGCAAATCAAATTATGAAACATACAAAAAGTTTAACAAACTTTGGAATGATTTTATCCCAATTATGGAAGGTAATTTTGATATCCCCAAAAAGCAAACTAATATTTTATGTTACCAGGAAAAAGAGAAAAAAATTAATCATCTCAAAAAATGGAGGGAAAGCATTGGAAAAATTCAAAGTTAATTTGTAATTTCAGAATATCTCTCATAAAGTAGGATAAGTTGACTTTGTCAAGTTATAAAGATTGTGTACAGACCATCTATAGCTAATATTCTTGAAGATGAAATACTGAATGGTTTCTTCTAATTTGGTGGCTTAGATAAGAGTGTGTCATCTTAACATTTATATTCATTATTACTCTAGAGGGCCTAAATAGTAGAATAATCTAAGAACATTAAATAAAAAGTATAATGATACAGAAGGAATAAATAAAAGTATTTTACATCCATATATGTCTGTATGTAAATGTAATAAGTGAATTTACCAAAGTGTAAGAATAAAATAGCAATTTTGTTTTTATAAACTAGCAAACTAGAAAAAAATTTTGAAAAGTTATATTTTATTAAAAATGCTATTTTCAGGGGCGCCTGGGTGGCGCAGTCGGTTAAGCGTCCGACTTCAGCCAGGTCACGATCTCGCGGTCCGTGAGTTTGAGCCCCGCGTCAGGCTCTGGGCTGATGGCTCGGAGCCTGGAGCCTGTTTCCGATTCTGTGTCTCCCTCTCTCTCTTTCCCTCCCCCGTTCATGCTCTGTCTCTCTCTGTCCCAAAAATAAATAAACGTTGAAAAAAAATGCTATTTTCAATAAGATTTTATTTTATTCTTTTAAGTGCTTATTTATTTAGAAAAAGTGGGAGAGAGAGAGAGCACGAGTTCATGAGCAGGGGAGGATGAGAGAGATGAGAGGATGAGAGAATTCCAAGCAGCCTCCATGCTGGCAGCATAGAGACCAATGCATGGCCTCAGATCATGACCTCAGCCAAAATCAAAAGTCTCTGCTTAACTGACTGAGCCACCCAGTTGCTCCTCAATGAGATTTTAAAAACATCAATTATTTTGGAATAACTTTTATTGAAGGCAGACCACTACACTGAAAATGACCATACTGTACTAAAAAAAAAAAATTAAGTCTTTAAAAGTGTAGAGATGTATCATACTCATGGATTAGAAGATTCTGTATTGTTATGATACCAACTCTCTCTAAAATGATTGGTAGTTGCAAATTCATCCTGATAAAAATCCCAACAGTCTTGTAGAAATTAACAAGTTTAGAAATTAACAAGTTAATTTCAACTTTATATATAAACAAAAAGTATTTAAAACAACCGTATCATGTTGAAAAGAAGACCTAATTTTTTTTAAAGAATTATCTTTCAACTTTTGGTAGAAAGGAAGTCAAAAGTTCAACCATAAAACTTCAAAAGTGATGAGTTGAGTTTCATAAAAATTTGAAATTTTGTTTCATCAAAAGACACCGTTAAGAAATGAAAAAGCAACTTCTAATAGTAATAGACATGCTATTTGAGGATTTGCTTTGGTTAAGCCATTAAATGGTAGATTCTTAAATTATATTTTTGGTTATAAAAATACAATTATGCTCAGCTTTGAGAAAAAAATTGCTTTGATTGTATTCAAAAAGTGCTTTGATTATATTCATTTGATACTATTAAAACAATTATTTCCAGGTTAGATTAATGCAAATGTAACTTAAAGTGTTACCTATAAAAAATGTCCTTTGAATAACTTTGAAAACATAAACTTTTGGAAGCTGAAATCTGCCTATATTTTATAATAAACTGTTGTGAATAAAGAAATACAATTTTTATAACGTTATAATTTATTTCAGGTTAGCCTGATTCTTTTTTTATCAATGTATGTTATTGGCAACTGGATATTGTGAAGCAATATACAGGCTCTATTTTTCAGTCACTTTTTTTCTCTAATCACAGAACACTGAAAAATAATGTCAATTTATATATTCATAGAATAGCTTTAGGGTACAATAAAAGTATTTAGATGTACTTTCACTATTTTCACATTATTTCCTAAAAATATTTTAGTATCATCAGAGGGAATTGCCTTAATCTCTAAAATGATGGAAATATATACCATCTCAAAAATCAGTTATTATCAAAGGGCACCTAATAATAAAAAGCTGATGAAATCTTGTTTCCAACAGCAATTTTTACTATTACAACAGTTTTCAATTTATACCAAAAGTGGGTCAAAAATAAATGAGCTTTTTAAGACTACTGAATTAAGCATTACTGAGGTTATCATTTGCAAATTGATATATCTTTATATTAATCAAAATGAAATGATTTGATGATAATATACATTTAATCATCAGGTGTTATTACTATTTGTTATTGCAGACTACAGTATTTCTGTGTAAGTGTTCAAGGACGAAACAGATATTTCATTGAATTTAATTAATTATTTTTTTCTTTAAAACATTAAGTAGCATTAATCTAGGTCACAAACTAAACAAGCTATGACAAGGAAATAATCTGCACAATTCAAATCTAAAGGATAGTCTGTTACTTAATGGTTGTAATTTCTTATTGATGGATCCTTTGTTACTGAGATTTTTTTTCCTGAAATATGTGTAATGATAAGGCAGTAAAGTAAATTTGGGGGACATAATTTTTCACTGTGCAAATCTTTGAGTTAATAGTTTCAATTCTCTAGGTAGCCTACCAGCAAGAAATCGGGAGTTGTAAATTAGACACCATGTATAAATCATTGTGTAAGACTTTTCAAGCTTTGGAACGTGCATTGTGTATTGTTTTTACTTTTCTCTGCTGTTCTGTATTCTTGCCTACTTTTTAAGATAAATACATCAACAGTAAGAGGGGGTGGGAGGTCGACTAAATTTTTTTATAAAATGTGGTTTTAAAAAAAGGTAAACCATCTTAAATGTATACCAAATTGATGTGGCTCAAGCTATGGATTATTTACAAATATGTTTATAAAGTAAGTTAAAACTTCAATTTATAGCAATATGGTAACTTATGACATCTAGAAATTTTAGATACAGTGTAATTTCTTTAACACATTTATGACAGTAAACTCTAGAAGTTCAAATCAATAAAAAAATATAGCTATCTTTCTATCATTTATACCATCAGAGAAAATGTATTTGCTTGCCAGACAAATCCTTCTATCCTATTACCATAGTTTGATTTAGTTTCCAGCATGTGACAGGAGGCACCAGGTCTAAGGGTTTCAACTGCTATAAACATACTTCAACCTGTCACATCATCTTTATGGAAATAACTTTCCCAAGTAAGTTTGAGGTAAAAGAATTACCAACTTGTCCACCACCCTTCTTCCTTCCTACCCCAACCCTCTCCCTCCATGGCACATAGCATACTTTCAACCTAAAAAAAAGACTACACTGAGACACATTATAATCAAATTGTTAAAAGTCAAGGACAAAGAATTTTGAAAGTATCAGGAGAAAAGTAATTTGTCATATATAAGAATGGCTTGAGGCACCTGGCTGGCTCAGTAGATTAAGTGTCTGACTCTTGATTTTGGCTCAGGTCATGATCTCATGGTTCTATGTCGGGCTCTGCTCTGACAGTGTGGAGCCTGCTTGGGATTCTCTCTCTTTCTCTCTCTCTCTGCCCCTCCCCCCCACTTATGCTTTTTTTTCTCTCTCTCTCTCTCAAAATAAATAAATCAACTAAAAAAAATGGCTCATAGGATTATTAACAGATTTCTCAGAAGAAATTAGGCAGGCCAAGAAAGAATGGGATAATGTATTCAAAGTAATAAAATAACTACCAAATAAGAAATTTATCCCAATAAAATTATCCTTTAGAAATGAAGGAAAGAGAAAATCTTTCTCAGACGAAAACTTAGGGAGTTTTATCGCAAGACCCATCTTTTAAGAAATACTTGAGTTCTCCAAATTGAAATAAAAACATGTTAACACAAAAGCGTTTAAAAGCATTAATGTAAAGGCAAATATATTGACATGTATAGATTAATGCTATAAAGGTGATGCATAAGTTACTTTATTCCCTAATATAAAGTTAATAGATAAAATTTTCTTAATGGACACACATTATAAAAAGAAACAAGAAGAAAGCAGGAGAGGAAGAGAGGCACAAAAGAATTACACGATAAAAAACAATTAACAAAATGACAATAGTCCTCACTTACCCAAAGTTACCTTAATGTAAATGAATAAAACTCCCCAAACAAAAGGCATAGAGTGAATGGATCCAAAAACAAGATGTCTTTTCACCAGTTCCATGTGTAAGGAGCTTCAAAGTCTCTACTAAGTCCTAACAACAAGTGAAACAATGGAGATAGTAAAAGGTAAGTGCTTAGTGAGGCTGGGGGTGAATAGATGGGGGCACAGAGGATTTTAGGGCAGTAAAAAATACTCTGTATGATACCATAACAATGAGGTATATATGTCATTATATATTTCTCCAAACACAGAGGATGTACAACACCAAGCATAAACTAAAATGTAAACTCAGGGTTTCTGTGACAATGATGTGCCAATGTAGGTTCATAGACTGTAATAAATATACCACTCTGGTGGAGAATATTAATATTGGGGAGGTGGAACATATCTTAAGAGATAAATGGAAACTATATTTTCTGCTCAGTTTTATTGTGGACTTAAGCTTCTTCTAAAAAGCAAACAAAACTAAGATCCAGCAACATCCCATCCACAAAACATACAGTGTAGAATTAAAGACACAAATAGGCTGAGAGGGAAGTGATGATAAAAGATATTTCAAAAAGAAACCAGGAGTGACTATGCTTATTTTAGACAAAATGGACTTCAAATCTAAGTGTAGAGACAAAAAAAATGTCATTATATTGGTGATAATAGGGTCAATTAAACCAAAAGATATAATAATGATAAATATATACACATCAAACTTCAGAGCACCTAAAATTATAAAGCAAATATTGGCAGAACTCAAGGCAGAAATTGACAGCAGTATAGTACTACAATGGGACTTCTATAACCCACTTACAATAATGGATAGGGCTTCCAGACAGAAAATCAATAGAGAAACAACTGATTGGAATAGCACTTATATGGACCTGACACATACAAAATTTTCTACTCAACAGCAGATATTCACAAACTTATGGCACTCATAAAATTTACCTTGAATTGAATTAAAGACTTAAGTGTAAAACTTGAAACATTAAACTACCAGAAGAAAACATAGAGGAAAATCTCCTTTGACATTGGTATTGGCAATGATTTTTCAGACATGACAACAAATGCACAAACAACAAAAGCCAAAAATAAACAAGAAGGGCTACATCAAACTGAAAATCTTCTCTACAGCAAAAGAAACAGAAAGAAAAGGCAACCAACTGAATGGGAGAAAATATTTGCAAACCATACATCTGATAGGGGGTCAATATTCCAAAATACATAAGAACTCATATTATGCAATAGCATGCATAAATAAATAACCTGATTATTTTCAATGGAAAAAGATCTGAATAGACATTTTTTCCCCAAAGAATATTCGCCAACCACTCATCTGATAAGGGGTTAATACCAAAATATGTAAGGAACTCCTAAAATTCAATAGCTAAACAAAAACAAAAACAAAAACAAATAGCTTCATTAAAAAATGGGCAAAGACCCAGAATAACATTTCTCAAAAGAAAACAAATTGCCAACAGGCTTATGAAAACTCAGCTGATACTTTTATTTAATAAACAAAACAAATCAGGAGATTGAATAAAAACATAAAAATCAAAAAATCTGTGTTACCTTTGAGGTTGCTAATTGGAAAGGAGTTTGTGACACCTCCAACAGTGCTGGCCAGGTTTTATTTTTTGACCTGGGTGGCTCTTACATGATGCTTCACTTGTGCAAAAGTTATTAAAATGTGCCATTGGCATTTCATTCTCTTTATATCTGATAATTTACAATTAAGATGTGAATGGCTTAACTGGATCACTTCCTTATCAGAGGAAAGTTTGTGGGAAAGAAAAAAAAAAACAGATGGCTTGTTTTTAGCAGTATGTATCCATTTGCTAATGGTAAATAAGCCTGGAATCTATGAATTTGTGAGACATGGCATCCAAGAAAATGTCAAGTAAGCCATTTTAAAGTGGAGATGTTTCACTACCTGGCTTCTGTACAGTATGGTTACTGCCTACCTAACTTAGAAATTTATCTTTTAATCTGGGTCAGTGAATATCAAATAAGGAAGGAAAAGACCTAAGGAGATCCTGGCCCCTTCCATTTTCACCTTGTATTTAATTTGAAAAGCTTGATACTGACTACAGTCTCTGATTCATGAGAGTCTAATTAGGAAATCCAATATCAATGCTATTGCAATGATACAATATAAAAGCCAAGTATGTTTATAAACAATTATAAAAAAGTATGTTTATATAATTCATAACTCTAATATAATGTTAATAACTACTTTTTATCAGTAATAAAATTCCTGACATTACATTTCATTCTTGAAATGATTTAAATAAATAGATTAAAATAATTCACATTATTAAGATAATACAAAAGCATTTGATACAAATAATTGATAAAGAAGTATTTCATAAAATCAAAGATTCATTTGAAATTAAAAGTACTTCATAGAAAATTAGGAGAATATCTTTAACTTAATAAATGTTATTTATCACAACCCTACAGCAAATTTAAGGACCAAAATGCACACATAGACACCATGTCTTTAGTACTAGTCTTTAATTCTTAACCAACAAAATAAATCAAATAATAAATAAATAAATAAATAAATAAATAAATAAATAAATAAATAGAAAAATATAAGTATTAGAAAAGAAGAAAATGTACTTTCCGTATCGTACGGTTCCCATTAAGAAAAGTATCTACAGGGGCACCTGGGTGGCTCAGTCAGTTAAACATCTGACTTCATCTCAGGTCATGATCTCATGGTTGGAGGGTTTGAGCTCCACATAGGGCTCTGTGCTGACAGTTCAGAGCCTAGAGCCTGCTTTGGATTCTTTGTCTCCCTCTCTCTCTGCCCCTCCCCTTCTCCCACTCTGTGTGTGTGTGTGTCTCTCTCACAAATAAATAAACATTACAAAAAATTTTAAAAAGAAAGGAAAAGTATCTACAGTAACAAAAGTCAAGTATTTGCTTTTTCTAAGAACCATTAAAATAATACCATTTCCAATATAGGTAAAAGAAAATTAAAATATAAAAGCAAACAAAATATATGTGTAAAATTAATCTAATAGAGAAAAACATCATTTTGATCAAAGTATAAAATTTATTTAAAACCATAGAAAAGCAATAGACATAAATGATGTAGATTTATTCAAGGAAATAAAGACACAAACTTAATGTAATGTGAAATTCCAGTATGGTACTTTATGGAATTTGACAAGGTGATTCAAAATGTCATTGAAAGAAATAAAGAACCATTAAAATCTAACACTGTCTTGTAGAAAACCAAGAAAGGCCTGCCAGATACAGAGATATTACAAACAATAAAAGTTAATGATGTGGTGTTGGCATGGAAATGGATAAACAGATAATTGGCACAATCATAGGGAAGGCCCAGAAATAGGCCCATTCCAATAGTGATGAAGACCCAGGTTGTCAGTTTCTAAGTGTTTTTATTCATTACCTCAGAATAATTTTTTTTTCTAAATTTCTAATTAGTCAGAAATTTATGTTATGTGGCTTTATTTGAGGGTTTGTTTGCAACTCTATAGCCCACCCAATTTTTTTCAATTGTTATATTTTTCCAGAATAAGATTAGTCATTTTAACTTAATCTAGTGTAAAATAATTTATAACTGAGGTAGATTCCAGTTTACTCCAGTCTATTTTGTCAAGGACAGTAGTCCCAGACCATTATACAAATGCTGTAAACTTCTAGTCAGCAACTTTGTCCTCCAGTCAACATAGAATAGTATGAATAAAGGTCCCCATAGCCTTTTTGTCTGTGATTCCCACAGACGCACAGAGAGTAACATTATTCAGTTGAATTAAACAAATATATATATTCTCTAAACTAACTGTTCTCTAATTAACTTTAGGACTGCCTGTTTTGTTCTTACTTTCTGAGAAGATTCAGTAGATCAAAGGCAGATAGATATTTTACAGGTACACCACTAATGGAATTCCTAGTTAACCTCTGCAGGTTGCTTCAGTAAAATATATCTTCAGCGGAAAAAGATGTAAACATTTATCATTCAGAAAAATATGTCAATTAAAACATACAATTTGTTTGAACAACAAAAGGAGACCTAAGATCACAGTGGGACTCTATGAGACACATTCTGCTTGGGAGACCGTAAGACCCCCGTGGTATCAGGCAGCTGCTGTATTTATCATAATTGGAAGTACAATACTTAGAGGGTACAATATTATACTTCTGATCCATAATAGATGAAAATGTATGGCTATTAATTGATCTAAAGACATAACCATCAAAAGTATAAAGAGGAAATGAAATGATAAGGGAGTTAAGTGCATTTTCTTTCTAACAGAACCATTAAAAAATTAAAAACTAAAAACAATTTGGTTTTCTTTAGCTTGAAACGAAATGTAAACATACAAAACATACAAAAACAATTAAAATATATGCAGAAAATTAATCTAGTAGAGAGGAAGTACAATATTTTGTCATTGTTCATATTTCATATTTTTGTTTAAATAGTATTTCATATTTTAGTCATTTAAAACTATTGAAAAACAATGTAATAAATTTTTAATTTAAATAATTATATGGTCTTATATTTCCCATGTTCACATTCATAAAAATATTCATTACATTTTTATGCCTTTGAGCATTGTTTCTTCCCTTCTTAGTTTCAGAGTTATTTTATCCACACATTGTCTTCTACTTGGTCAAAGGGGGTTTTAACTTTAACATTCTTGGTATACCATCATGTATCAATCATCAAATTGTTTTTGCAAATTGTATGAAGGTATATGGATACTTAGTTTTAATGTCATGTGTAATTATAATAAATATCATGATTTTAATATTTGATTTATGTAGGCAGCTGTGGTGAATACTATAGTATATCGCTTAGATATCATCTCCTCTGCCTCTTTCAAGAACAAAATACTCATCCCCAACCCCACGTATGCCCAGGAAGCTCAGAAGGCTAAATGAATATTATGCATAATACCTGCCAACTCAGTCTTAATCACTGGTAGAAAAAAAACAGGCTCAGAACTGTTTGTCCCAATTGGCCATTTAAGTTTAATAGTAAAAGCCAATTAATGACAACAATACTAAGTAAAACCTTCAGAAGGAAGGGAGAGTGTTTTATAGACCATTTGTGTCTTTGTGTGTCTGTGTTTGTCTGCATGTATGTATGGCAGTTTTAAGTTGTTAGTTCTTAAAATTAGTACCTTTTAAATGAAAAAAACTTGACCAAAAATCTGTCACAGAATTTTTGAAACCCAACAAACACAAAGTTAATGAGAAAAAAATTCCCTGCCACAAGCAGACCAACCCCACTCCTACCCTGCTTTACAGACTTGCTGGTTTCTGCCTCCTCTCGTCTGGCTCAGGGAGGAAGATCCCCAACACTGGCTCTACTTTCTAGCTGATCACCGCCATTTACCTACCCAGGCCTGAGTGGGACAAGTACTTAGAGAAACCAGAAATCTTTCAGGGGATTTGTTGCTTAAGTGTAAGTGACAATTATTTGCATTACTACTACTTTCCAATCAAAAAAGAATTCTAAAACTCTGTCCTACAAAGAGATCACAACATGAAAGAATTGCTTAAAATCACTTCTTTTTTTCCATTGTTTTGTTGGTCTCTCTGGACTGTCTTAGATGCTAGTTGAAATTCATATTTACATGAGTCAAAAATTGTCTAGCTATTCCCTAACGTCTTTATTTCCTAAACTATATTCACTCTGTTTTAAAAAAAGGACTTGCAACTTTGAGACTTAATGGTAGAGACTTAAGAAAGGGTATCTTTTGTTGTTTCTTGCAGTAGATGCTGCTGAGTTCAATTGATGCCTTGGAAAGGCTGAGGATGATTAATCCTCAGTTAAAACCTAAGTGTGAAAGGCAGATGGCCTCATTGGCAGCATGTACAGAGATTCTCATTTCCTATAGCTGCAACACAGAAAATACATAGGATCAGGGCTAAGACTTAATTATGAGAGAAGCAGAGCTCCTGAGAAGGTTATATTCTCAATCCCAGCAATATGTTACACTAAGGTCAGGGCCCTGAAAGGAAGGATTAGGACTCTGAGACTTCCTATGGAGTTTTCTTTGTAAATATGCACTCAGAAGTCTTCAAATCTCAGATTCTCCTGAAACCTTTGCAGTTGGAAAATTTTGCCTTTGTATCTTTGTGCCACAGCATACAACTTACCTCTTGGTTGAAGAAAATATCCTTGTAGGAAACACATGCTCCCCTCATCATTTAACTGCATATCTCCTGGCCACAATTTTAATAGTTAGCATTGTGTTAGTTTCCTATGGCTGCTGTAACAAATTACCCCAATCTTGGTGCTTAAAAAAACTAAAATTCATTCGTTCAAAGTCTAAAAAGAGTGTTATTAGGTCATAATCAAAGTGTCATCAGGGACATGTTCATTCAAGGGGATCTAGAGAAGAATCCATTCCTTGCCTCTTTCAGCTTCTGGTATTATCTGCATTCCTTAGTTTATGGTCATAACACTCCAATTTCTGTCTCCATCTTCACCTTGCTTTCTCCTGTTCTGTGTATGTCAAATCTCCTGTCTTTTGAGTATGAGGATGCAGGTGACTGTTATTGTGCCCACCCTGATAATCCATGATAATCTTCCCATTTAAAGATCCTTACCTTAATCTCATCTCAAAGTTCCTTTTTCCTCATAAGGTAACACTTATAGGTCTCAAGGATTAAGACTTGATATTTTTGGGTGGCCATTCTTTAGCTTACTACAGGCACTGTTTATAGCACTGATGTGGAAGGAGCTAGGTATAATAAAAAAGGAACAGGCTATACTGTGAATGAATTGCAGAATTTAGTCAACAAGTATGTACTGGCAGAAGATAGGGTGGTGTGTATATGATTAGATCCTGAAGATGCCGAATCAAGGGTGGTGGATTGTAAGGTTGGATTAAGGAGAATTTTCTTTCACACAAAAGCACTCTCCCATGAATAGCAAATATCTCATTGAATTACAAGTTTAGCTGCTTCCTAAATACTTTATATATTTGGTGTCTAAGCACCAGAAGATGAGAAAAGGAGTCACCGTTGTAGCAAGGGTGGTTATTCCTGATCACAGAAAGAGATTAAGGATACTTTTACATAGTGAGAGCAGGAAAGAAAGATGTGTAACCCTGGTGATCAATTTCAGCATCCATGAGTATTTTTCTTGTCTAATTGTAACTTTGAATGTATACGTGCAGCATTTGTAGCCTGGGAAGAATATAGTTAACAAGAACTTATGTCACTCTGGAATGAGAGTTTAAGTACTATCACCATATAAATCACCAAAACCTGTAGAAGTAATAATGGAGAATGGGAATTTAGAATAAATATGGAAGAGGAAGATAATGGGAAGAGGAAGGTGATGGGAACTACTGTGGCCCTGATAACAACTGCAGAACCGGGCCTGCATGTCACTAACCTTCTTCTAAATTTCAACTGAGGAAGTGAGGCCCACGAGAGCCATAGAGGAACTACTTCCCGTATATGTGTGGAGAAGTGATTTGTGTAGCACATGGTGCTGTGAAATTGTAGAGAAGATATTTTCATGCTTCTGAATGTTCAGGGCTTTTGGAGCAAAAAATACAGGCAATCTAGGTTAAAGAATTGTTGAATAGTAACCCTAAGAGTAAAATACCTCTGAGAGATTTGTAGCTTATCTCTTCTGAGCTACGTGTTTACAGTCCAACGAAGGATAAAACCCAAGCCATTAGTTTATATTCCAAAAGACTGTAAAAATCCGGAGACCTCTCTCAGAGATTTGAGGGTTTTCTCCCTTTCTCAGGAGAGGAGGATGGCAGCTGTGCAGCAGTTCCTCTATAAACTCCCAAATTTATTACATCAGCATCCCTCATCAGTACAGTCCTCTGTGTGTGCAGCTGACAACCGCCCTTATTGCATTGCCCCAGGGAGAGTGGGATAAGGGGAGATGCTGCTGCTACTGCTGTAAGTAGTTTTGATATCTCATCCAGAAACTGCATGCTCTATTTTATTTTTAAAAATTTTTAATGTTTGTTTATTTTTGAGAGAGACAGAGCAGAGAGAGTGGGAGACACAGAACTCAAAGCAGGCTCCAGGCTCCACTCCGTCAGCACAAAGCCCAACGCGGGGCCCAAACTCAGGAATCGTAAGATCATGACCTGAGCCGAAGTTGATGCTTAACTGAGTCGCCCAGGCATCCCGTATGCTTTCTTTTAAAACACAATATATCTGTATAAAACTTAACAGGCGTAGACTTTGGCAGCCATATAGTTGTGCTGCTAAGATGTACTTGCTTTATATAGCATATGTGCTGCTGAAGCAAGCACTGTACTTGTTTTATTAAAAAAAAATCTTTATCGAGGTATAACTGGTATGCAAAGGACCACACATATTTAATGTTTACAGTGGGATGAGTTTGGACACAGTCAAATGCTGGCAATACCTTCATCACAATCAAGGAAATAGTTACATCTAGTATCTCCCAAGCTTCCTTTGTGTCCCTCTGTTTTGGGATTGGTTGATTTATTTTGTTGTTTGATTTTATTTTAAAGAAAACCTATTGTGAGCAGGGTAGTTGGTAGACACCTTCCGGCTGCCACACAACTGGATATTAGGCAGTGCTCATGACAAAGCGGTGTTCTTTCTGGCCTGCTCACCGACAAGAAGTGAACATGACAGGGGACTACTGTTGGGTCATGCCAGCCCAGTGTGGTGCTCAACTAATGGCATTCTTCCCTCTAGGCCTTTCCATCTAATTGGCCAAGAATTTTTCAGAACTTCACTGCAGTCCCAGTCTGTCCCTTCCAATCCTCCCTTATTCCTCTTTTTTTCTCACAGTTATAACACCTGCATCATGGTCTGAAGGCTCTGCCAACATTTTCCTGCACCATGCATCTCTTCATTGTCTAATTAGGTCTTGGTATTTGCTTCTCCGTAGAACTTAACTATCTCAGAAAGAGCTTGCACATAGGTGGGATCCTAAACAGTACACTCTGCCATAACATGTTCTATAGAAATATGGCCATTTCTCATACATTGGACTACAGTATCACCAACATTGTTTTAATTCTCCCAGTAAACAAGAAGTGACCAGTAGGTTAAAAGTATCAGTAAGATGCATGCACTGCAGACAGTAGAGAGTAAAGCTTACAAAGATTCAGGGACATTTCACTACAGTAAAACTATGAGGCCTCTAGTGGTTTAGGGTATCAGTACACCCTGATGAGTCTTCCAGAGTGACAGATAAATTATTTCATGTTATGCCTTCCACAACAAGAAAAGGAAGAAAAATCTCTGATAGACCTCTGGAGTTCTGGATTACTATGTACCCCAATTGGTAATACTACTTTAATGCATATACCAGATGACACAAAAGGCCACCAGCACTGACTGCAGGCCAGAACAGAAAAGGGCATTACAGAAGGTCCAGTGTGTGATGCATGTCTGTGCTACTTGTTGCCATACAGTCTTGCAGACCTATAGTATTAAAAGTATTAGTGCTACAGGAAGATGACCTGGGGGGTTTATAGCTACAGCAAGCCCCAATAGGAAAATTGCATGTGCCCCCTCCTAGATTATTGGCAAAAACCATTTTTTCTGCAGAGGAAAATTATACA
Source organism: Prionailurus viverrinus (assembly GCF_022837055.1). Lineage (NCBI taxonomy): Eukaryota > Metazoa > Chordata > Mammalia > Carnivora > Felidae > Prionailurus > Prionailurus viverrinus. The sequence continues at coordinate 56,261,935 of NC_062578.1, forward strand.
TCTTTTGCAAAATAGCTCCTGGTATGATAGGGAGTCCTGGTAGAGGTGATGTGCCTGACCAAGGAACATCAAATAAGCTCTGGTTCACCCATTAAGTAGTAAGATTGGGTGGGCCAGTCATTATTCCAGGTAAATGTGGCAAATCCAGTTCAAAAGCAATATTGGAGGAGGCAAGTAATCTATGTGTGCAGGGACCCAGACCCTACATCTTCTACCACAGTTGTACCAGTGCCTCTCCCATCAGCTGACACCTATGTCTTTTTGGAGTTCCAGTGTGACCAACAAATGAAAAAGGAAAACGGCTTTGCTTGATTCACACATTGTAGATTGGCATAGGTATGTCAGTACTGTCTAACAGCATATTTTGGGGATAATACAGCCACACTTGAGGTGAACTTGAAAGGCAGTAAAGAAGGGAAATCTTCCTGATGAGCAGACTTTTTTCATTGCATCTGGACCTCCACTCTGTCAAAAAAGAGAAGAAGCCCAAGAAAAGTATATAATGCTCTCTTGCATACTTAAGAGCTCTCACAAGCGCGCTCTCTCTCTCTCTCTCTCTCTCTCTCTCTCTCTCTCTCATACACACACACACACACACACGCACGCACACACACACACAGTGAATAACTTGACTGGTTGATCTGGGCCTGAAATTAGATATGTTACAAGGTCACAACAAGGAGACATGTCAATGGAACTACAATGGTGAACATGAAGTGTGAATGGTAATTTGGCTACTGTAACTGCCACATATCCAACCTGCCACCAACAAGGAACAATAATGAACTGTCAGTGTGTCACTGTCCTATAAAAGGATTAACCAGCCACTTTGTTGTGGCTGACAGATAACATTTGACTCCTTCAACCCCCAAAAGGAGGACAATTCATCTTGATAGGAATCAGCACTTATTAAATAAGAGATTCCCTCTTGCCTTAGTCTTTTCAGGCTGTTCTAACAGAGTACCACAGACTGGGTGGCTTAAAAAAAAACAAAAACCGGTTATTTCTTACACTTCTGAAAGCTGGGAAGTTCAAGATCATGGTTCCAGAAGATTCAGCATGGTGGCTAGTGAGGGATCACTTCCTGGTTCTTAGGTGGAAGCTTCTCACTGTGTCTTCACATGGTAGAAGGGAAGAAGGATCTTTCTGGAATCCATTTTAGAAGAACATTAATCCAATTAGTGAGGGTTCCAACCCTCATGACCTAAGACATCTCCCAAAATACCTACTTCCTAACCACCACATTGGGCAAGAATTTCAGTGTGTGAATTTGGGGGAGGGGAACAGGTGATACAAACATTCATACCATAGCACCTTTCTTCTACTCAAATTTTTGGCCTGAGTCACTATTTACATGCTACAGAATGTTTTCTTCAACAAAGCATCCTGAATAATACTAAACTGGTTTAACAGACCCATTATACATACATACACACACATACACATGCACACACATACACAAATTCCAGCACATGACTCAAGATCCAGGAATTCTATCAGATACAGTATCAATCATCACTCAGAATGGGCTGGCTTAATAAAGCAAAGGAATTCCCACTTGAAGGTACAACTGAAGTACCATTTGGATATGGTATCCTGTGAAGATGGGTGCCATCTCCTGTGGTAAAGTATGCATTGTAAGTCAATGACAATTATGAGGTTCTATGCCTCTAATAAGTATAATACATAAGTGTGCAATTTAAGGGACATTAGCAGGAGTGGTTTCACTTACTTGCATTCCTTGTGACATATTTGGGAACTTTGGCCTTTTTGTCCACTCAATGGTAGGCTATGTTTCCAAGAGGAAAATGCTTCCAGGTGTCACAGCAAGAGTCTAATTAAGCTTTAAATTATGATTGGCACTCATTTACTTCAGATTTCCCATTCCAAGACAATAGTAAGCAAGAAAGGGAGCCACTTTCCCTTTACTGGTAATTAACACTGATCATCAGAGCATGATAGTGTAGGGGTGCGTGGCAGGCTATCTCTAGATGGGCCACTTTGGCATATAGATTATTTTGAGGGGCGCCTTGGTAGCTCAGTCAGTTAAGTATCTGACTCCTGATTTCAGCTCAGTTCATGATCCCAGATTCTTGGGATCGAGCCCCGTGTCAGGCTCTGGGCTGAATGTGGAGCCTGATTGGAATTCTCTCTCTCTCTCTCTCTCTCTCTCTCTCTCTCTCTCTCTCTCTCTCTCTCTCCTTCTGACCCTCTCCTCTGCTCACTTGCTCTCTCTCTCTCTAAAATAAAAAAAAATCATACTGAGTTAAAAATAATAAAAACCCAGCAGATACAGAAAAAGTGTTCTGTCTCCCCCATAACTATCTAAATTATAATGGAAAGGAGAGCCTGTAACAGGAAGAGAGTTATTAAGGAGATTCCTCTTTTCCTAAGGAACTTAGATGCACAATAGAGCAACCTTGTTTTTCCAAACATCTCCTTTCACCTTCTTGTTAGTGAGTTTTGTCTTCTTTGTGTCCTCAGACCCTCTCCCTCTCTATAACTCATATAAGCTTCCTATTGCCTCAGTGTCTTTGGAATTTCATCAGTAGACCAATTAAATTTGATATTCTACTATTAATGTATCATGTCAGTTTGATTCTAAATCCAGATAGATTGACCATAGGATAGAGGAAGGTCTTCCTCCCTGACAATGGGACTAATTTTATAGATTCAGACTCTCAGATGACCAATTTGTACATCTCTCCTTTGCCAAATTTTGACAGTAATTGGAAAAATTCAGTAACCATGGTCTGAGAAGTGCTTGGTAGCCAGTAGTTGGAGCATTCAGTGATGAATTTATTAGGCCATCATGTACATCTCTTAAAAAAATAGAATTTTGATCCAAACATGAGAAAAATCTAGACTTGGTAGTAGAGTATGGGAAATATCAATTTGTAGTTACAGGTATACAACTGTAGGAGTATAACACTGACCAGGCACAGCAGTGAGAACTTTAGTTTATCCTATTAAATGTCAACTTGTAAATACTCCAGGAAAAGTAGCTGACCAGATTATGGAGAATATACTTCCCTAACATATTATATGAGTAAGTGGTTCCAAGGAACAAAAGTGATAGGTCTATACTGGATACTCTTGGGGATTCCTAGAGTTGACCACTATTAGAATAATTATTCGTTACCTAGGTGCTGAGAACATTGGGAGCTGACAATAATCAACTGAGTGCCTCTCCAAGAATTCTTATCTGAAGAACATTTTCTTGCCCAAAGTTATCCCTCTTATCTGGAAAGTCATCAATGCAAGTGATTGGTGAATGCAAGAAATGTAGGCCAAGTTCCCTTGTTGCAATATGGGACAAGTCTGCAGGGTCATCCCCATCCCAGAGCTCTGAGTTTGATGAACTGAGACTATTGTTGTAACTGAATCTCATTTCAGATTCTTCTGCCAGTTCTGCTTTTTTTTTTCACTCCTCTGCAATATTTATCAAAAGAGCACGTCCCAATTAATTTCCTCGACTTAAACTGTCTCAGATTCTGTTTCCCAGAGAACCCAACTTCCCAGTCCACTTGTGTATATTATGATCTTTAAGGTTATGTAACTATGGATAGATTTATATATTCTGGTATCAAAACAAAAACAAAAAAGAGGAAATATGGCTTTTTTTTCCTTTCCCAAAGTAATGTGAAATTATAATTAATTTCTCAGATCATTGGCTTTCTATCAAAGAAGATGGAATGAAGAGAAATTTTTCAAAATAAATATGATATCAGATGTCCTCCTATCCCTATGGCATATCCTCATTTAGTTTTTAACACTCAGAGGTTATTTCCATGTGTTGTTTAGACAAATACATCATAAATACTGTATTAGATAATTCCTGGTTGCTCCAAATTATGGACGGTAAATTATAATTTTACTCACTAATTCTGGTACTCAATATATGTATCTTCTTGTTTTATAATTTTTATGAGGATTAGGGTCTCTGAAATATCCCATTTAGAATGCCTAGTTATCAATGGCCTGTGTGTGTGTGGTTTTATTGCAACAACCAGCCTAGCCTGTTATACATTTATATATTGGCAGAGAGAGAGAGAGAGAGAGAGAGAGAGAGAGAGAGAGAGAGATCCATCCCCATCGTGGGGCTCAAACTCATGACCCTAAGATCAAGAGTCATGAGCTCTATTGACCGAGCCAGTCAGGTGCCCCTGCATAAATGAATTATAAAATATAGCCAGAGAAACAAGAAAACATTCCCAGTTACCTCAACTTAGCAAACTCAGATTTATGTTCCTTATTTTATCTGAAAATTAGTCTTTCTCTTTTAATGTAATCTCACTATTCAAAAACAAAAACAAAAAACACTTTATCTCATTCAAAATACCTGAACTCTGTTATACAGCTTAAGGTCCCTCCAGACAGTTTTAATATTTTAATGAATCTGGAGAAAAAGATTAAGATTTGTTACCCTTACCTCTGATAGGTCCCTACTCTCTGCCTTAGACTTTATAAGGCAAATATTTTTAAATTTAAAAAGAGAAGTATGAGTAAGGTGGTCCTTTACATGCAGAGAGAACTTCATTCTTAAGATTTATAGCTCTTTATCTTGGTGCTAACTCTCTTGGATCCTTTCCCAGAAATTTTTAGTGTCCAAGCCAATAGTCTGTCAAGGCTTTTGACCTGGATATAGTTATTTCTCACAGTTTAACTCTTTCTGCCATTGTATCAATCTGTTTAAATTTTTGCTCATTCCGTACTAGGATTTTTATGGAGTTGAGGAATGGGTTTTCAAAAAAAAAAAATACTGTGATCAGGCAATTTGTCTCTGCCTATACTAAGTAATGCATTATAAACAAAGCAAGAAATTAGCTACTCAGAATCTTTCTCATTAGTCATTTCCTTAGGAATTTCTCATACATTAACTCTGTCTCTGTTAAAAATTATTTTAATGGAGAATATGAATATCAAGAAGCAGGTTTAAGATACCGATTTGTCTGAAACAAGAAAAATTTTCAAGCATGTTAGAATACTAGTCCCTGGATAATCTGGGTGGTAGAATAAGGGTTAGTATCCTCCTTTGAACATTTTCAGCTTTACATTTTATCATTTTCCATGGATAACATTTGCCCTCTGTAGTCCCAAATTGTGGCTGCCATAATCTCCATTATTTTTGTCAGAGAGAAAATGAAGGAAAGAGAGAGACAGAGGCAGGGAGGGAGGGGGGGGAGAGAGAGAGAGAGACACAGAGAGAGAGAGAGAGAGAGAGAGAGAGAGAAGGAAGGCAGGAAGGAAGGAAGAAAGGAAAGGAAATAAAAGAAAAAAAAAGAAAAGAAGGAGAAGGAAGGAAGGAAGAATTTCCAGGCACATGTGAATATATTCTTTTAAGCTATTATTGGGGGGATGTTGTCACTGAGGTCCCTAATAGCTCTAGCTACCATAAGTAAATGAATAAATAATAAGTAAATAAATAAATAAACCACTACATATACACATATTCAAAGTAACTCATTTAATCCATGTCCAATACAAATATTCAGTCACTTAATATGAAAAAGAAAACAATATTTACAGAGTTATTTGGGGAAATAGAGCCAATTTACAGTTGGACTTAAGAAACTCTGCCTTTAAGTCTGGATCAAAATAAGGACAGTGGATTTATGATATGCTCTTAAAGTCTAAAACTCCCTGGAAGACCCTCAGTGTTTGTGTATTTAACAATGGCTTTCAATCATCTAACCAGTTTAATAAGCCTGAATTGTTTACATGATTTCTTGCACAGATCTTGATGGTTGAAACCAGAAACACAATACACAAATTCAAATAAAAACCCTTGAGGAGTGTGCACATAGGTTGTCTCTTGGACTGACAATGCTCATCTGCACTCTCTCTTGCTGCCCATATCCTTTGCCCTAAATAATAGCCATGATCAGTATGCTTTGTACAGTCTAGTGAGTCCTTTCAAATATCTGACCTTGGCAAATCTTTGCACTATTCAATTTCTCTTGCTCAGCTAAATAAGTTCAGAACTCTGAGAAACACTGAAAAAAAAGACAATATCTTCTTTCTTTCTTCCCCTTCTTGCCTCCCTTCCTCCCTTCCTTTTTCCTCTCTCTCTCTCTCTCTCTCTCTCTCTCTCTGTCTCTCTCTCTCTTTCTTTTTCTTTCTCTCACTTTGGAATACAATTTCTTACACCTATATAACTTCATCTGGTATACTTTTTTTTTTTTTGAATTTTGTATGGCAGACATGTGTGCTGATCCTTCTGGGGACAGGCACGGTCCTAATTCAGATACCAAGTCTCACTCAGAAAAGCCTGGATATTAACAATTTAACAGATATCTGTCTTTTCTAGAGGTTATTATCTTTTTTCCTCTGGTTTGCAGGCAGTTTGTTTCACACTCTGGTCTCTGAATCCTCTCCAATTATACATACTAAATAAATGCCAGTTAAAATATGGGTACACTCTTTTGGGAATGCTAATTCCCTACAATTTACCAAATGTTTACAAACTTAAGAAGAAGGAAAAGAGTCATTGAAAAAACCTCTAGCCTTCTTTAATCACTTTACCTGGTATCCTACATCAAAATTTAATGCAAATGAGAGGCAGATTTAATTATGACTCCTAGGTTTTTGCCTTCTGTAATTGAGTGAACATTGGTGATATTTACAGATAGGGGAAACATTAGTTGTTTATTTGTTAAATGCAGTACTGAACATTAGAATGAAGTTTTAGCTGGACCATATTGTGTTTGAGTTTCCTATAAGACATTCAAGTGAAAATGTTAAGTGGGCAGGTGAATATTTGATATTCCTAAGAATAGTTGTTTCAAGAGTTTACCAAAATACCAATATTTGTTTTGAGTTTATCGGTATTGTAATGTTATAAGGAGATGTCATAATTTTTTCACAAAGAAAACTTCCAATTTCAATGAAATTAAGCAATACGATTATTTTCCACATTATTACTATTATTTTGGTTTTGGCTCAACTATCCCCAGCATGCATAAATCCAAGTAAAGCACTATTTATCCAGATAAAGTCAATGATTGTCCCTATCATTTTATTCCATCATCAATGAGGACTAGAAATGTCAATAATAATGATTATAACACAATTTGATTGGAACATTTTCTTAAAGAGAGCAAATAAAAGCTGTTCAACCTGGAGCTCTCTCTTTAAATAATTAGTTTTTGTGCCTTATTCTCTTGTATTGCATTATTTTATTTAGATTGGTTCTTTCATAAAACTCTTATGGTAAGATGGACCTGGGTCTACTTCTCTTACCTTGCATAGAGGTATTATTAGAAAGTGAAGCAAGCACAGGTTCTGAGGACACACTGGAAAGTGAACAAACAACTGAATAGGGCAAATCATGTGGTCTACTTTATCTAATTAGTATGTAAAATAAAATAGAAATTTGGGATTATAATATAGATTAAAGAGTGACTTTGGGGCACCTGGGTGATCTTGTCAGTTAAGCTTGAGACTCTTGATTTTGGCTCAGATCATGATCTCAAGGTTCCTGAAATCAAGCCCCGTGTTGGGGCTTGTGATAAGTGTGATAAGTGATGAGTGATTTTATCAGAAATATGTCATTTTATGTGTGTATGTATGTCTGTGTGCATGCTCACATACATATATCATACTTATATATGCATATATATTTGTATTTATATTTTTGAGACCTGTAACAATGGTGAGCTCAGGTTAGGTTTCATCTTCTGTAATGGTTAACTCGCTCAAAACTTTAATGGTATTGGGATTTGTTAATTGAGGATAGATCATTAGTTCTTTCACATAGTCTCTTCTCTCTATATAACAGACAACCTTCCAGGATCTATTTTTTCAGATGAAAAATGTCATTAGGGCCTTAGAACCACTGGCAATATATATTAGGAAATTATGAGTTTTGTATAAAAAATTCAGGTGAGAATAATTATTTTACACTTAAAAATAGTATATGCATTTAATTTCTATTTGATTAGCTATAAATCACCACTAATCAGTAAGTAGGTGTTACTTATATTTTGTCAGAAAGTATTCTGAAGTTTTTCCATCACTTTGCATTATATTGATGATGCTTTTCTAAGTCAGAGCTCACCAACTGTTATGGAGAGGATTTATAAAATCTGCAATAAAATATCAGAAATAATATTCTGAATGATTTTTTGAAGTTTATTCATTTTGACAGAGATAGAGACAGCAGGAGTGCAGGAGGGGCAGAGAGAAAGGGAGAGAGAGAATCTCAAGCAGGCGCCACACTGTCAGCGCAGAGCCTGACACAGGGTTCAAACTCACCAACTGTGAGATCACGACCAGAGCCAAAATCAAGATCTGGCCACCTAGCCGACTGAGCCACCCTGGCACCCCTGGATGAGGATTTATAATTGGAAAGAATGAAGTAGTGAGGAGAGTAAAAGCAGATATGCAATGTTGAGACTGCTCACAATCTTTTCTGAAGATGTTTGATAAACTTTTATTGATATGACAAAAAAAATTGAGAACAGAATTTACTCTTCTTAGAGAAACTCCTAAGCACTCACCACACTATTCTCTCATATATTTTATATACTGAAAATAACTTATACTTTTAAAGATTGCTGTGCTAATTATAACTTATAGTTGGGTTAACTGGCTCAAAGAAAAGATAACTGCATTTTTCCCTTTTTCCACTAAAGATTGATATGCTCACATTACCAGCAATTACTTCAAAATAGACATTCATGGAAGGAAAAACTCAAAGAAATGTAGTGAATCTAAAAAATGTTCTCAAAATGAACTGTGGGTGTAACTCTTGGGAAGGGTTATAAGAAAACTGCTCATCCCCCAAAGCAAGCATATTTTCCAATGCCCACTTCAAATTTAGCCAAGTAAGAAAGAAGAAGGGAAAATAATCTTAGATAGCAGAGACAAAGGCCATGGTAGACTATCATGTGGGCATCCCTTACCCACTAAGCAGGAGTACCTGCCATGCAGGGGCCTTGATTAGAACTGCCCCGCAGGATATCAATTGCTGTAAACCAGTGACTTCTGTGTCTTCCACTCTTCCTCTTTCTTCTCAAATGGGAGTGTTTATTGGCATACTGGGTGTTTAGAAGGTCAATCATTTGTCCGTTTATTCTGTGAACATCTGGATCAAGTCTGTCTGATACAGAGGTTACTGCACATCATGCAGGGGTCCTGGACTTGAGCTATCTCTCAGTGGAAAAAAAAATCAGTTTTTGTTTGTTTGTTTTGGGTTCAAAACTGAATCCAAATGATTTGTGATTAGAGGGCATTTATTGTCTCAATTTTATAATAGTTCTGCTTCTGTGTTTCCAGACTCTGAAGATATTACACTTTCTGGCTCCCTTTCAGTGAGGAGAGGGACAATATCCAATGAATTGTTAGTGGAAATTGCAAGTGCTACTTCTGAATAGCACCATGTGAGTGTGTATATAAGATTGTCTAGAGATCCCTCTTACTCTGACAAGGAGAGTTTACTGGGGTGACTCCTCTTTCAGCCTGATTCCTAGAGTAAGAAATGAGAGTTGTTCGGTATGAATATGTAGTGTGAATGATAAGTAAACCTTTGTTATCTTAAGCCATTATAATTTTAGAATCAGTTGTTACTTATAATTTAGTTATTATAGTCTGAATAATACAAAAGTAAATTAGAGCATTTTCACATTAATTATTTTATTGAATCTTTACAAAAACATTTTCAGTAAGCTTTTGGTATCCCTAATTATGGATAAAAAAACAAGGCAATCTTTAAAAATGCATATTTCTTCATTTTTAACCATGTGCCTTATTGATTACTTTTTATTAAATACTGTGACCAATCACAATATTCGATAGTATATTTGTATGAGCTCCTGAACTGGGAATGGGAAACAGATGTTAATATATTACTCAGGAGCCAAACTTAGGGATCCTCCAGAGTTAAGTGAAAATATATGTTCATATTTTAAAAATCTCAATATTGCAAATTTATCTTTTCCTTTATTTAAGCCATAAAATATATTTTATTTGGAATATACCAGTGCTCTTGCAGTAATACTTTTATAATGCATTGTGATAGTAAATGTTTGTCCCTTTGTCTTATGTATGGTAGTTAGCAGTGTAATTTTTACAGTGATTTGTTCTTCCTTTATAGTATAGATAAGTAACACAAATGAGTGGATTATCAAATAAAACTTATAAAAATCAGGTATCTTACTCAGAATCAAACTTTATCAATAGATCAAAAGTTACTAGTAACTGCAAAACACATGCAGAGCATGGAAGAGTCTGAGGTGACCAATCCATCTCTGCAGGTCATTGTCATGTTAAGACACAGTAGTCCAAATTTAACATGTAAGCTTCTACGTGACGCCATCAGAATATCACTTTTACAAAGAGACCTTTTTAGATTGTTATATTATTCTGGGTCCAATCGGGAGAGGAAACTATATAGTTGTTTGAACAGGGAAAGTTTAATATAAAACACCATTAACTAAAATGAGTGATTAGAATAAGGAAGTATTGGCAGGTAAAAAGTAAAGCAAAATCAAGATATAGAAATAACAGACTTAAGAAACAATCACTAACCCTATGGTTGAGATAGACTACCCAAGGAAGAACCAGCAGAACTTGCTGTGGAAATATGTCCTCTACAACTTGCCAGAAACCCACATTGGTACTCGGTACTGGCTAAAATTATTCCCTGTGAGATTCTGTTGCGTACTGTGCACTGCAGCAGCCCCGTACTGGACAAGCCCATGGCTAAGATGCTGGGGGAATTGTCCCCTCTATGGAATGCTGCCTACTGTGCACTGCAGTAGCCCCATCCTGTGGACGAGCCCATGGCTGAGATGCTGGGGGAATCAATCGTCTACTGAACGCTGCTGGTTAACATGGAGTATATCGCTGGGCACTGGGAAAGAGCCATTCTTCTACAAAACTGTCAGAAGATGAGAGGTGTCAAAGGAAGTTGCTGGTTGCCAGATCCTGCTTCCTGCTATGTGCTGGGAGATAGGCGCTAGAGAAGTTGGGAGCACTGCGTGAGCCTGCAAAGCCAGCACCACAGAACTAGGAAACAAAACTCTCCAACAGTAGGCTCTACTGACAAAATTTTATGCCAACTGGCAGAGGAAAAATAGATATTTAAAACTACTCAGATCCATTTTCACAGAACTATCTAAAACAGTGAATTCATAGTTAAGAGGCAATAAATTTGTTAAACAGCACAATCAAGAAATACCAACACTTTTTTATAATAATTACATATCTCATATATTTCTGAGCACCATACCCTACAAATCTATACATTTCAAGTGTGTTTGGCATACAACTGAGGTATATCCTGCTAAAAGCTTTCCATATAGGGAAACATCCATTAATAAATACTATCAAGGGGTGCCTGGGTGGCTCAGTTGGTTGGGCATCCAACTTCGGCTCAGGTCATGATCTCACAGTTGGTGGGTTCAAGCCCCACATCAGGCTGTGTGCTGACAGCTCAGAGCCTGGAGCCTGCTTTGGATTCTGTGTCTCCCTCTCGCTCTGCCCCTACCACAACTCATGCTCTGTTTCTCTCTGTCTCAAAAATAAATAAACATAAATTTTTTTTTAAATACTCTCAAGAGATCTAGTTAGCATGTTTAGAACACTTGACTAGACCGTTTGTCCCCAGGTGACTTCAGGAAAGGAGACCTGAATTACATACCAGCTGGTAATCCTTTTATTCTCAATTGGTTATTGGGTAATAGTGTTGGCCATAATTTGAATAATGCAGAGACATAGCTTGGGTTTGGGACACAATCAAGGCTTTTATTATCAGAATTTATAAACTTACAAGAAATAACTGAGTAAAGTACCTATAGGAGAGAGAGAGGCAGGACAAGTCTATTATTTCAGAAGATGTTTAAATGTTGATGGTAAGAAGGTCTCAAAAAAAAATCCTTTCATCATACTCCAGATTTTCCAGAATTAACGGTTAACATGTTTATTTATATTATTACTTCAAAATATTATTTTCTACTCATTTTCCAAACTATAGCCTCTCTGTCATTTTAACTGTATTTGTAAGTTGACCAAAATGTTTACTGAAATTCAAATCATTTTCCATCTTAGAAATTCATATATTATATTGTGAACATGATATTTTACACTGTCACCACTATGTTCTCATAACAAATAATTATAGACAATCAATCAAAATGTCCGTTGTTGGTGTCACAGCATTTAAAACATATGATCATTAGTTTCAACATTCAGAAATATTGAAACATCAGTCTCAGTACCATAATAACACAAGATGTCATAAAATAAAATTAGCTTCATAGACTTTACCAATTTGTGTCATATCTTTGCTTTCAGGTACCTCCTGTAGGTAAATAATTTAAAAAGAAGGAAATAGAAACCCATATTGTAATAAAAAAGCAGGGCATATGTGAAATGACATCAGCATTCTCTTAGGAAAATCAAGTGCAGTATAGATTTCTCTAAATAAGGGAAAGTTTCTAAGTCTCACCTGTTTTCTGTGTGTGTGTGTGTGTGTGTGTGTGTGTGTGTGTGTGTGTGTGTGTTTAATTTCCTCCTCAACATGGTCATGGTAGAAAACTGGAAATGATTATTTCTAAATGGTGCTGAATAAGGGAAGAGAGTGTAATTTCTGATTTCAGGTGTTATACTATCATGTGAAATTTTAAAATGTGACTCGTACATGAACATGACCAATTGCATGAAAGGATTTTTTGAAGAAATATGTGCTGGAGCTCTGAAGGTTCTCATCTATTAATTTTGTCATGGGCATAATTTTGCATACTTCTTTGGATGTATCATTAGAAACCTCCCAGTGGAGCCTGTACTCAGCACTCAGAGACCAACAATCCATAGTCTTGGTCACAATAGTATGATAGTAAGGATAAATTTTCTTTAAATATTTGTAAAAGTATTTCTCATGTGAGGCCCCTTATGGAGTGGAAGTTTCAGAGATCACAAAAACTGTAATGATTTTGAATTGCAGAGCTGATAGGTCTCATTTTGGTCAACTTCTGCCACCTAGTAAATTGCAACTTTAGTATGTTAAATTGTGCTTAGTAGCCTGACAAAGTTAATTAGCTTCTAAAATATGTAACTTATTTTTACTGAGCGACTTACTGGAGGAATCTTGCTGATTATGGAGTATAACATGAATATATTACTATTATTAATAAAAATAATTATGTGATAATTATTTCATAATTTGACATTAGCTTGTGTGTTCTAAAGACATAACACACTAAATTAATTTTTCCTGAGCAGCACGCTGTCACTTAGTACCCAGAAAGAAGTAATTTACTGACTAATACCTGACACCTTTTAAGATTCCATATCTTGTGAGGATAAACACTATATCCTTAGAATATTTTTCTCATCATCGTTTATCATGGAATTATTCCTCGTATTATAAAAGGGAAGCATATAATTATAGCTTTATGCTTCAGTGTGTCACTCTCATTATTTCTTTTTTTTTTACATTTTTTTAGATTCCAAGTCAAAAATTCGCCTCTGTTCTGCGTTTCATATTGTTTTATATAGTGCGATTTTAATCTAAGTTATTAAACACATTTAATTCTCTAGCTATCTTTATTAATACCAAGTACAGGAAAAATGCAAAGCATCTGAAGACTTCCTTGCCAGTTCTTTGTCTTCCTGTTATTTGATTTTATTTGTATTTTAAAAATGAGGCATTTAAAAAATTGAACTATCCTGTCTGTATCTTTGCCTCCTGCTGTTCTATGATTGCCTTACTTTAAAACATGTTTATTAGTGCCTGGCTGGCTCAGTCAGTAGAGCATGCAGCCCTTGATCTTGGGGTTTTAAGTTCAAGCCCAGTGGGGCTATAGAGATTACTTAAAAATAAAATCTTAAAAAAATATTTAGGGACACCTAGGTGGTTCAGTCAGTTGAGTGTCCAACTCTTTTGTCTGGGGTCGTGATCCCAAGGTTGTGGAATCTAGACCCCCATTGGGCTCCATGCTGAGCATGGAACCTACTTAAGATTCTCTCTCTCTCTCTCTCTCTCTCTCTCTCTCTCTTTCTCTCTCTTTCTCTCTCTCCCTCCCTCCCTCTCTCTCTCTCTCCCTCCCTTCATTCTCTCTTTCTCCTAAAATAAAAACAAAAAACAAAAACATGTTTGTGACTGTCACAACATGCCTTAAATAGTTTAGAAAATGCAGTTTAACTATTTTGTCATCATAATATAACCTAGTTTAGTTATAGTTCAGGGAATTCATATTTTCTTTATACAAAGAAGTCATTTCTGTTCTTGTGTATCTGTCAGCTTCGAAGTTGCACCCTCTTAACTTTCACTTAAATGCCTAAGTATGTTTTAGACACTGAATCACACTTGGCCTTAGTTATGGTCAATACTTCAATGTCTCAATATTGAGTAGGTCTGAACTTACTGTTTATATAAGAAGTTTCCAATAAGTATGTTACTGCTTTGCCTTTTTGTGTAAAGTTCTTTTGTTTAGGACCTAAAAAATTTCAGATAGATTGTTTTCCCTCATTTCAAATTACATTTTTTTTTCATAATGATGAATCCTGAATGTTTGGTAAGAAATCTTTGTTTTTGATTAGTTCTTTTTCTATTAAAATATAAATCTTTACAGAGTGCACACTACACTAGGCAAATCCAAATCCAAATTTGTATTTGACAAATACAAAAAATGATAGGAAAGTGTCCCTAATTTCAAGAAACTCACTGTAAACCAGTAGTGGCAAATACAGAAATAATTTTAGTATGATATGATGAGTGATATGACACAGAGAAGGTACAAAATAGTAGAAAAAGATGTGATCAATCTGATGGTATATTGAGTTATTAAAATTGTATGTGAATTTATGAGCTTAGATCTTTGTCAGTGGAAGACTCTGAACTGTGTTTGATAAATAGTTTGCAATCTAGAATGATTTCTGACTTATAATTGAATGACTAATGAGCTTGAATCATAATAGTATTATTATTCTGAACTTCTCTTAAACAAAATACTCAACTAAATATTTTTTAATTTTTTATTTAATGTTTATTTTTGAGAGAAAGAAAGAGAGAGAGAGCACAGGAAGTGGAGGGGCAGAGAGAGAGTGAGGCAGAGGATCTGAAACAGGCTCTGTGCTGACAGCACAGAGGTTTCAAACTCATGAACACTGAGATCATGACCTGAGCTGAAGTAGAAGGCTTAACTGACTGAGCTACCCAGGTGCCCCTCAAGTAAACATTTTTAAAAATCACTGTTGAGTATAAACCGTCTTGATCAAATATCCCTGAATTTGCTCTTATATTTAACAGTAAATTTTAATTATACTTTCCCAATCTAACATATTACACTAGTACTAAATGCTATGTGCTAACATTGGTCTATTGCATCATAAACTCTGGAATAATGACATAAATTTCATAATATACTAGACAATATTTTTTTCTGTTTTTGTTTATGAACAGTCTCTTCCTTTCTTCTTAGAATAGTCCTTTCTACTGGATTCTACTCCTATCATTACTCTAACCATGTGGTTCTAGAAAGATCTTTCCTATGTTACTATAGTCCAATAAGCTGCAAGTTCTTGGTCCCAAGAGAGATTGTTTGACATAAGATAAAACAAGAGCACATTTCTGCAATTTTTCAAACTAAATTCTTCAAAAATCTTAAGTGGCAGAAATAGTAAATCATACATCTTACAATTTTGGCAGCAAGAAAATAAAGACAATATTCAGTGAGGAAAATATGAAACAACCATTCAGAGAATTAAAGAAAAAGGAGACAGAAATATCTAGAAACAAGCCAAGGATTATAAATATTACTGAGTCCAGTTGCATTACTAAACTTTCCACTTTTTGATTTGACAGATTTTTAAAAATTGTGTCAATTTTATTTAAGTCAATTCAAATAGCAAGAAGTATCACCTGCAATCCAAAGAGTGTTAAATAATGTGTAGATATAAAACACTGTAAGAATAGATTTTAAGAGGCCATATTTTAGAGAACAGTAGTAGAATGTAATATATACACATCCACACACAGTACACAAGTTTTTTCTCATTTTTGAGGTAAAATTTTTTTTCCAAGTAATAGTTTGATCATTTCAAACAAGTTATATTGATTTAAAATATAATAGGCTTATGGCAGTGAGGTTAGTATAAACACATGATATATTTAATTCAATACTTTAAATGATGACAGTCAGTGACTTCTAGTTAACTGCAAGTCAGGATCAATGTACTGAAAGCAATTTTAGAAATCCAGTCAAGAAACAAAGATATATCTACTTTTTTATCATTAAATATCTACTCTTAACAAAATACCCATTTACATTAGGGCAAACAAGAGAGCAGGAAAAAAGTCACAAAACAGTATTCCCTATGCTAAATTTAAGTACCCACCTCCAACCAATGACTAACACTAAATAGATGGAATAGGATGGATATTATGACAGTAAATGTGATGTGATTAGAGTAAGACTTGAATTTGTGTGATGTAGGTTCTTGGAAAAGCAGAAGGTAAGACAGGATTAGACATGGAGTGATTTATCGGGAGAAATACTTCTGAGGGACAGTGGGTATGGGCAGGAAGCCTGGAAAAGATTTCAGACTGCAATGTAGGTTTGACCACTGTGTAAGAGACAAGGCAGGATGGTTAAGTAGAAAGTCTCTGATCGCACTGTGGTTATAAGAAAGTTTCAGTCAGGCCAGTGGAGTCCTTGAACCCCAGCCAGCCCATCGGAAGAGTCCCACATGTTACAGAAATTGACCTGAATTTGTACCCTTGTTATATTCAATCACTGGTTAGGAATAATAAATATGGGACACCAGGCCTAGTGCAAATGTATTGCTAGATTCAGAGAGCAGCAGCTGGGACCAACAGTCAATGATAATTATCGCATGAGCAGTATATCTGAATAGTGTGTTTTATGCCTGCTATTAATTCTAGATTTCTTATTG
Organism: Prionailurus viverrinus; assembly: GCF_022837055.1. Lineage (NCBI taxonomy): Eukaryota > Metazoa > Chordata > Mammalia > Carnivora > Felidae > Prionailurus > Prionailurus viverrinus. The sequence goes on from NC_062578.1 coordinate 56,278,834, forward strand.
TTCCTCAGCAGGGTATTGGTGCAATTTAACAGAAACAAGCTAACTCCACTGTCTGTGTTGATATCGTTGCCCATTAATCTTTTGAATGCTTGAATTATTCCACTTCAGTGGTCCTCTCCTCCAGCAGGACATTTTGGCATCACTTGCATTAGTTGGGGTCTTCTGAGAAGCAGACATTCAAGCTGAATTAGGCTGACAAAAGATTATTGAGTAAAATTTCTCTGACAGAAAAAGAGAGAAGAAGCCAGAGATAGTGAGGAGAACCTTCAGAGCATGGTACATGTATTACCTCTGTAGAAGAGAGTGGGAGAGAAGAATGGTTGTGTAGGAAGGCATTCAGACTGTAGCACAGATCTAAAAAAGATTCAGCAAGCTAATGAAGAATCCTGGAGCCAAAGTCTCCCATCAAAGGAATTTTATATTTTATATGTATGGATCTGCATTAGTGTATCTTGCTGCCCTCAGTTATTAGCTTCAAGCAGCCTTTTTGGAGTGTGGCTTAAGTGATAACATGATGATGGATTCAGAGTGCAGTAACGGGGGCCTTTTGTCAGTATCCCTTCCCACAGCAGGAGATCTGAGTGAGACATATTCATTGTTATCATATCATTTCAGTGGCGTCATAGAATGCATATCTCCAAATATGTGAATAAAGCAGATAGTAATTGTTTGAAATATTTCAAGTTCTTGTTTGAACATTATATTTTCTCCTTGCCCTGTCTTCCTCATTTTGAAATGATAGATAACATTAGGGCAGGAACCAATTTGATTTCTGGAGAAGGGGAAATCTAGTAGCTTTCCAAGTGAATATAAATTTGATTCATAATGAATCTGCCCAGCAAGTTTTGCCTCAAGGCACAATCAACACAATGGAAACCTGAGTTGCCTCACCCTGTGGTATGTGTACAGTGTTACCATGTACCTAGCACCACTGAGCACAGCGTTCTATAGCTCACAAGATGTAGTACATTTGGGGTTAGATGTGCCCAAATACAAATCATACTTTTGCCGTTTTCTGTCTACAGAACCTGGAGTGAAATTTATTTTACCAAATCCCAATGTAATATAAAATACCCAACACAAGGATTTTTGTGGGGGAAGAGAAGGATTTTATGGGATCAAATGGAGAACCTAACAGGTGTTCAGTTCATATTACTTTATCTATTGGTGGACTAGAAATGTTTTGCTGCAAATGTAGGCATTGTATTGAAACTGAGTACACTTTTAATGGTCCTTTTTTTGTATGAAGAGATGTATTAATACATTATGTATTGCATTTGACTTTATAATATTTATGTTCCTGTAAGAATATATTATAATGTTTTCATGTGTTATGTACCTTATCATAATAATATAAAGCATTAACTTATTGTATTTCAAACCTGCCTGTACACTATAATCATTGTAGACAAATTTTAAATGTCTAGATTCTTGTGGGCAGGCAGTTTCTGACTTACAGTGGTTCAATCTAGGGTTTTTTGACTTTATGATGGTGCGAAAGTGATACACATTCAGTAGAGACTGTACTTCAAATTTTGAATTTTGATCTTTTCTCCAGCTGGCAATATGCAGTATGATAACTCTCTGATGATACTGGGCAGTGACAGCAAGCTGCAGCTCCCAGTCAGTCACATGATCACAAGGGTAAACAACCCATATACTTACAATCATTCTCTACCCATACAGCTATTCTGTTTTTCATGTTCAGCACAATATTCAATAAATTACTTGAGATATTCAACACTTTATTATAAAATAGGCTTTGTGTTAGATGATGTTGCCCAACTGTAGGCTAATGTAAGTGTCCTGAGCACGCTTAAGATAGGCTAGGCTAAGTTATGATGTTCAGTGGGTTAGGTATATTTAGTGCATTTTTGACTCAGAATATTTTCAATTTATGATGGTTTTAGTGACAATGTTAAGGAAGATCTGTACTAGCTCAGATGAAATTAATCAGAACCTCATAGGACTGGGTTTTTAAGTGATGTTTACTTATCTAATAGAGCACATTTTTATACTACAATTTGGTAACCATCTTCCTTAGCATATTTGGATACGTGAAGGAAAGTATATTTTTATGATAATATTCACAAAAATGAGCAAAATTACAACTTTAAATGTCATTTAGGCTTTCTTTCATTTTCTGATCATTAGGCCCTCAAAAATAAGGAGTTACCCCTGGATAAAAATGAAAAAGGTATTTATATTAGTTAACTAATTCTGTGGAACAAATTACCCCAAAACTTGGAGGCCTATTTTAACATTCGTTTACTATCTCACATTGTCTGAGGGTCAAAGATCTAGATGTCATTGAGTCAGGGTTTCCTACAAGACTTCAATACGATATAGGTCCTGGCTATTGTTATATCAAGATTCAATTTGGGGAAGATGTGCTCCCAAAATCACACATGTAGCTGTAGGCTGGTCTCAGATCTCTAGTGGTTGTTGTCTGGAGACAATAATACCTTGTCATATGGGCCTCTCCATAGTTCCACTCACATGTCAATCAACTTTCTGCAGAGTAATCAAGAGAATTATATAGAAGCCCAAGTCAGAAGCTACAGTCTTTCTGTAACTTAATCTCAGAAGTGATATCTTATAATTTCATTTTATTAGAAGTGAGTCAGTATGCTCACCCTATGTTCAAGAGGAGAGGATTACCCAGGGATGTGAATACCAAGAAGCAGATGTCACTGGGGTGACATTTTTGAAGCTACCTACACAGCACTAACCATTGAATTTAATATATTGCCTTCCTCTCCACTTCTATTTATGTTAATGTTATAATTCATTTACTCATTTATTCATTGATTTTGTTGATTTATCAAGGTCTCTCTTTCAAGACATAAGCCCATTATGAGTTTATGCATGTTTTAGTCTGTTTAGGCTGCTGTAACAACATATCACACATTGAGTAGCTTATAACAACAAAACTTATTTCTCACAGTCTAGAGGCTGGGAAATACAAGATCAGAGTTCCAGCAAGGTCATGTTCTGGTGAGAATTCTTTCGTGTTCATAGCTGGTGCCTTTTCACTGTGTCTGCACATGGTAGAAGGGACCAAGGATTCCTCTGGAGCCTCTTTTTAAAGAGTGCTAGTCTCATTCATGAAGACTCCATCCTCATATTCTAAACATTTCTCAAAGACCCCATCTCCTAACATAATCACGTGGGGCATTAGGATTTCAATATATGAATGTTAGAAGGATATAAACATTTAAACCGTAGCAGTGCTCCTCAGAGAAGGAGCCTATATATATGACTAATGACTAATCAGTTGATATTTCCACAAAGTTGTCAGCATGGTTCTATTATCCCATTATCTGAACACATGCCTAAGACCTGACTTTTTAGATCTCTGTTCAAGAAGTCCGTGCTCTTGGATGAACTACTGTTGCATTCTCTAGTGATCTCTATAATATACCTGGCAAATTTTTTATTTGAATATTAGCTCTAATAACCTTAGAATTCAGATGCAGTTTGGCATATTTATAGGTTGACATTTAAATAGACATTCTGACAATAAACAAACAAGTAGACATTCTGAATAATGCAGTTTTCTCTAGTTTGTTTTCATTCATCTGGATACTTTGTAACTAACTTGTTTATGACTGTTCTTAAAAGTAGAAATTCAAGATATATTTCTTTTCACAGTAGAATATTCTTCTCATAATTCACAAATAACATACAGTCTGAACCTTTGTCCTTTCTCGTCCTGTTCACCTCTTTTGGAACCCAAGTCCTATCTCAGTGAAAACTAATATGGAAAACTTCCCCAAAGCCACTATTTTACTTAACTAAGTATTAAATATTTTCTCTGTATTATCCCATATACCACCCAATAGGGGCACTTTTCAGTTGTCACATACTATGTTGTAATATTTCATACTTGAACTCAGTTGAAGTAAATGAGGTATATCAAATCAGGTGCTATCAGTTGCTGTAGCAAAAAAACAATTATTTAAATGTGCATCGGTTGAAACAGCCATGAAAAATATGTCACCTACACAAAGTCCACCATGGTCATTCCTGCTTGATGGGCAGCTTATCTCAACTTATAGTTTAGGAACACAGGATTCTTCAAGTGTACAGTTCTACCACTTTCCAGATTTGAATTCCAAGGTCAAGTAATTATGTATTAAAAAAAAACATTCAGTAGAAGGAGAAAGAATGTGGAGGATTATTCCTGGCAGATATCACCAGCCAGTATTAAAATTGGTTCCTTTTACATGTCATTGACTAGAACTCTTGAAGTAAGGAGTATCAAAGCATGTGCATATATTTTGAAATCACTATTATTACCTCCTATAAGTTATGTCAGATATTTATGTAAGGAAAAAAATTGTGTCTTGGGCAAGATCATAATCCAACAAGTGAAAATTTAAAATACATGGGCAATTAAGTCATCCATATGACATGCTGAAGTTATAAATTAAAATTATGATGTATAAATAAATATTAATGTTACCCATATGGGACAGAGGGAGGATTTTTTTTTATGTAGTCATATGTTGCTAAACCTTGAAGAGTGAAATCAGTCTCCATAGGTAGATTAGATGAAGAGGGATATTTGATCACTACTGGTGATCATCATAGTAATAATTGTTTCAGGCAAAAGTCATTGATGAATGATAAGTCCAGTAAATGAGAGCTAATATGAAAGACAGTATATGCATCTCATATTTACTACAAGATGCTTATTAATTTTAAATTTTTTTTTCAACATTTATTTATTTTTGGGACAGAGAGAGACAGAGCATGAACAGGGGAGGGGCAGAGAGAGGGAGACACAGAATCGGAAACAGGCTCCAGGCTCCGAGCCATCAGCCCAGAGCCCGACGCGGGGCTCGAACTCACGGACTGAGAGATCGTGACCTGGCTGAAGTCGGACGCTTAACCGACTGCACCACCCAGGCGCCCCAGATGCTTATTAATTTTAAAAAGAAATAACTTTACATTTAAAAACCTACAAACTCCATCTTAACTGAGTATTCAAATTAATATCACTAGTAATTAGAGGGATAGATATCATGTGCTTGCTGCTGTAGTAAGTATATTGAGAAGGAAACATTACCTCTATGCCATTCCTACCCAAAATGCATAATCTGATTCTGTTTATAAGGAAATTGTCTCATGTGTACCCATGGAATTTTAATTTATGGAGATAACTGAGTGACAATACAGAGAGGCCAGTGTCATTGAGAGAAGATTTTTATTACTTATTTTTCTGAGACAAGGGCATGTCACACATGCAGGGCCACAGGGAAAGTATATTGATTGGGAGACAGAAGCCGGAGCAAGAGAAATGCCCAGGCCAAAATCTTTAATGGGGTTTCCACAGAAAAGAAAATGCAAAGCAAAGTAAACAATTTAGGATTGGCTAGTTTGAATAATTCCAACAAGCTTTGGGCAATAAGAGTGGTCTCTAGGCACCTCCACTTGGCCCTGGAAGATTTAGGGGAAGGGAAGTATTGGCTTTGTGTGTGAGGTTGATAAGGAGATGGCTGGTGGTGAGGCTCTGGATCAGTTAGTTTGCATGTGAAAGGCATGCTCCCAGGTAAGACTTTGCTAGCTAAAAATTGGCTTAGCCCTGAGAGGGGGCAGTCTGTTCCCATTCAGTGAGGCTGCAAATGCATAAGCATCAAGAATACAGAACATAAGAAAGTATAATTAATATAACTTGGCCTGTGTTGAATGAATGCCAAATAGACAAATACAGAATCTATGAAAACACAGTTGTAATTAAAGCTTAGAAAAACCCCAAATAGAGGTACTGCTACAAAATGAATAGCCTGTATTCTTCAAAGATGTCAAATCATAAAGACAAAAGATAGGAAAACTATCCAGTTTTAGTGTTTTATTTGGCTTGGTTTCTAAAACATAGCAAGGATTCACCTTTACAGTTAATCAGGCCAAGTTTAGCAGACCTTCAGCACCTTCATTCTATTGTTACTCAGCCTAGGCATGTGATTATTCTCGAAGAGAGGCATGTGTATGGCAGGGAGTGAGAACAAAACAGTACATTGATTTGCTAGATCCTGGATAATGGACTCTTTCATGAGAAATGAAATAAAGTGTGTTTGGGTTTGTTTTTGAAATGTGTTCCAGAGTAAGGGCTTGCTGGTCCAGCTAAGGCAGATGGATTGTGAGGAAAGGACAATAATTTGTATGTCCACTTGTCTAACACACTAGCTTGAAAGAGGAGGAAGGCCTTTCATGGTAGAGAGCTAACGGAAGATTATTTGGTCTGTCAGTTACCTCTTTAGGAAGAGTTGTCTGTAAAGCTCAGAGCTCCTAAAAGAACTAGAATTGATGATATCAGTGGGAAAATTGGATATGTCTTAACTGCTGAGGCATGAGTGGTACAGCTGCAGTCATCTCTTGCTATAATTCAAGGTAGGGACAATGGACAATGTGACAAGATTTGGAACATAGAAAAAGTCAGGTGTGATTTATTTGTCAGGATTAACCTTACTCACACTCTGTAGGCAACTCTATGTTAATGATAAAGCTTCTCTTATCATCAGGTTGTATTTTAATTTCTTCCCATAGTGTATCTGAGAAGATTGTCATGTTTATTTTACAAATGAAGCAAGACAAGCTTCCCAGATAGAATTCATTTTATTTTTTGGATATTTCACATAACATCAAGAGAAAACTTTTGGTTAAAATGTTTTAAAAAAGATCAATCTAGATCTAAATAACCCAGAAAAATTGAAAGAATATTTAAAGATACAGTAATTAGATAGTAAGAAAATTAAGAAGCCAAGATAATCATTGTATAATAAAAATTAAATTAAAAATGATAAAGTAGTAGTGGATAATTTTATATAGATTATAGGTAAAATCTATGATTAATATTTCTGATATTTCTATACAAAATATAACATTTTAGCATGAAAAAAATATTTTTATCTAAAAAGACATGGGAAAATATACATACAATGAAACTTAAAATACCTTTATCAATGTAAATATAAATTGGTTCATAAGAATTGAAAAATGATAATGTATTTGCATATGTTTCATAAGTGCACATGATGGGAATCTTACAAATATAAAGTGCATATTTGTTGCCAATTATTATGGTGAATTTTTAAAACTGGAAATATGTTTGTCCACAAAGAAAACCTTAGTAAAGTAAAAAAGCAGAATTTGTCCAGGCCAAGTATCTCTATGAAAACAATACAAGTAAAAACAGCAAAATCTAAGTTAACAAAAAACTTTCCCTAAAATATTTGGACAAAGAGAAATATCAAAATTACATTCTATAACTTTGAATTATTAAATAAACATAACTCATTAAATACATATATTATATATACATAATACACACACACATAGGCACGTATGCAATAATGATAAAACTCTATTCCAAGTAACATACATGAATTTAAATGTCTGGTTCAAAGAAACTTATAGTGACTTTTTTTATTTTTTATTTTTTATGTTCATGGCTGATAGCATCTTGTATATCTATTAAAAGAATGCTTTTTCTTAGGAAGACTTACACAAGCACATCCACATATCTTATCCTAGGAGCATAGTCTCACAATTATAAATCAATGTCAAAAATATTTCAACAATGAAATTTTTAACTAAAAACTAGCATTTTCTTGAAGTTTTAGCCAAAGCATCATATTCTGTGAAAACATAGATGTTAAATGACTACTGTGTACCAAACACAATAGAGGAGAGTGGGAGAATAAAAAAGTACACATGATCTTTAAAATCATGGAATAAAGAAAGAAAGACATATCCCAGTCCTACAAATATGTGCTGTGATAGATGTGACACATATTAGTACCATCACTAGTACTAGTAAGTAGGAGTAGTGGTAGAAGCAGTAGTAGCTGTGATAGTGATGGTAGTGGTAAACTAGAATATTAAAAAAAGGTAATATGATAAATCTGGACGTGCTGAAATTTGTAGTTCTGGAATTTTACAACATGATATCTAGGAACAAAACATGCTTAAAACTTTAAAGAAACTGCAATATAATTATCTTCACAAGATAACACGGCCTGTGAATTATAGGACATCCAAAACCAATTAGTATTTAACATGTATAGTTCAACAGTGAACCAATATTTTCATAGTAAAGAATCCTATATTTGGCACAAATTTGTAGTATGACTTGGGAAACCTCTTGGTTTATATTAGAATATATTAAAATTGATCTGTGTCAACAAATAATGTCAGTCATGTATATTTCTGAATGTTAAATTATCTATGTTAAATAGGTTAAAATGTTTACCTGTTTTCCCTTCATATAAATTTGATACATATCTTCCAATTATATAGACATTTGGGATAGACTTAATCATATTTTATGTCTAATTAAAATTAATCATATTTTACGAGTCTAATTAAAATTAAATAATATCACTGTTGAATGGCTTTTGGAGATGAAATATGCTGCATTGTAGCAAATCTACATGAAGTTGTATATGACATTCAGTAAAATTTTTGTTTTATAAATGTTAAATACATTAGAGGGAAATCCAAGTATACAATATATAATTTATCCAATGTTAAAAAAAATCTCAACAGGAATAATTCCTGAAACTTAAAATACCTTAAAATACCTTATCAATTAACTAGTTATCGATTCAGAAGATAAGCATTCAGTTTCTACTCCTTGTTGCGTTGTCATTTGCTATCTGCCCACCATCCTGGTTTTTCCTGCAGACTCAGGATTGTCAGAGGCAGATAAATTGGTGCTTTCACTTAGAGCATCTCCCTTGCCCTCTAAATCCCTAGTTCATCTACCACTGTCTGTGATCCCAGACTACAAGGCTTTGTGGAATATTCTCTCAACACTATTCAGGTAAGCTGAAGGAGGAGACATGTTTGCTACTGCAAAATTTGTGAGGATGTAAAAAAAAAACATATGTTTTTATCATTTTCTTTCTCTACTTTTTTTTTTTTGGTTGCAGTCTTCAATTTCTTTAGCCATATTCGATTATATGGTTTTTAAATTTTAATTAATATTTTCATTGTGATTTAATGATAGATTTTCTTTTCTCAGTAATAAAGCTCAGGGATATATCTTAATGATGTTATACCAATAATGACGTTTTGCAATGAGTAAATGGGTAAACATGAAAATATAAAGAAATTTTAATTAGCTGATTTGTTTATTTAAATGAAGAATGCATGCAGTACTATTGTGCTATCAGTAATGATAAAAATATTTATAAATATGACTATTTAGAAAATTAAATAAAAATTCCAATGTATAAATATTAATTTCTCACTTTTAGTGACAGTTTAATAAAATTTTGATGAATGTTGACATTTGTGAGCTAAATAATTTACGTTAGTCAAACAAAACTGAAGTTTAATAAGAAAACAGTCCCAATATATTGTTTTTTAATGTTTTATTTTGTTTTATACACAATATTGACTGTACTATAATACAAGACATCATAAGAGTAAGACATGGGCTGTGGCTGGGAAGAACCTAAACGAGTAGCCATAACTCATTCTTGAGTTAAAATATCCTGACCCAAATCCAGTTGTCTCTAAAAGATAAAGGCTTCAATGCTTTCTTGATGAGAATTAAAAAGAAAGGTACCAGCTATATTTTTTTTTCTTTAGGTATGTGATGTCTGTGATTAAATTGTCTCCATCCTAAAACTATTGTTTTCCTGCCTTTATTTCCTATTATAGGAATATATTTTAGATACTTGTAGCTCACTTCACATGATTCATATGTTTGTTGACTATGTATTTATTATTGTCTGTTATATAAACACACAGTCTGCTTTGCAGCCAGTCTCCAAAGAAATTTTAAATTGTTAGTTTATAGCCACTAACTAATCAATGAATAAGTATCATTTAGTTTAGAAAGGAATTATGCACAAGCCAACATTCTTCTAAAAATATGGCTCTATCCTGGAAGGGAGGTGGGTGGGGAATGGACTAAATGGGTGATGGGTAATGAGGAGGGCACTTGTGATAAGCACTGGGTGTTTAATGTGAGTAATGAATCACTAAATTATACTCCTGAAACCAATATTACACTATATGTTAACCAACTAGTATTTAAATAAAAACTTGAAACTGAATAAAAATATTAGAATAAATTTAAAATCAAAATATGATTGTATCCTTTATTTTCCATAAAAATGTTTCATAACCTTATGCATGATTATCTCTATGATTTTTGTATCTTTTTTTTAATCAGAAAGAGCTTCCACAAATTTGTTATATATCTTAGTTGTCCACTCTGTTTATTTGAATAGCCAAATACATGAACTTATTTTTTTTTTAAACTACACTGGAAATATTTAAATGGATATACCATCTCATTTAATCAATAGTTAGTTCTAGCTCAATTAAAGCTCCAAATTATTTTAAATGAAACATAGTTGCTGCTCAGGATTTTATCTATATTACTTAGCTAGAAAATGTATACTTTGAGAATAGAAATGCAAGAGAAAATAATTCACGTGAGCTGAAAATTTTAGGACAATTTTAGTGTAATTGAATATTTCTGAAATGCCACACTTTATATCTAAGATATTCATTACCCTCATGTTCTATGTGTATAGTTTTCATTAGATATTAAGGTATTAGATAAGTGTAGATATGTTTTTCAAAGATTAATTTTAATATACTTCAGAACTACTCAGTTTGTGGGAAGAAAAAGAATCAGAGTAAACAACTTTTTAAAAAATGTTTATTTATTTCAAGAGAGAGAGCAAGCATGGGCAGAGGAGGGGCAGAGAGAGAGAGAGAGAGAATCACAAGAAGACTCCACGCTGTCAGTGCAGAGCCCAACATGAGGCTTGATCCCACCGACTGTAAGATCATGACCTGAGCTGAAATCAAGAGTCAGGCAGGATGCTAACTGACTGAGCCACCCAGGCACCCCCAGAGTAATCTACTTTTGAAATTGACTCATAGTTTTAAAACACTACTAATTGGATTTCAAACTTAATTTATATCATGAAAATCTTGAACAGAATCTTATTTTCTTTAAAATTTAAAATACTTTTTAAAAACAGCAATCCTGATGAAGTCTGCTTACTACTTATTTTTTTCCTAACAAATATATTTGTGATTAGCTTTTCAAATAAATGATTTTTTTTCTTCTAACTGGTGTAAGAAACATAATTCAAAGCAAACGACTACCGTGGGCCTACTATCTAGAGAGTCTTCTGAATCATTGTTGGTCCTCAGAGCATCATTTTTGTTCATTCATGTATCCACTGAGTATTTTGCCATTATCAATTATAGCCTACACACTAAGATTCTTCTAACATTTCAAACCTCTGTGGTAACACAGTGAGATCACTGCCATTTGTTGCCCCCAAAACACTCAGTAATTTCTGTTATTTTATTGCGCTATAAACTTCAACTGGTTTAGTTGCCCTTGTGAAAATATATCTTGTGATTCCTTTACCCTGGGTCTAAAAAAGCAATAAATTTCTAATCTGCTTTCTATGTATAAATGAGCTTTGACGGCACAACTGGGAATTGAGTTAGGTTTTTTTTTTTTCTTTACTTCAAGCCACTAATATATATTTTGAAGGGATTTTCAAACTTGGTCAAATCACATGTTACATCTCACAGTTGATAAATTTAGATACAAATATGCATCTAAAACCACCTAACAGTAAAGTACTGAACTCTTATGTGCCTCTATGCATGTACACCCACGGGGTCCTTACCAAAAATTGTCAGTGTTTAAATTGCTTCCTCCCACATTGCTGCTTTGAAGTTAAAAAAAAAAAAAAGAAAAGAAAAAAAGGTAGGGAGAGGACTTTTTTTTAAAAGGATTTATATGTTAATTATGGAAAGTAGCATCAATTATAGAAATTAAGTCACCTTTGCAATCTTTATATTATAAAGGTATTTTAAGACATTCCTCTTAGAAATATGTAAGTGATATTTCAAATCAACCTATATTTTAAATGTTAAATTTATCAAATAATTATTTTCCTTGACAAATATTTATTCTATATCAAAAGCATTTAACTTTGTTCAGACAAATTTAGGTAGAGTCTAAGAACAACAGCAACAACAACAACAAAAATCCTTGAGTTAGCTACTGTTATTTTCCCAATTGGAAGAGCCTCAGAGACATCAAATGACCAGCTTACCCTTGCACAGAGTCCATAAATGAACCAAATCTGTACAGCACAGGCATTACACAGAACCTGCTGGTGAGCTCTGAGCTCACCAACTTTAGTAGGAGCTGGAACAAATTTGAGTCTATAATAGCTCATTTCATTCAGCTTTCATCTTCAGAAGTCTAGGTGTGGTATCTCTACTGGAATTTCATGTGAGTGAGTTAGCATTCACTTGAGCAATGGAATAAATCCATGCCTGTGAAGTTGCTGAAACAATCGTGAAAACCTGAAACTAAAAAAGACAGTCCACAGGCCCACTTAGTTGACCTTGCTTGTCCCCTGTAGTGTTGGTTGAGCAGACTCTATCTGGAGCATGTTCACTCATCATTTTAGGTGTAAAAGAGATTATAGGAAATACTGGATCTTGAGGCTTTTATCAGGAGTGGAATTTCTCTTTTGATAGTATTTCATTGGTCAAAGCAAATCATGCAGTAAAGAATGGAAGAATAATCACTCAAGAGATAAGACATGATACTCGAGTACACTTATAAAACCTAACACCACCTCTTACCTCCTCTCTTCCTTCTTTAACCTCTTAAACCCAATTCCCACTCACCCAGCCAAACTCCCATTGCAATTTAATACACATTGACTATCCATATATTCTCCATTATAGCGCAGACTCTTTTTGTAGTTGGATTATATTGAAGTGATGTGTGTCCAACTAAGGGGATTAAAAGCCATTTCATCTCTTTTTTCCTCTCCACTCTCTAGGCTCCACATATTGAGAGAGTGGCATTATAAGACCTGAAGAGTGGGGCAACCTGTCACTATTTTTAATTCACTCTCTGACCTATAGCAGATCTTCTGTGAATAGGACATAAACTTTTCTACACTGTCCTACAACAGTGTAAATTCAGGATTTATTAGTTACCACCACATAGTCTGGCTTAACTTGACTAATTCAGTTGCTTTTCTCTATGAACTTTTATTGCTTACATTTATCTCAGAAAATAGCAATGAGTATTTATTTTACTTTGGTACTAATTGTACTGTACTAGGAGGACACACAGAATTCTATTTCTTATTTTGATTTATTCTTTTTACCAAATCAAGCTCACCTTTCTGGCACAAGATGCCTTCATAGCCTAAGTAAACAATATAAACAATAGCAAAATGCCTGAAATTTTCTGCCACCCTTAATAGTTTAATAATAAAACCTCCCTTGAATTATCAAGTAAAGCCCTATGTCTGTAGAGAAATTAAAACATCCTAAATGTATCCTCTTCCTTTTCATCATAAAAAATTAAAAGTAAATATACATATATAATTTGTTCTAATTTGTTTAAAGTAAATAGCATCTTATATCTTGTTAAGATTTCTATTCTTTTACATATTTTGCCTATATTTTTCAACAAATGCACACAGACACACACCCCAAACACAAGTGTTTGCACATCTTTTCTTTCAGAATGTATATCTTAGTCTCTCTAACTGTATTCTCACTACAGACGACACATATGGCAAATGTTGTTAATGGTTTACTTAAAATATAAATTTTTTGGTTCCTTCTTCCTAACAGAATCCCAGTATCATTTAGGTGACTCAAGGTAGGCCAACCACATTTCCAGCTCCAGTTATAAATTCTTACTAACCCAAGTGAATCATGGTACTCACCAACCCTATACTGGTGGATGGCTTAGGAATGGGGTTGTAAAGACTGCTAATGAGACATAAGGCAGTAGTACCTGGGAATAATCGGATTAAAATTTCTTCACTCCACTGAATAACAGGGACATTTTTCTCATTTGTGCACACTGTATTTTCTATCTGTCACATCTCTAATCATCTTGATGCCAAATGAATGAAAAAGCCACCATTTGGAAAGTTTTAAAATAGGACAATCAGAGAAAAACAGAAAAAGAGCAAGAGTGAATTGTGCCCATATCCTGCTGTAGCCAAAGATTTATGATGTGAATTTATAAATGCTTTAATTTTTGAATTGCCTTGAGTCAGGGTTATATGATGTTTGCACTGTGTGTGTCCTTAAAGACACACTAGAAGCGGACATCTTAAAAATGAATAACATAAAGCAGAGTAAATGTATTATTTTGTGAAGAAAAAGAACACTGAACTTGTATTGGGAAAACCTGGCTTTGATATTCAGCTGCATCATTTGATAGTGTTGAGTAAATCTTAGTTTTTTCATTTTAAGTGAAGACAATTATAATGACTAAATTATAAGGTTTCTTTAAAATGTAATTTTGTATAATATGAGTGAATGAATGGAGTGTCTGGGTAGCTCAGTCAGCTAAGTGTCTGATTCTTGATTTTGACCCAGGTCATGATCTCATGGTTTGTGAGATCCAGCCTTGCATCAATCTCTGTACTGACAATGCAGCGCCTTCTTGGGATTCTCTCTCCCTCTCTCTCTGTTCCTCCCCAACTCGTACTCTCTTTCTCAAAATAAATAAATAAACATTTAAAAAATATGAGAGAATGAACACACTATAGTGCTTGGCATATATTTGGACTGAAGTAAATTGTTTAAAGATGAAAAGTTATCTTTTTATCATTTTTATTATAATGATAATGCAATAAGTCAAATTTTGATAATATTTTTATTGTATGATAACAAAATAAGTCTAAATTATATCAAATATTTTATTTTATTAAAAAAGGTACTGATTTTATTAAGGTAAACATCAAATATCACAAAAAAAAGTAATGGGGAAAAAAAGCAAATGATTTCTTTTTTAAATTGTGTCACTACTTATTAGGAGATAATGAGTAAATGGAAAAAGGAAAAAAATTAATTACCTTGAACAAATATGTAACAAGAAATTCCCTAATAACTTTGAATTGCAGAAAAGAAAATACTGTTAATAGATGTCAAACACTGTTTTATTGCAATGATATTTCCAATATTTTTGTAAGATGCAATTGCATATATTAAACCCATAGCAGAGATCTATATTTAAATATAACCTACCAGATAATCTAAAATAAGAGCAATTGCCAGAAGGAATGTTCAATATACTTTCTACCCTTTTGTCCAGTAACTTATAATGAGATTTTCTTGCGAACATGACAGACAAATTTTCAGTTTGTGCAGATCGCCTGAGTAGTTGAATATGCACTTACCATCTCTGTGGAGGAAGATACAATCATAGCAATTTATATGTCCTAGAGTTAAGGAAAACCATATTGGAATCCTAAAACCACCTTAATGTAAATAGACTAGTTGTATTCTAACATCATATTCATGCTTCAGTTTATTTCCATACAAATCAGCTTAATATTTGCCTCATAAAACTTCCAAGATTCAAGTAGTTACAGGAATAATTTAGCTGTTCATTAAATATCTACTTTGTATTTCTTTCTGCCTTGTTGTTTTTGTTGTGTTTGTTGTCTTCCTCACCTTTAGCGGTATGCTAAGGAACAAATTCCATTTTCTGAAAATGAAGCTTGCCATACCCAGTCTCCATAAAAACATGCTTGGCTCCATGTAATTATGTTCTCCTTCTGCCCATACTAGGGGCATCTTGCAAAGTTCGTATCAGTGACTCTCTCACAGTTGGTGCACATAGGAATCACATGGGCAGCTTGCCCCTGATACCAGGGGCCTACCTCAAAATTTTCTGATTCAGTAGTTGTGGATTTGTATTTTAGTAAGTGTTCCAGACAACAGCAAAGCAGGAAGCAGTGCAACTGATCTTTAGAAACAAGTCCTGAAACCTTTTCACTGTAACCAAGCCACAGTGTATTGGGATAAGGAAAAACATTAGGAACATTACTCGATAATATTAGAGAAGTCAAAGTGTATCTTCCTCTGTGAAGATTATGAGAATAATCATCCACTAGTAGAGTTAGCAAGGCAAGTCTGGGAATCATGGAAATCTTAGAGTTCTGTGTCGCACAGGGAAGCTGTGTCATCATTTGTCTTAGTGTGCTGCACAACTAACTAATTCTCCCATACATGTTTTATGAGAGTAGTTCTACTGGTTGACCCTGAAGATCCTGTGCTTTTATGATTATGGAATATCATTTTTACCTTTACTTTCCCATGCTATTTAGGACTACCCCTTCATCCATGAATGGTGTTTTCTTCTTCTGTGTCTTGGGATTGTACTTATTCTTTAATATCCAGATAAAACATCCTGTCTTTTGTGACTTGCAAAGTCTCCCCAAGTAATTTGAATTGCTCCCATATTTATATTTCTCTAACATCTCTGGAACACTTACAAATTTTACTGCACTTTTTTTTGTTGTGTTATATATTTTTTGACTTTGGCCTATCGGTTGTTTGTTGTTGTTGGCGTTTTAAGTTTATTTACTTATTTACTTACTTACTTAGAGAAAGGGAGTGAGCACGAGCAGGGAGGGATAAAGAGGGAGAGAGAGAGGATCCCAAACAGGCCCACACTGTCAGCAGAGAGCCCGATGCAGAAGGTCATATGCAGGGCTCGAACTCACAAACTGTGAGATCATGACCTGAGCCAAAATCAAGAGTTGTATGCTCAACCAACTGAGCCACCCAGGCTCCCCTGACCTATGGGTTTTTTTATTATGTATGCACCAACTAAAGATCAAGTGCAATAAATGAATGTTTAATATATCTTAACATATGTATCATTCTATCTGTAATAGTTATATATGGCAAAATGTCATCAGTGCTATATAAAGTTAATCATCTATGAAAATTACCTTTCATGAGTACAAGAGTATAGTTGACCCTTGAACAACTCAGGGATGAGGGGCACCAACCCTTCATTCATTTAAAAAATTGCATATAATTTAGACTCCCTGAAAACTTAACTACTAATAGCCTAGTATTGGCAGAAACCTTAACAATAATAGAAACAGTTGGGGTGTCCGGGTGGCTCAGCCAGTTAAGTGTCCGACTTTGGCTCAGGTTATGATCTCACAGTTTGTGAGTTTGAGCCCCGCATCAGGCTCTCTGCTGTCAGCATGGAACCTGCTTTGGATCCTCTGTCCCCCATCTCTCTGTCCCTTCCCTGCTTGTGCAGACTCTTAATCTCTCTCTCTCTCTCTCTCTCTCTTAAAAATAAACATTAAAAAAATAATAATGGAAACAGTTGATTAACATGTATTTTGTATGTTATATATATTAAATACTGTATTCTTACAATAAAATAAGCTAGAGAAAAAATGTTATCAAGGAAATCATAAGGAAGAGGAAATACATTTACAATACTATACTGTAATTATGGAAAAAATCCACATGTATGTGGACCCGCATGGTTTGAAATTGTGTTGTTCAAGGGCCACCTGTATTAATAATATTTTAACATCTAAAACAGTTTAATAATAATGGCTTCTTAACGAATTTCTTTAGACCTGAAATGCCCCAATTGTAAATTATAAATCCTTGATGTTTGATATTTTTTTATATTTAATTATATTTACATCATGATTTACCCCTAGATCACACCACTTACCTCTATAAAATTTTAATAGCTATAAAGTCATGTTAATAGAAAGTCTTAAAAAGTGTGCAATATTCAAATTTTCTTTGCCAAATAGTAAAGAACTAAAATTAATAGCAACTTTAACAAAATGTGCCATTCAAAGCAAAGGATATAGGCATTATCTGTATTCATATTAATGGTCTATTTTTTCCTCCAAGGAAATGAACATACATTACATTAATTCAGCTTGAAATTTAATCATGGAATTAATCAATGAACTTAATCTTTTCTGAAATTTACTTTAAAATATAAGACGTATCCAAATTATAAAATTTTAACTATACTGTACATAAAACTATATATATAAAGCTTCATATACGTGATATTATTAAAGTTCCCAATTCAATTTAAAAAGCACCTAAAGATTATTTTATGATCATTGTATACAACATTAATACAAACAGTATTTTGAAGTCTTTTAGAGTAAATCATATCACTTTATAGTTTGTTTTCTAATTTGAATTAGGAATTCATTACATTAGCCAATGTAATGAACATAACTTGGAATCCCAAACATTTATTTTTTGCAAGAACAAAAGTAGGAATTCTGAAATCTGTGTGTAACTTATTTTATTAGAAATAACCCATTATGTAATTAACTTATTTAATTAATTATTATGTGATTCAATATATATCTACAGGCAATAATGCAAAGTTAAGGTACAAATAATAAAGCCAGTTCAAAATAATGAAAAGTTTAAGATTGTTAGAAAATTATTTTCACTAAAAGAAAAAGAATATATATAGTCATTTCAAAGTTTTGTGTTTGATTATAGGTTTTCATTTGGGAAGTAGATTTCATAAAAGACTAAAAAATAGTTTGTGAATTAATGTATTGATTCTGGTTTCCTAGGAGATTAATATTTGAATTGGCTCTATTTTAATTTGAGCTCTAATTTGAAGCTTAACATTTTAGATTTCAAGCCTCAGTAAAATTCATTTAGGAAGCAATTGTCTTCTTTAATATACTCAATTTATTAACTTCTGTTTAGATGAGAGATAGAGGTTTAATATAGTTCTGATTTCCTACAGAGTTATAAATCTAGGTAAATAAAAAGGAAGATATTTTCATTAACCTTTATATTGCAATTTCACTTATACCAAATGAATAGTTGTTAATATTACTAAAGTACTATTTTATAACAATATATAATAGAAATTATATGAATTCTTCTAACCTCATTGATCAATCAGAAAAAAAGTTACAAATGAAATGATACCTTGAAACTAATATAGAGAATATATTACAAAAAATTGCAGAAAAATAATTTGTAAGAAAAAAGCAGAGTGAATATGCAGTTCAAAAGCAAAACATGTTAATCCTAGAATATGGAATTTTATTTTAATATGTATAATATTATCATAGAATTACTCAACAGTTGGCAGGACTTAAGTGACCATATTACTGAATGCAAATTTGTTAAAAGATTTAGTATTTATAATACATAATTGTATATGCACAAATTTACTAGTGACAGTTTCTATACCTTAATTCCTTAAAATTGTCATCTAACAAAGTCCTGCAAGTTCAATGTTTCAGGGTCAACACAAAGAATAATTATAGGAAAGCTTGAACAGATATGTTGATTCATGTGGACATTGGATATTTACATAAGTGCCAGCCAGGAAACAATTAGAATAGAATTTTCTCTGAGGACAAACACTTTATAACCATTATTATGGTAAGTTTTGCCAGTATACGCTATTTGGCTCTGTAGTTTACATTGTATGGCTCTGTGTTTTTATAGACCACATGTTGGTGAGCAGTGAATTTCTAAAGGCTCCTGAACTATTGGTTCTCCTGATTTTTAGTGATGTTACTTCATGAAGCATCACCCTGTACAAGGATATTGATTTCAGCTTCAGCCCTATCTCCAGTTTGAATAGCAACACTTTCTAGCAAAGAAAGCAAATGGAATCAAGTTCAGAGTCACGGTCTAGATGAAACCACTGATCTTTTTAGCAAACACAAATGCAGAATTCTGGGAACCATTACAGAAAGAATTAAAGGCTTAAAACAAAATATTTCAGAATTAATACTGAAAGCAGGCTACTAACAAACAAGGCCTTTATATAAATCCAGTGATAAAGCAAAAGTACTCTTCTAGACTGAGCATTATCTGTGAAAGACAATGTGTATCAAGTTGAGTAGAAACACGTGGAAGTTAAACTGCTAAAAGAGAAAATACAAAAAGAAGAATATGGTAAAAAATCAAACCAGAGGTTTTTTGCTAAAACTCAGGGTTTTCAAAAATCCTAAGGGAGGGGACTTACAAAAGGACAATTGGTATTTACGTATTTTTATATTAATTGTTTTCCCTGCTCCTAGTCTTATCATCTTTATAATGTTGCAGATTGAAGCCCTTCCTGCATAACTATTTTATTTATATCATTACATATGTTCAAAATATTAAGCTAACAATGGGTGCCTGGCTGGCGCAGATGGTAGAACATGTGACTCTTGATCTCAGGGTTGTGAATACGAGCCCCGCTTGGGTTCGGAGATTACTTAAAGATAAAAAAAAATCTTAAAAAACATATTAAGCTGGGGTGCCTGGGTGGCTCAGTCGGTTGAGCTTCTAACTTTTGATTTTGGCTCAGTTCATGATCCCAGAATGGTGGAATTGAGCCCCCCATCCAGCTCCACGCAAAGCATGGAGCCTGCTTAAGATTCTTTCTCTACCTGTGTCCCTATCCCCTGCTTGTGTGCTTTCTCTTTCTCTCTAAAGTAAAATATAAAAATGAATAAAATCAAAGAAAAAAAAAACAAAAATATTAAGCTAAAATATAAAATAGCATAATACGAGCAGGTGAAACAACAAAGAGGACAAAGAAATAAAACAAAGTTTAGCAAGAAAATCTGCTAATATAATGTGTGAATATAATTTAAAGAAAACATCCTAAATCAATTGGAAAGGGTGGTGGAGGATGTAAAAATTGGTATAAAAATATTTTTAGAGAAAAAATCTCACATCAAATAATATTCAAATCTGTTAAATATTTTGATATAAAACAAATCAAATAAAAATCAGAAGTAAATTGAGGTGAATATTTATTTGATTTTTGATACAGAAAAGATTTTGAAGAATAAGCTCCTTGGTGCCAGATATATTTTTATTTTATTTTATTTTATTTTATTTTATTTTATTTTATTTTTTGTTTTATTTTATTTTATTTTATTTTTTGTTGTCTTATATCCTAGAACCAAACAAATGAAACATGTTATAGATGCTCAGTGAGATTTTACTGGAGAAATAAAATTAATAAATTCACTAATGAATCAGAGCTTAGTTAATTAAATTAATTTCCTACTTCATTCTTTTCATTTTCATTCTTTCCTGTTTTAAATGTTTCAGAGAAGCAAATTAAATCCAGATTTTAAATTTTAATTTGATTATCACCACATGAAAATCAGGAAAAGGGGGAGCCTTGATGGCTCAGTCAGTTAAGCGTCAAACTTTGGCTCAAGTCATGATCTCACAGTTTGTGTGTTTGAGCCCCATGTCGGGCTCTGTGCTGACAGCTTGGAGCCTGGAACTGCTTTGGATTCTGTGTCTCCCTCTCTCTCTGCAACCCCCCCCCCCCAAAAAAAAATAAAATAAACATTAAAAAAATAAAAAAAAGAAGCCCTGTAAAAGGTTAAATATAAAGTATTTTAATTCTTTTTTTTTAGTTGATCATTAACACACAATGTTACATTACTTTCAAGTGTACGAAATAATGATTCAACAAGTCTATACGTTATGCTATGCTTATAAGTGTAGCTACCATCTGTCACTATATAACACTGTTACAATACAGTGGACTATATGCAGGCTGTATCTTTTATCCCCATGATATTTATTCCATAACTGGAAGCCTGTATCTCTCGTTCCCCTTCATCCATTTTGCCCATCACACTCCACCACTCTCCCCTCTGGCAACCATCAGTTTATTCTTTGTATTAATAGGTCTGATTCTGTTTTTCATTTGTTATTCATGTTTTATTTTTTAGATTCCATATATAAGTGAAATCATATGGTATTTGTCTTTCTCTGTCTTTTTTCACTTAGCATAATACCATTTAGGTCCTTTCATGTTGTCACAAATAGCAAGATATTCTTTGTTATGGCTGGGTAATATTCCAGTGTGTGTGTGTTTGTGTGTGTGTGTGTGTGTGTGTGTGTGTGTGTGTACCACTACTTCCTTATCCACTCATCTACTGATGGACACTTGGGTTGCTTCTGTATCCTGGATGTTGTAAATAATGCTGCCATAAATATAGGAGAGCATATCTTTTTGAATTAATGTTTTGTTTCTTTGGGCAAATAGTATTGGAATTACTGAATTACTGGATCACATGGCAGTTCTATTTTAATTTATTGAGCAACCTCCATGCTGTTTTCCACAGTGGCAGCACCAATTTACATCCTTACCAGTAGTGCATGAAGGTTAATTTTTCTCTACATCCTTGCCAATACTTATTTATTTTTTATCATTTTATTTTATTTTTTAATGGTAAGTGTACTCTTTAATTCCCTCCCCTATTTCACCCATACCCAAACTCACCTCCGCTCTGGTACCCATCAGTTTGTTCTCTATAGTTAGGAGTCTGTTTCTTTTTGTCTCTCTCTCTCTCTTTTTCTCATTTGCTTGTTTGTTTTGTTTCTTAAATTCCAATATAAGTGAAATCATATGGTATTTGTCTTTCTCTGCTTGATTTATTTTACTTAGTTTTATACTCTCTAGCTCTATCCATGCTGCTGCTAATGACAGGATTTTATTCTCTTTTATGGCTGAATAATGTTCCATTATATATAATGGAATTATATATACATTATATATTATATATTTAGTATATAATATATATTTAATATATAATAATTAATGTATAATATATATTTATATATACATTATACACACACACCCCACATCTTCTTTATCCATTCATCTACTGATGGACATTTGAGCTGTTACCATAGTTTAACTATTTATTATAAGTAATATTGTAATAAACATAGGGATGCATATATCTCCTTAAATTAATGTTTCATAATTTTGAGGTAAATTCCCAGTAGTGTGATAACTGGATCAGAATAGTTCCATTTTCAACTTTTTGAGGAACCTCCATACTGTTTTTTACAGTGGTTGCAACAGTTTGCATTTTCACCAACAGTACAAGAGGGTTCCCTTTCTCCACATCCCTGCCAACACTTGTTTCTTGTGTTTTTGATTTTACCCATTCTGATGAGCGAGGTGATATCTCATGATATCATCTCATGAGCTGATGAGTCATGCTGAGTATCTTTTCATGTATCTGTTGGCTTTTTGGGTGTCTTCTTTGGAGAAGTGTATGTTCATGCCTTCTCCCATTTTTAATTGGATTATTTGATTTTAGGGTATTGTATTGTATCAGTTCTTTATATGTTTTGGATCCTAACCCTTTATCAGATATGTCTTTGCACATGTCTTCTCCCATTCAGTAGGTTCCCTTTCATTAGTGTTGATTATTCCCTTTGCTGTGCAGAGACTTTTTTTTTGTTTTGATGTCGTACCAATAGTTTATTTTTGCTTTTATTTCCATTGCCTCAGGAGACATATCTAGAAAAATGTTGCCCTGACCAATGTCAGAGAAATAACTGCCTGTTCTGTCTTCAAGGATTTTTATGGTTTCAGGTCTCACATTTCGGTCTCTAATCCATTTTGACTTTATTTTTGTGTATGGTGAAAGAAAGTGGCCCAGTTTCATTCCTTTACATGTAACTATCCAGTTTTCCCAACACCAGTAGTTGAACAGACTTTTTCCCGTTGTATATTCATTTTCCTCCTTTGTCAGAGATTAATTGACCATATAATTATAGGTTTATAATTGTTTTTTCTGCTCTATTCCATTGATCTATGTGTCTATTTTCATGTCAGCACCATACTGTTTTAATCACTACCATTTTGTAATATAACTTGATGTCTGGAATTGTGATGCCAATTTTGTTTTTCTTTTTCAGGATTACTTTGGCTATTCAAGGTCTTCTCTAGTTCCATACAAATCTAAGGATTTCAGTTCTATGAAAAATGGTTCCATACAAATTTAAGGATTTCAGTTCTATGGAAAATGCTGTTGATATTTTGATAGGGATTGCATTAAAACTGTAGATTACTTTGAGTAGTATAGACATTTTAGCAATATTTGTTCTTCTAACCCACGAACATGGAATGTATTTCCATTTCTTTGCATTATCTTAAATTTCTTTCATCAGTGTTTTATAGTTTCCTGAGTACAAGTCCATCATCTCTTTGGTTAAGTTTATTCCTAGATTATTTTATTGTTTTAGATACAATTGTAAATGGGATTGTTTTCTTCCCTTTTTTTTCAAAGGTTATTTATTTATTTTGAAAGGGAGATAGCACAAGCAGGTAAGGGGTAGAGAGAGAGGAAGAGAAAGAATCCTAAGTAGGCTCTGTGTTGCCAGCTGTGGAGCCGATGTGGGACTTGAACCCATGAACTGTGAGATCATGACCTGAGCCAAAACCGAGTCAGATGTTTAACCAACTGAGCCACCCAGGTGCCCCAATGGGATTATTTTCTTAACTTCACTTTCTACTACTTTATTATTATTGTATAGGAATGCAACCATTTTCTCTACACTGTTTTATCCTGCAAGTTTACTGAATTCATTTATCACTTCTAGTAATTTTTGGTGCAGTCTGTAGGATTTTTCATATATAGTATCATGTCATCTACAAATAGTGAGAGTTTACTAATTTGGATTCCTTTTTTTCTTTATGTTTTCTAATTGCTGTGGCTAGGGGTTCCAGTACTATGTTGAATAAGTGGTGAGAGTGGACAGCCTTGTCTTGTTCCTGACCTTAGGGCAAAAGCTCTCAGTTTTTCACCACCGAGTATGATGTTAGCTGTGGGTTTTTTGTATAAGGTCTTTATTATGTTATTATGCTACCTCTAAACCTGCTTTGCAGAGGGTTTTTATCATGAATGGATTTTGTATTTTGTCAATTGCTTTTTACACCTATTGAAATAAAAATATGTTTTTTATTCTTTCTGTTATTCATGTGATGTATCACATTGTGTGTTTTGTGAATATTGAACCACCCATGTATTCCAGGAATAAATCCCACTTGATCATCGTGTATAATTTTTTAATATATTATTTGACTTGGTTTGCTAATACTTTGTTGAGAATTTTTACATTTATTTTCATGAGAGATATTTGCCTGTAGTTCTCTTTTTCTCTGGTGTCTTTGTCTGGTTTTGGTGTCAGGGTGATCCTGCCCTCATATAGAATGAAATGGCATGTTTTCCTTCCACTTGTATTTTTTGAAATAGTTTGAGAAGAATAGGTATTAACTCTTCTTTAAATGTTTGGTAGAAATCACCTGTAAAACTCTCTGGTCCTGGACTTTTGTTTCTTGGGAGTTTTTTGATTACTGATTCAATTTCTTTGGTGGTATTTGATCTGTTCAAATTTTCTATTTCTCCCCACTTTAGTTTTGGTATGTTATATGTTTCTAGGAATTTATCTGTTTCTTCTGAGTTGTACAATATGTTTGTGTATAGGTTTCCATAATATTCTATTACAATTGTTTATTTCTGTAGTGTTGCTTGCTATTTTCCTCTTTCATTAGTGATTTTATTTATTTGGGTTCTCTCTCTCTCTTTCTCTCTCTCTCTCTCTTTCTCTCTCTCTTTTGATGAGTCCTGCTAGTGTTTTATCAATTTTGTTTATCTTTTCAAAAAACCAGCTCCTGGTTTTATTGGTTTGTTATATTGTTTTGTTTAGTTTATCATTTATTTCTGCTCTAATCTTTATTTTCTTCTTTCTGCTGTTTTTGGGGTTTGTTTGTTTTTCTATTTCTACCTCCTTTAGGTGTAAGGTTGGGTTATTTGAGATTTTTCTTGCTTCTTGACATACACTTGTATAGCTGTAAATGCCCTCTTAGAACCACCTTCACTGTGTCCCAAAGATTTTAGATTATTGTGTTATCATTTTCATTTGTTTCCATGTAATTTTTGATTTCTTGTTTGATTTCTTGGTTGACCTATTAATTCCCTAGGAGCATGTTATTTATCTCCATGTATTTGTGCTCTTTCCAGATTTTTTCCTGTTGTTGATTTCTAGTTTTATGGCATTGGGGTCAGAAAATATTCATGGCATGACTTTAATTTTTTTTTGTCAAGACTTATTTTGTGGCCTAATATGTGATCTGTGCTGGAGAATGTTCTATGTGCCACTGAAAAGAACGTGTATTCTTTTGTCTCTGACTGAAATGTTCTATGTTCTGTGTATATGTGATGTGCATTTGGTCTGATATGTCATTTTTGACATCAGCCATCTCTGTACAAAAATACACATAAACAAATAATAGGATTTATTTCCTGTCTATTACTTTGTCTGTTACAGAATCTCATGTATTAAATCATACAGTATGAAAGTTTCTGAGTCTAGCTTCTTACATTTAGCATGATGCTTTTATATTAATTAATATTGTTGCATATTTTAGTTCATTCATTTTTACTGTTGGGTAGTATTCCATCATTTCTATGTCCCATACATTGGCTATCAGTTCAACAGTTGGTGGAACTCTGGATGAGTTTTAATCTGGGGTAATTGTTAATAAAGCTGTTAGTGACATTTGTTTACTGGCTTTTATATGACTTTATAAGCTGTCATTTATCTCTTATAAGAATAAATACGATTCTACTTATCTTTTATAAGTATCTAGGAGTGGGATTGCTTGGTCATATTCTAAGTGCAATTTTAAGATTTAAAAGACTGACAAACTCTTTTCCATAATGAAGATAACATTCTGTACTCTCACCAGTAATGTAGGAAAGTCTCAATTGTTCCACCTCCTTCTCAGCACTTGTCATTGTCAATTGTATTGCTTTTAGCTTTTATAATAGTTACATAGTAGTATCTCATTCCTTTAAAATTTAGTAAGTCTTAATAGCATGTTTTAGTGTTGGTCATTCCATGTAGTCTTTCCTAAATACTAGGTACTGGTTTTTTTAACGCATAATTTTATGAGGTACTTTATGTAATCAAAATGACCTTGAATTATGATTTTTCTTCTTTTATTGTTATGATTTTCTTTTTAGAGGGAACTTTTATTTATATAATACTCTGTGCTATATTTGGGGAACTTTTAACTTAGTTTATTGTTTTGATTCTTTTCATTATTTCCTCTTTTTCATTTTCTGTTTATTTCAAAGAATTATTTCCTTTTTTGTTTGATTGTTTTGTATTGTATTTGAATTCTTTAGTATTGTTCCATTTCATACTTCTAGTTTTAGTCATTATTTCTGAAGTAATCTTTTTTTTTTTTTGGCATCTGATTGTTTTCTAAGTTCTGTTACTTCACTACTGGGTTTTTTGATCCTTATTTATATATGTTTTTTCATATCATCTACCTGTCTTTATTCAGTATTTTATTTTTAAACATTAGAAAATATTTTTTTATATTTTTCAATAAACAAATCTGACACATTGTCAATAACTAATATTCCATTAATTTACTCTTTACTCTATTTCCTTATAACTTTGTACAGGATTTGATCATTATTACTTTATTTTGGTAATTATAGATGAAATTTCTTCTTGGACCTATTAAAAGAATTTTAGTACCCCAAAGTACCTTTAAAAGTATGCTTTCATATACATCTCTTAGAATACTTCTCCATTTTAATTTTGATCTTCTCTTTCCTTTCTCCCTATTGTACCTGCATTGTTAATTTTAGCTTCTACTCCCAGAAGTTATCTGTTCTTACCTTGGTCACTATGTTTTTCCATGATTTCTTTAGGTACTAATGCAGTGGATGTCTTGTGTAGGTGGCTTTTCCCACATGCCCATTCAGGTTTTGTTGGAACATCTTGTCTCCTAGATTTTATTTTTTTTATAGATTTTTTTTTGTCCTAGAGATTTTGGTTTTACTACCCTTATTGACATTATGGTATCTTAAATAAATTCAGGTATTTTGCTACTACTGCTAACTTCTTCCAAGCATAAATAACATTTTTAAATAAAATATAGCAATTAGTTACAATTCCAACTATATTAAGATGGTTAAATTTTATTATACCTCAAACAGCTTAAATAGACATGTAGATCAAATGACTAACTCTGACAAGTTGGCTATAGTAAAAATAAAGAAACGAATTTGAAGAATCATGTGAAAAGCTTGAGCACACCGGCTTTATGACATTTACATACATGAAACAATAGTGTTTATTATGTCAGTTTGTATAAGATATATTTAAATGTAGACTTTCTAGTAAATCCATGAATTATGCATTTTTGTAGGAGTTTATTTTTTTATTTCTTTTATACTCATTAAAGCTAATATATTCAAGAATTTCAAAGAAAGAAAAAAGAAAGAAAAATGGGAGAGATTTTCTTTTTGGGAAGAGAACATATGTCTTTATGTTGAAGATGGCTTAATATACAATAAACCCATTTTAATTAAATATCGGGGTTTTTTTGTTGTCAGGTACTATGTTATTTAAATAAGTACATTTTAATTTCTTTATTAATTCCAACTAGAAGAAAACAAGAGTACTAACAGATGATAAATGGTGACTCACCTTTAGGCTCAGATTCAGGGAGATGACAGGTAATTGAATACTAGAGTAGAGGCAATGCCTTACCCTAAAAGGAACAGAAGACTTTAAGCTTTGTCTGATTGCTTCTATGCAACTATACAGACTTTGTGACACCAGATTCTCTTTTTCACCAGTGAAACTATAAAATCAGAGTTTTAAATTAAAAATCAATAAACATCATCATTAATTATTATTTAAAATTTGTCGAAAAATGATGAAGGTTGAGAGTGCACCTCAAAAACCACCTTTAGCCTCTATTGGACACATTTAAAATATCTGTACAACTATTTTTGTTCTTCTCTTGTCACACTCAGAACTTTATCACTATGTACTATTTAAGATTCATGTATGAACATGAATCTTTATCAGTTTTTGAATCTCAGTGATGTGGATAAGGTTGATAGGCAAAAAGAGAAGTTTTAAATAAGTTAAAAAAAATCCACCACAATTAAAGAAAATGAAGTCCTGCTGAGTGTAGGTTGTATGTATTATCTTAAGAGTGCTTTCGAAGCCTTTGTCGGAGATTCTGGCCAAAATGAACCTCAAATTTATACCATGGATAAAAGTAAACATAGACATGCAATTTTAAATACAACTTTGCTATGTAATACGATATACTATAAATGTGGTGTAAATTGTTTTGTTTGGTGACATTGAAGTTTGTTAAAAAATACAAGTATGAGAGACATTTATATTTTGAATTGTATAATCACAGATATTAAAGTATATATACATCACAATATTTAAAACCTATATTATTGTATTGATAAACTTAAGCTAACATAAAAATATAATACTAGTTAACACTGAATAACATATAGAATTGTTGAATTATTATTTTGTATACCTTTAATATGAAATTGTATGTTAAATTATACTTCAGTAAAAAAAGCATAAAATTAATTAAAATAACAAATTTCAATTGTTCAAAGAACAACTTATTTATAAAAAGTTAATGATATATACACATAATGTCACATTTCTTAGTTTTCCAAAGAAATATAATGAGAGTAATATATTACTACATTTGATCTTTAGTATGTGAGGATTAGGCTTTCCCAATTACAAAAGACTAAAATCTCTTATAGAAACAAATTCTTATCAGAACTTTGCAGAAGAATGTTTTTCCCCTCTACTCGTTAAAGTTTATCATACTTTTATATTACAGTGTCTGATGAAATTTTATTGCAATGACAGAAATATTCATTTATTAAATAGAGGTCAAAGTTGTTTAAACTCATTTTTCCAAATTACTGTTATGAGTTTGGATATTTCTTTGAATACACAGAGGAAGTGTAATGAGAATGAGAATAGAAAGAATGTTAAAAATAACCATTAACGAACCACCTAATCATTCAGTGTATTTGAGGGTTCTCACATTGATGCTGAGTTTTGAAAAGAAACTCCCCACTCTGATTACATGAATAAAAAGTAAAATACTGAAATTAAATTTATTATAAGTGAATTAGAATACAGAACATTAAGTACTAAAATTTGAAGGTAACATAATCTTTGCCTTATTTTAAGTAACCAAGAGCAAAATGTATATGCGTGTGTGTGTGTGTGTGTGTGTGTGTGTGTATACACAATCTATTTTGTTTTACATATTTCTCATATGTACCACCAAATCATCTATGGCAATGTACAGTAATTAACATGACATCCATCTTTTCTCATCTTTGTATTTAGGAGTGTTTTGTAAATGTGATAACAGAATGTAAATAAAAATAATTTAGGGGCGCCTGGGTGGCGCAGTCGGTTAAGCATCCGACTTCGGCCAGGTCACGATCTCGCTGTCCGGGAGTTCGAGCCCCGCGTCAGGCTCTGGGCTGATGGCTCGGAGCCTGGAGCCTGCTTCCGACTCTGTGTCTCCCCCGTTCATGCTCTGTCTCTCTCTGTCCCAAAAATAAATAAACGTTGAAAAAAAATAATTTAATTAAGGAACCATAGAAAATGAAAAATTAAGCTATAGCTCATTGACCTATTCCTAGGGATTACTTAGAGCTATGGTTACAAATTAAGCATTTTTAGCTAATCGGGTTTTAGCAAAGGTTTTCTTTTTTATTGCTAACTAGAAGCATATAGAAAAATGTACATGGTAGTACATGATAGTAGTATTTGATTGTGGGAGAAGACTTTACTGGCTAGTCAACCAGAATAAAGAGTAAAGGAAACAAGTGATCAATCAAAACATTCTGGAATAATACCTCATTGCTTCATTCACTGAACAGTACTATGTCATTACTGCATTAGTCACTGGGTCCTGTTCTTCAATCCTAATAATTGGCAGTTTTAGTGAGGTTACAAGATCAATGTGAACCGTATAGAAAATATTAATAGAGTCAACCAATACACTGACAATGAGCACTTATTGAAGGGTTGTATCAGTAAGGATGAGTTGTCAGAGAATGTATCAAAGTGCAGTTTGTCCTTAAGGTAGTTTTTGAATGAATGTGAGGTTTGTATTGCTAATCAAGATAGAAAGGTGTTTTTGAAAAACCTATGATAATGT
The DNA here is from genome assembly GCF_022837055.1 of Prionailurus viverrinus. NCBI lineage: Eukaryota > Metazoa > Chordata > Mammalia > Carnivora > Felidae > Prionailurus > Prionailurus viverrinus. Next base: position 56,309,513 of record NC_062578.1, read on the forward strand.
ACAAAAATCAGTTGTGTTTCCATTAACTAGCAATGAATAATCTGAAACTGAAATTGGAGAAATAATTTCATTTACAATAGCAGAACAAAAAAGAACGAAATAAAATAAAAAGATAAAAATACTTAGAATAAATTTAAAAAATTTTTAACCTCCACACCCTTCTCTCTATCCCCCTTTTCCTTTTTTATTTTAAATTGCTTCACACTGGATATATCCTTAAACCTAATCTTTAATTTAGTAACATTTCATAAATACTTTTCTTAACATCTGATTTTTAAAAAATGGTAAAATATACTTATGTTTTGCATAATTTAAATAGTTTCCTAAATTTGTTATGTACATTTTTCCAATTCTTCATCCATATCAATAGCACTGTAAGGAACATTTATGAACAGAAACTCTTAACAACATAGTTTAATACTTAAGTTTATTTATTTGGGTTACTTGCTTAACACATTGTAAACTTTTAATAATTTTGACAGATTCTACAAAGTATTACTTTTTTTATGAAGCATTACTTTAACTCACAAATTTATTTCAGTTCAAATTTCAAAATTAAGGTTATAAATAAAAGTAAATCTTATTTTCATTTCAATGAATATGTGAGTAATTTTATATTAAAACACAATGGATCTACAGGAGAAGGCAGTTGCTTAAGAATTCTATATTGAAAATCATAGAATATATCCTCATAGAGCCATGATTTCCTAATGAAAGTAAAGTGGAGTGAACTGGAAAGGCTTAGATGGAACTACTTTTGAATGACGATCTTTCCAACTGCAATTACCTGGGCAATTCATGCAGACAGAGTACAATTTTTTTTTCATTGCCAATCATGAGAGTTTCATGTGTTTTAATAAAATTCTATCATATTAAGTATCAAAACTTTTATAACGTTCTAAACACATAAAACTTACACATGTAGAAAGTGTTCAAAAGTGCTAAAAAACAACCTGATTTGAAAAACAACAAAAGCAAAAAATAAAAAAACAACCACTATGACTAACATCAAAGTAAAAAGTTTGTCAGAGCAAAAGAAACAATCAACAAAAGAAAGTGATAACTGTGGAATAGAAGGAAATATTATATTTTATATAAAATTATATATATATATATATGATAAGGGTTAAGATCTGAAATATATAAGGAATTCCTACAATTGAATATCTAATAAGCAATCAGATTAAAAATTAGATAACTTGAATAGACATTTTTCCAAAGAAGACATACAGTTGGCCAACAGGTACATGAAAAGATACTCAGTATCACTAATCATTGAAGAAATGCAAATCAAAACCACAGTGAAATATCAACAAATGTTGATGAGGACATAGAGAAAAAAGAATCCTGATCCACTGTTGGTAGAAAGGTAAATTGATAGAGACACTATGAAAAGCAGTATGGAGTTTCCTTAAAAATTACAAATGTATCTATGATTATGATCTAGCAATCTCACTTCTGGATATAAATCCAAAGGAGATGAACTCACTACCTTAAATAGATATCTATTGCCATGTTTATTGCATCATTTTTTTAAATACACTTCCTTTTTATAAGCTTATTTATTTATTTTGAGAGAGAGAGAATGCAAGCAGGGGAGAGACAGAGAGAGAGAGAGAAAGAGAGAGAGAATCCCAAGCAGGCTCCATGCTGTCAGTGTGGAGCCTGATGCTAGGCTCTATCCCACAAACTATAAGATCATGATCTGAACTGAAATCAAGAGTGGAACCTTAACCAACTGAGACACCCAGAAGCCCCAAGTGAATCATTATTATTCATAATAGCCAGGCATGGTAACAACCTAAATGTCCATTGTCAGATGAATGGATAAAAAAAATGTGATAGATAAATATGAAAATAAGTAAATAAATAAATAAATATTTCAATTAATTAATATAATGGAATATTATTCAGCTACAAAAAGAAGGAAATCCTACCATTGACAACAACATATATGGAAATTGAGGGTATTATGCTAAGTGAAATAAGTCAGACTTAGAAAGACAAATACCATATGATTTCACTTAAAATGGTATCTAAAAACATCAAACTCTTGAAAACAGTAGAACCGTTGGTGCCAAGGGCTGAGTGATACAGAAAATGGGAGATGTTGATTAAAGGGTACAAACTTACAGTGATAAGAGGAATAAGTTTGGGGAATCTAATATGCAGCCTAGTTACTATAGTTAAAACTTGCTATGAGGAGCACATAGGAAGATGGCGGCGTAGGAGGACGTTGGGCTTACTGCGTCCTGCGGGTCACTTAGATTCCACCTACACCTGCCTAAATAACCCAGAAAACTGCCAGAAGAGCAGCAAAAAGGAGTCTCCGGAGCCAAGCACAGACGAGAGGCCCACGGAAGAGGGTAGGAAGGGCAGCGAGGCAGTGCGCACTACACGGACTGGCAGGAGGGAGGCAGGGTAGAGGGGCAGGCCTCTGGCCAAGCAGAGCCCCTGAGTCTGGCTGGCAAAAGCGGAGCGGCCGGACGGAGTGTGTTCTGACAGCAAGCGGACTTAACATCTGGAGGGTTATAAGTTAACAGCACTGCTCGGATTGCAGGAGGGCTGGAGGACAACAGGAGGGAGAGTTGTTGAGTCCCGGACGACAGAGCTCAGCTTGGCTGGGAACAAAGGAGCTCACCAGCGCAATTTCCCTCGCCCATCCCCCAGCCAAAATCCCAAAGGGAACCAGTTCCTGCCAGGGAACTTGCTTGCACCGCGCAAACACCCAAAGCTGTGCTTCTGCGGATCCATCCCTCTGGTGGGTCTGACTCCTTCCCAGTGCCAAAGGGCCCCTCCCGAAGTGGATCTCCGAAGGAAAAGCGAGCTGAGCCTGCCCCTCCCGCCCCTGTGCACCTTGCCAATCCACCCCAGCTAATATGCCAGATTCCCAGCACCACAAGCCTGGCAGTGTGCAAGTAGCCCAGATGGGTCACACCACGCCACAGTGAATCCTGCCCCTAGGAGAGGGAAAGAGAAGGCACACACCAGGCTGACTGTGGCCCCAGCGGTGGGCTGGGGGCAGAAATCAGGTCTGACTGCGGCCCCACACACGAAAACATTGTTATTCAAGACAGCACAGGGGAAATGCCCCGCAGTCCCACACCACTCCAGGGACTATCCAAAATTATGAAACGGAAGAATTCCCCTCAAAAAAAGTCCAGGAAATAAAGACAGCTAACGAACTGATCAAAAATGATTTAAACAATATAACAGAAAGTCAATTTAGAATAATAGTCATAAAATTAATCGCTGGGCTTGAAAACAGTATAAAGGACAGCAGAGAATCTATTGCTACAGAGATCAAGGGACTAAGGAACAGCCAGGAGGAGCTAAAAAAAATGCTATTAATGAGCTGCAAAATAAAATGGAGACAACCATGGCTCAGATTGAAGAGGCAGATAGAGAATAGGTGAACTAGAAGATAAAACTATGGAAAAAGAAGAAGCTGAGAAAAAGAGAGATAAAAAACTCCAGGAGTATGAGGGGAAAATTAGAGAACTAAGTGATGCACTAAGAGAAATTACACATAATTGGTATTCCAGAGGAGGAAGAGAGAGGGAAAGGTGCTGAAGGTGTACTTGAAGAAATCATAGCTGAGAACTTCCCTGAACTGGGGAAGGAAAAAGGCATTGAAATCCAAGAGGCACAGAGAACTCCCTTCAGACATAACTTGAATGGATCTTCTGCACGATATATCATAGTGAGACTGGCAAAATACAAGAATAAAGAGAAAATTCTGAAAGAAGCTAGAGATAAACGTGCTCTAACATATAAAGGGAGACCTTTAAGACTTGTGACCGATCTCTCTCTGAAAGTTGGCAGGCCAGAAAAGAATGGCAGGAGATCTTCCAGGTGATAAACAGAAAAAATATGCAGCCGAGAATCCTTTATCCAGCAAGTCTGTCATTCAGAATAGAAGGACAGATAAAGGTCTTCCCAAACAAACAAAAACTGAAGGAATTCATCACCACTAAACCAGCCCTACAAGAGATCGTAAGGAGGATCCTGTGAGACAAAGTACCAGACACATCACTACAAGCATGAAACCTACGGACATCACAATGACTCTAAACCCTTATCTTTCTATAATAACACTGAATGTAAATGGACTAAATGTGCCAACAAAAAGACATAGGGTATCAGAATGGATAAAAAAACAAGACCCATCTATTTGCTGTGTACAAGAGACTCATTTTAGACCTGAGGACACCTTTAGATTGAGAGTGAGGGGATGGAGAACTATTTATCATGCCACTGGAAGTCAGAAGAAAGCTGGAGTAGCCATACTTATATCAGACAAACTAGACTTTAAATTAAAGGCTGTAACAAGAGATGACGAAGGGTATTATATAATAATCACAGGGTCTATCCATCAGGAAGAGCTAACAATTATAAATGTCTATGTGCCGAATACCGGAGCCCCCAAATATATAAAACAATTACTCACAAACATAAGCAACCTTATTGATAATGTGGTAATTGCAGGGGACTTTAACACTCCACTTACAGAAATGGATAGATCATCTAGATACACAGTCAATAAAGAAACAAGGGCCCTGAATGATACATTGGATCAGATGGACTTGACAGATATATTTAGAACTCTGCATCCCAAAGCAGCAGAATATACTTTCTTCTCGAGTGCACATGGAACATTCTCCAAGATAGAGCACATACTGGGTCACAAAACAGCCCTTCATAAGTATACAAGAATTGAAATTATACCATGCACACTTTCAGGCCACAATGCTATGAAGCTTGAAATCAACCACAGGAAAAAGTCTGGAAAACCTCCAAAAGCATGGAGGTTAAAGAACACCCTACTAAAGAATGAGTGGGTCAACCAGGTAATTTGAGAAGAAATTAAAAAATATATGGAAACAAATGAAAATGAAAATACAACAATCCAAATGCTTTGGGATGCAGTGAAGGCAGTACTGAGAGGAAAGTACATTGCAATCCGGGCCTATCTCAAGAATCAAGAATAATCCCAAATACAAACTCTAACAGCACACCTAAAGGAAATAGAAGCAGAACATCAAAGACAGCGTAAATCCAGCAGAAGAATAGAAATAATAAAGATCAGAGCAGAAATAAACAATATAGAATCTAAAAAGCTGTAGAGCAGATCAACGAAACCAAGAGTTGGTTTTTTGAAAAAATAAACAAATTGATAAACCTCTAACCAGGCTTCTCAAAAAGAAAAGGGAGATGACCCAAATAGATAAAATCATGAATGAAAATGGAATTATTACAACCAATTCCTCAGAAATACAAGAAATTATCAGGGAATACTATGAAAAACTATATGCCAACAAACTGGACAACCTGGAAGAAATGGAAAAATTCCTAAACACCCACACACATACAAAACTCAATCAGAAGGAAATAGAAAGCTTTAACAGACCCATCACCAGCGAAGAAATTGAATCAGTCATCAAAAATCTCCCAACAAATAAGAGTCCAGGACCAGATCGCTTCCCAGGGGAGTTCTACCAGACGTTTAAAGCAGAGAGAATACCTATCCTTCTCAAGCTGTCCAAAAAATAGAAAGGGAAGGAAAACTTCCAGACTCATTTTATGAAGCCAGTATTACTTTGATTCCTAAACCAGACAGAGACGCAGTAAAAAAAGAGAACTATAGGCCAATATCCCTGATGAATATGGATGCAAAAATTCTCAATAAGATACTAGCAAATCGAATTCAACAGCATATAAAAAGAATTATTCACCATGATCAAGTGGGATTCATTCCTGGGATGCAGGGCTGGTTCAACATTCGCAAATCAATCAACGTGATACATCACATTAATAAAAGAAAAGATAAGACCATATGATCCTGTCAATCGATGCAGAAAAGGCCTTTGACAAAATCCAGCACCCTATCTTAATAAAAACCCTTGAGAAAGTCGGGATAGAAGGAACATACTTAAAGATCATAAAAGCCATTTATGAAAAGCCCACAGCTAACATCATCCTCAATGGGGAAAAACTGAGAGCTTTTTCCCTGAGATCACGAACACGACAGGGATGCCCACTCTCACCGCTGTTGTTTAACATAGTGCTGGAAGTTCTAGCATCAGCAATCAGACAACAAAAGGAAATCAAAGGCATCAAAATTGGCAAAGATGAAGTTAAGCTTTCACTTTTTGCAGATGACATGATATTATACATGGAAAATCCGATAGACTCCACCAGAAGTCTGCTAGAACTGATACATGAATTCAGCAAAGTTGCAGGATACAAAATCAATGTACAGAAATCAGTTGCATTCTTATACACTAGTAATGAAGCAACAGAAAGACAAATAAAGAAACTGATCCAATTCACAATTGCACCAAGAAGCATCAAATACCTAGGAAGAAATCTAACCAAAGATGGAAAAGATCTGTATGCTGAAAACTATAGAAAGCTTATGAAGGAAATTGAAGAAGATATAAAGTTATGGAAACACATTCCATGCTCATGGATTGGAAGAATAAATATTGTACAAATGTCAATACTACCCAAATCTATCTACATATTCAATGCAATCCCAATCAAAATTGCACCAGCATTCTTCTCGAAACTAGAACAAGCAATCCTAAAATTCATATGGAACCACAAAAGGCCCCAAATAGCCAAAGGAATTTTGAAGAAGACGACCAAAGTGGGAGGCATCACAATCCTAGACTTTAGCCTCTCCTACAAAGCTGTCATCATCAAGACAGCATGGTATTGGCACAAAAAGAGACACATAGACCAATGGAATAGAATAGAAACCCCAAAACTAGACCCACAAACATATGGCCAACTCATCTTTGACGAAGCAGGAAAGAACATCCAATGGAAAAAAGACAGTCTCTTTAACAAATGGTGCTGGGAGAACTGGACAGCAACATGCAGAAGGTTGAAACTAGACCACTTTCTCACACCATTCACAAACATAAACTCAAAATGGATAAAGGACCTGAATGTGAGACAGGAGACCATCAAAACCCTAGAGGAGAAAGCCAGAAAAGACCTCTCTGACCTCAGCCATAGCAATTTCTTACTTGACACATCCCCAAAGGCAAGGGAATTAAAATAAAAAATGAACTACTGGGACCTTATGAAGATAAAAAGCTTCTGCACAGCAAATGAAACAACCAACAAAACTAAAAGGCAACCAACGGAATGGGAAAAGATATTTGCCAATGACATATCGGACAAAGGGCTAGTATCCAAAATCTATAAAGAGCTCCCCAAACTCCACCCCCTGGTAAACAAATAACCCAGTGAAGAAATGGGCAGAAAACATGAATAGACACTTCTCTAAAGAAGACATCTGGATGGCCAACAGGCATATGAAAAGATGCTCAATGTCGCTCCTCATCAGGGAAATACAAATCAACACCGCACTCAGAAATCACCTCACACCAGTCAGAGGGGCCAAAATGAACAAATCAGGAGACTATACATGCTGGAGAGGATGTGGAGAAATGGGAACCCTCTTGCACTGTTGGTGGGAATACAATTTGGTGCAGCCGCTCTGAAAACAGTGTGGAGGTTCCTCAAAATATTAAAAATAGACCTACTCTATGACCCAGCAATAGCACTGCTAGGAATTTACCCAAGGGATACAGCAGTACTGATGCATAGGGGCACTTATACCACAATGTGTATAGCCGCACTCTCAACAATAGCCAAATTATGGCAAGAGCCTAAATGTCCATCAACTGATGAATGGATAAAGAAATTGTGGTTTATATACACAATGGAGTACTACGTGGTAATGAGAAAGAAAGAAATATGTCCCTTTATAGCAACATGGGTGGAGCTGGAGAGTGTTATACTAAGTGAAATAAGCCATACAGAGAAAGACAGATACCATATGTTTCCACTCTTATGTGGATCCTGAGAAACTTAACAGAAACCCATGAGGGAGGGGAAGAAAAAAAAAGGTTAGAGTGGGAGAGAGCCAAAGCATAGGAGACTCTTAAAAACTGAGAACAAACTGAGGGTTGGTGGGGGGGTGGGAGGGAGTGGAGGGTGGGTGATGGGTGTTGAGGAGGGCACCTTTTGGGATGAGCACTGGGTGTTGTATGGAAACCAATTTGACAATAAATTTCTTATATTGAAAAAAATAAAAAATAAATAAAAATGTTTAGTTAGAATTCAAAAAAAAAAATAAAGTTGTTATGAGGGTAGAGCTTAAAGTTCTCACCATAACAACAACAACAACAAAATGGTATTTATGTGAGGTGAGCATGTAGATCATGTTAATGTTGGCCAGCACATAGAGCAACAAGAACTCATTTGTTTGCTAGAGGGAAAACAAAATGGTACAGCTACTTTGGTAGACATTTTGGTAGTTTCCTACAGAGCTAAATACACTTGGGTTGCCTGGGTGGCTAAGTCGGTTAAGCATCCGACTTCAGCTCAGGTCATGATCTCCCAGTTCGTGAATTTAAGCCCCTCTTCAGACTGTGTGCTGACTGTCAGAGCCTGGAGCCTGCTTCAAAATCTTTGTGTGTCTTTCTTCTCAAAAATAAACATTAAGAAAAAATTAAAAAAAAACCTGAATATACTCTTACCATACAATCCAGCAAGTGTACTCCCTAATATGAGTGAAAACTTATGTCCACACAAAAGCCTGCACATGGATATCTGCAGCAGGTTTCTTGATAATTGTGAAAACTTAGAAGCCACCAAGAGATCCTTAAATAGGTAAATGCACCAATAAATGAATAAACTGTGATACATCCAGACAATGAATAGTATTCACTAAAAAAAAAAAAATGAAAAATCAAAACAAACAAAAAACGGTGAGGTATTAAGACATGAAAAGGCAGAGAGCAACCTTAAAAATGCATATTACTAAGTATTAGAAACAATGTGAAAATACTGTAATACTGTATGATTCCAACTGTATGACATCCTAGAAAAGACAAACTATAGGGAGAGCTAAAATATCACTGGATATCAAAGGTCAGGGGATAGGGAAGAAAGAATAGTCAGAGAATGAATAAGAATGTACATAGCACAGAGGACTTTTAGGGCAATAGAAATTCTCTGTATGATACTCTAATAATAGAAGAATATCATTTTATATTTATTAAAATCCATAGATTATAAACACCAAGAGTGAGCCCCTAGGTAAATATATGTCAATGTATGATTCATGAATTATAATAGATGTACCACCTGGAAAAAGGATGTTGATAGTAGGGGAGGTTATGCATGTGTGGGGACAGAAGGTATATGGGAACTCTGTACTTTTCCTCAATTTTGTATGAACATAAGATCACTCTAAAAATAATATCTATTTTTAAAAATTAAGTGTATGTCCAAGACAATATTTGGTGTGACTATATTATTATATATTTGTTATTTCTTCTAAGGTATGCTTTTTAAAAATTCCATTTCTTATTTTTCTCTGGGTACTTTTGTTGTATATGTTTGAAAATAGTATGCATTTCTTATAAAGATTACAAATTATTCCTTTTGTTTTCTATTGGATTTTACTTTATGCCCTGATAGTTTCATGGATGAATACCTCAGATGCATAAGGAAATATTGTTATTTGTGACCTTATAAGTTACAGAAATGTATCTCTTTAGCACTGTCTTCAATGCCAGTTCATGAAAGTTTTCACAGTGAATATTTTGTATCTATAATATGAATTTGTTGTGAAGAGGTGTTTCAAACAATTGGAATAGGTAGAGGTCAAGAAACTTTTCATTTTCTTTTACCTTACTTTCCAAAATCATCCCCATAGAAACCACAAAGAACTTTATTCTAGTCCCAAATTTAAGAATAGATGCTAAATATGAAGGCATTTGAGGAGGATGTTTAAATTGGAGCACAGTTTGAAATAGATGAAGTCATCTATATAATAAGGCATGTTGCTGTGGGGAAAAATGCATAATGTCAATTTTCAGATTCTTCTTTAGTATCATGGGATTTTGAGCCATAGCCTTGAAATGTACAACTATTGTCAGAAGGTCCTAAGCTCATAGGAAAAAAAAAACCCAGACATTTGATGGATGTTTTTTCAGTTCTTTTCATTTCCAAGGCAGATAATTATATGAAATTGTGACAATCACTATAGTTCTTTAGGGATGAAATGCCTAAGCATAACTGTAATAGTTTGAGCAGCATGTCACTGTCATCCAGGAACTTGACATTACTTTCAGGTTAAAAATCTCCTCATTAAAATATTAACATTATGAAAGCAGACCGGCAAAGGTTGGACTTTATACAAAGTCAATTTATTTTATTTGCTGTTCCTGTGTCTCATATAGTTAAGCATAATAATTAAGAGTGTGAGCTTTGTGTCCTATTTGCCTATGTTCAAACCCTAGCTTCCCAATGTTCTATATTAGAATCCTATACTAGTTACTTCTTTGCAAGTCAGTTTCCTCATCCATACATTAGAGTTATTGGTAGTGTCTTTTTCAAAGAAATGCTATAAAATTAAATTAGTTAAGCCCTATAAAGTTCTTGGAACAGTCCTATAAAGAATAAAAAGTACTCAAAAATTAACTGTTGTTTATAAAACTATTTTACTGCTTATTGTTAAATAATTATAGTAATCTATAATTTTACCTCTTATTTTGAGAAACATCTATTCTTGAAAAAATAAAAGATAACAAGAAGTTTAATAGCTCTCATTCTCCTTCTAAACAGTTGGCCATTCACAGAAATTGTTATCTGCAACACAAGTGGAAAGAAGTGAATTTAATTATAAGTAAGCAATTTAAGAACTTTTTTGCATATGGATTTTTACCTTTACTTTGTTATTTCATACTTATTGAATAACATTAAAAATATATTGCTTATTAGTGATGCTTAGCAAGCTTACTAAATTGTTAATATTTTCATTACCAATGATATTTATACTATAAAAATATGCATTCAATATTTATAAAAGTATTTCATTAATAATTAATTCTTCCAAACTGTTAAGATTTCCTCAAACATTGACTAAGAACAGCTTAGAAGATTTTGCTAATTGAAAGCACAATAAAAATGCTAAATGAATATTTATGTGCTTTAAATAAAAGGTCAGGCTACTGAGATGTAGAACATAAGTCATTTGCATAAGCTTTTGAGTATATCCTATGGTGAAATATATCATTCTTGCCCAAATAACTGTAGATTAACATATTTAAATCATATTTACCTCCTATGACTTAAAGGGAATATTCCAAATTATTGTACTCCTCTGTAGTCTTGTATTTTTCTGGTGCACTAAAAAAAAAATCACCTCATGCACCTCATACCTAAAGGAAAATTGAGATTTATAGTTATGAATTCTAGAAAATTTTACTTAATGGAAATCTGTATGTTCAAAATAAAAGAAGACACAAGAGATTATGAATATGTAGGTAAATATAAAATAGTGTTCTGTATCTTTTCAAGAGTATTAAAAAATCCTGTCGACTTAGATTAAAAATACACACAATGTTTTCTGTAGTTTACAACAAAATATGGGATGAGATGTACAGTAAAAATGGCACAAAAGCAAGAAGAGAAGAAATGGGCATTTACAGTTGTATTGATCTTTAAAAAAATAAAGTGGTATGAACATATTTGAAAGTAGTAAGTTGAAAGTTGAAAGTTGAAAATGCGTAATATGCATTTTATTTAGTAAATGCATTTTATTTAGTAAAATGTATTTTATTCAGTAAGTTGAAAGTTGTAGTAAGTTGAAAATGCATAATATGCATTTTATTTAGATATTTAACAACTTCATCGAAGTATAATTTGCAAACAGTAGACTTCATGCATTTAACATTTGCAAACTGATGGGCTTTGAAGCCACAATCAGGATACTGAATGTATTCATAATCTCATAAATTTCCACAGGCCCTTTTGGAATTCCTGCCTATTATCCCTTATGACCTCGTCCTTAGTAAGCCACAGATCTGCTGTCACTGCACATTAGTTCACATGTTCTGTAATTTTATGTAAGTTGAATCATACATTACATACTCTTTTATATCGATGGTAGCGGTGATTAATAGTCTGACTTCTTATGCTTAGTAGGATTGTTTTTTAAGACTCATAAATCTATTATGGATACAAATGGTCCCTTTTGTTTATTGCTGAATAGTACTCCATTGCACAGATATATCATGATTTATTTATCTATTCACCAATTGATAAACATTTGATTAGTTGCCAGATTTTAGATACTACAGTAAAGCAGTTATGAACATTCATGCAAAGCTTTTTAAAGTACATATGCTGTCATTTCTTTTGGATAAATACTTAGGAAGAGAATGGCTGGGTCATATGAAAGGTATGTGTTTAACTTTATTTTTTTAATGTTTATTTTTGAGAGAGAGAGGGAGAGAGAGTGCACACCAGTGGGGGAAGGGCAGAGAGAGAGCGAGACAAAGGATCTGAAGTGGGCTCTGTGCTAACAGCAGAGAGCCTGACATGGGGCTTAAACTCAGGAACCATGAGATAATGACCTGAGCTGAAATCTGACACTTAACTGACTAAGCCACCCTGGCATCCCATGTGTTTAATGTTTTAAGAAACTACCAGATTTTCTAAGTGTTTGTGCCATTTTACATCCCTAATAACAGTGAATGGGAAAGGTAATCCATAACCCTGCTTAGACTTTGTATGATCAGACCTTGTAACTTTAATATATATACAGCTGCATACATACACATGCGCACACAGAGTCTTCTGACAATGAACAAGGTATGTATCATTTATTTATGTATTGTGCATTTATGTATTATGTATTCATAAATTTATCTCAATAATATTTGTAGTTTCAGTTATGTAGGTATTCAGTTATATAGGTATCTCTAAGTATTTTATATTTTTTGGTGCTCTCATAAGTGACGACTTAAAATTCAATTTCCAGTTGTCTACTGCTCTTATATATAAATACAATTGGTATGTGTATATTGGTATTGTGTCATACAAATCTGCCTAAATTCACTTAATAGTTTTAACTAGCTTTATTGTAGACCTCATTATATTTTCTGCCAGAACAGAATTCCTCAACAGAATACTATTGGCATTTTAGGCTGTCCTGTGCATTGTAGCATGTTTAACAGCATCCTTGGCCTCTACACAAGGTGTCACTAGTACCATACTTGTTTTGGTAATTAAAAATATCTCCTGATATTGTCAAATATCTCCTGGTGGCAATATCACCACTGGTGGAAAACCACTGATATAGTTATTCATGTCATCTGTGAATAAAGGCAGTGTTTGGATTCCTTTCCATTCTGAATGTCTTGTTGTCTTTCCTTTACTTAGCATATTGCATCCACAAGAACTTCTGGTGCATTGTTGAATAGAAGCAATGACAATAAATATACTTGTTTTGTTCTTGATCATAGGGTGGATATATTTATTCTTTTGTTATTTGGATTGATGCTAGTAAAGAGTTTCATAAATGCCTTCTTCAGATTAAGAAAGTTACCTTCTACACCTAGAGTATTCAGTTTTTATCAGTAATGGATGTTGGAATTGATCAAGTGTGGTTTTTTTTGTAGTTGTTGTTCCATCATTTAAGAATATCATATTTATTTTCCTTTAAGTATTGCTATTTTTATAGATTACATTGATTTTTTTAAGGTAAAGCAACCATACATTAGCGAAATAAACTTCACTTGGTCATTATGCATTGTCTGTTTTATTTATAGCTGAATTTGATTTGCAAAAATTTTTATTTAAAATTTTTACATTTATAAAATTTTACATGTAAAATTTTTACATTTATAGGGGATAAGAATCTGTAGTTTTCTTGTAATGATTTTGGCTATAAGGTAATACTGAATTCATAGAATAAGTTCGAATGTATTCCCTCCTTTTCAATTTTTGGAAACACTTTCTACTAGATTGTTTGATGCTTGGTAGGATTAATCCACGAAGCTTGTGAGGCTAGACTTTGAAGAAAGACTTATATGTATAAATTTAATTTGTTTAGGGGCACGTGGGTGGCTCAGTCGGTTGAGTGTCGGACTTCGGCTCAGGAAATGATCTCGCCGTCCGGGAGTTCGAGCCCCGCGTCAGGCTCTGTGCTGACAGCTCAGAGCCTGGAGCCTGTTTCCGATTCTGTGTCTCCCTCTCTCTCTGACCCTCCCTCATTCATGCTTTGTCTCTGTCTGAAAAATAAATAAATGTTAAAAAAAATTAAAAAAAATTAATTTGTTTAAATTTGAATTTGAATTAAATTCAATTTGAATTTAAATTAAATTTGAATAACTGGTAATTAAATTTGAATAACTGGTAATTTTGTTTTATGAGAATTTGTCTATTTCACATTCTCTAGAATTACTAACATGCAGTTAGTTTGTAATTCCTTATTCTTTCCTATAGGCTGAATATCTGTGTCCCCTCAACATCATATGTTAAAATCTAATCCCCAGTGTGATGAATTTTGGAGGTGGGGCCTTTGGGCCCATCAGTCATGGGGGTTTTTCCCTTATAAAAGATTAGTGCCCTTTTAAACCCAAGGGTTTCCTTGCCACTTCTTCCTTGTGGACACAGAGGAAAGAAAAAAAAAAGGCCATCTATGAACCAAGAAGCAGCTATTACCATACACTGAATCTTCTGTCACTTTAATCTTGGACTCCTTAGCCTCTAGAGCTGCAAGAAATAAATCTTTGTTGCTTAAAAGGCACCCAGTCCATCACATTTTGTTATAGCAGCTTGAACTGGCTAAGACATTATGCTTTTAACAACTATAGAATCTGTAGTGATATCAATTATATTGATATTTTTTGTCATCCATCCTTTTTTCATCATCACCCTGGCCATGGGTTTTTATTTGATTTTATTAAAGAACCAGATTTTGTTATAAGTGATTTTCTCTACTGTCTTTATGTTTCCTATTTTCGTGATTTTTTTTATCTCATCCTTATCATTGAATTTCCTCTACTTACTTTAGGTTAGATTTACTAATTCCATTTTGTTTATTATGTTGCAAATTGAAGTCATTGTTCTGAAACTATTTTTCTTCCCTACTATTGGCAAATACTACTATAAATTTACCACTTTATCATTCCTTAGTGGCAGTAAATAAAATATTTTATATTTGTATTTTTATTTTCAGTGACTAAAAAATGCTTTCTACTTTTTTAACTGCCATCTTTACTTTCATTCAATAAAAATATTCTCTAACTTCCTTTTTAATACCTTCTCTGATTTGTGCATTATTTAAAAGTTGTTACTTTGTTTCATATTACATGGGAATTTTCCAGAGATTTTTTTCTGTCTTTGACTTCTAATAAAACTACATTGTAATCAGAACATACTTTGTATGACTTAAATCCTTTAAATTAATTCAGTTATTTTTTTGGCCCAGAATAGAATGGTCTATTTTGATAAATTTTCTTTGTAAACTTGAAAAAAATGTATATTCTTTTGTTATTGGGTGGAATGTTCTATACATGTCAATTAGGTAAAGTTGTTGATAGTATTTATCTATATTGTCATTGTTTACTGATTTATCAATTAGTAAGAAAGGAGTATTAAAATCCCTAACTCTGATATCTGTTTTCATTCTTTTACTTTTAATCTATTTATGACTTTATATTTAATTTGGTTTCTTTTTGATCTTGCTATTTTATAAAATCTTATAATCTCTATCTTTTAGTTAGGCTTAGATCATTTATATTTAATGTGATTACTCATATTAGATAAATTTATTGCTTGTTATTTCTTTTTTATTCATTCCAAGTGAAGATAAAAGAGATTAGTAAACAACAGAACAGGGACTCAAAGTTATGGTGAGCATATTCTAAAAGTTATTTTTTAATTATTTCCTAACATAAATGTACAGGACTTTGAAGGAGACAAATATTATTCATTCATCCATCTATTCATTTATTCCATGGACATACATTGTCTTTTTCCCTCAAGGGACACATAACTGTGTGTACATAACTGTATCCTTAAGGCCCACACCCAAAATTCAGAAGTGAATATTTATTGATCCCCGTTTTTTTCAATACAAACTTTCTGAAGACTTTAAGTAGTTCCTTTCTCTCCTTCTCTATCTCACTTTCTCTCTCAATCTCATTTGTTAGATTTCTAACTTCTAGTAGCATGTCTCAGACTTTCCTTTTCCTTTTTCAAATGCTGTGTGTCAAAAAAGTGAAAATTAACTAAATTCTCTTCCTTCAATTCCCATATTAAAAGTCATTTTTTCTTACCATTAGTGTGGATGCCTCTTACTATGAGGACAAGTTACTCACAAGGAAGTAGAAAAAGCACTAAGATTAGCATTCAAAGTATAACAAATGGTTTGGGGACACAGTGAATGGATGTTTAGTTGTGATACATTTGGTTTGGATTTAGCAAGACATAGATATAGATGTAGATGTAGATACATACCAGTGTCTTCAGTATACTGTTAAGTATAATGGTAATTCTTAATCATTCTTGAATGCAAATGTCTTCTAGGAATATCCCTCATTTATTCTGTGGATATACTTAAACCTTGAAAAAAAGGTGGGCTTTGGTAATGCATACTGGAAGGATAAGGTACAATGGAGGAGAAACAAAATTTGAAATGAACACAGAAAAATTACCAATCATAATGTGGAAGATTTAGTTCCCATTGAGGCCCAGTTAAAATGGAAATTCTCACCCATCAGGAACTGATACTGTAGTATATAGAGACCACTTTTAAGCAACAGGATTGAGCAATGGGAACTTTGCTGAATGCAGATAGGCTCATTAAGTAACCCACCTCGAAGTAGCCAGAGGCCCTAATGACCAAATATAAGCAGGCAAGGTTCTAAGATTACCAAAAAGGGAAAATCCCCCATGTGCCCATACTCCTTCACTCTGCCCTAGAACTATGGCGTCTCACCACTGCCTCATGACAGACAGTCTCTCTTTTGCTGTTCTGACTGCCACTCCGGCAGTGTATTAAATAAACTTCTGTCTCTTTTGTTCTGCCTTGGATGAATTCTTTCAGTGACCACACTGCCAGCCCCCACCCAATTAGGACGCTCCACATTTGGTGCCCCCCCATCTGATCTGAGCACCTCACGTAGTATATAAACAGAGAATTTATTTTTCTTCTTTCATTGAAATAACCTGAAATTAGGTGGCGCGTTGGTTAAGCAACCAACTCTTGATTTCAGCTCAGGTCATGATCTCATGGCTCATGGGTTCGAGCTCCACGTTGGGCTCTGTGCTGACAGCATGGAGCCTGCTTGGGATTCTCTATCTCTCTCTTTCTCTGCCACTCGTGCTCTCTCTCTCCCTCTGTTAAAAATAAATAAACATTTTTTAAAAAGAACTTGAGTTCTTAAAAAAAAAAGCTGAAATTAAAATGATCAAAATCTGTGCATTTAAGTACACAAACCATAATATGTCTGTTTTCAAATGCTCATAGCTTAGGCATCAAACAAAACATTATAACAAATAAAGACCAATCATGATATAAGACTAAATTATCTTGCTAACCTTATATTTAGAAAATTACATTACAAAATTATTGTGATAGGAAAACACAATTAGAATATCCAACCCTCAAACACAAGGATAATCTTATAGAGTAGTTCAAGAAGTTAATTAATAATAATGTGTTTTTTTGTATTTTGTGATGTTATAGAATATGTAAGTCTTCAAAAAGATTAATTTGTTGTGATTTCTCTGCACATTCTAAATTAGTATTCACTCTCATATATTTTTTCAATATTTTTTATATTTATATTCTTTTAAAGTCTCACAGTACCTTAATCCATTATAATTGTATAACAAAAACTTATCCAGAAAAGGAAGACTGTTAGGAAATGATAGGTAAAAGCTAGTGCACAGATTCTGTTGGACTTTTAGGCTACAGGAATGAATTTAAATCATATTCTTAAAGCATGGGGCTTGTGTCAGGAAAAAAAAAAAAGGAAAAAGTCGTTCTGGTTCCAGTGTGAAGAATAGATTAGGGAGAGACAGCAAGCACAGAATCAGATACCAGTTGAAAATACTTTTTTATTATTCAGGCTTAAGATGATGGTGACCTGGTCCAGAATTTCATGATAAGATTGAGAGGATATTGAAAGCTTTAGAGAAAGAGATGAAATAAAGTTCTATAAACAAAGAGGTTTATTTTTTTTAATGTATATCATCAGAGATAATAGAGCAAGTTATATAGATTCGTATTTGTCTTTTGAGGCTGTGTTTAAATTGGTTCTCCATTTACAAATAAGAGAAAGAATAAACTTAAAGAGACATTCATGGCTCGTGTAAAGCAAGTTTTAGAAAAAGAGAGGAAGGACTGTACTTTCAGGAATCATTTCTACAGTTTGTTACTGAACTGTAGAAGGAAACAGCTAAATGTTTGAGAGCCATGTAAGTGCAAAGGTTCATAAGAAGTAGGGTGTGTTCAATTGTACCAAATTCTGCTCATATTGATGCAGGCAGAGATGTGCTCATTGGATCTAAAAATATAGTTACTTTGACAAAGAACACATTTGGTAATCTGGAAAAGTTAGAGCTTTTTTGCTGGAATAGAGTGGGTTGAAGAGTAAATAAGGTGTTAGAAGGTGATACTCTATAAGAAATGCTATCAAGAAGTATTCATTGATGATGTTTCCTCACAAGTGCCCCCCTGAGGCCATGGTGAGTCTTGAAGGGCTCATACATGGACCCATCCATGGGAGCCTGTCTGCAGGTACGGAGGAGCTAGCTCATGTGCACTTTGTTTCTTAACACACCTCTTGCCCTCATGTTTCTAATAACTCTAACTTGGTGTGAATCATGGGCCAAGCCATCCCATTAGTCCCTCTTGTTTAGCCTGAGGTTATCCCCACTGCACCTAGGATACCAAGAAAGGTAGAAATTGAGTGAGATGCCTTGTGGCCCTGTACCGAGGGAGAGTAGGCACACCCAGGTGATATAAACTTTTTCAAAGTGTTTATGAGCAGAGATGAGTAGAAGATGAGCAGAGAAACAAGAAAATCTGGGGAATATGATGTTTAAAAAGAAGGACCTGGATGATTCAGGTTAAGGGGCAGACTTCTGCTCAGGTCATGATCTCATGGTTCATTAGTTTGAGCCCTGCATGGGAGCACTGACAGTGTGGAGCCTGCCTGGGATTCCGTCTCTCCCTCTCTCTCTGCCCCTCCCCTGCTCACATGCATACTTTCTCTCTCAAAATAAATAAATAAACTTAAAAAAAAATAAGAGGGTGGGGAAACTATTCTGTGTTATTATTATAAAAATAGAGAACTTCATTTATCTTGGGAATAAACTAACAGAAGTTGAAAATTTGTTGGCAAGACTACAAAAGGCTAATTGATGAATGTTTTAAACAACTTTGAGGTAAGAATCAAGAAGTAGTTTATTTAGAAGGTAGAGAAATACCAGTAGGGCAGTGGAAAATTGAAACTGAAACAGAAAGAAGCCAATGAAGTTGTATTATCAAACCAGCTAGCACTATGAGAAAGAGTGTAGGACACACATTTGTTATTCCATACAAGAGACAGGAAGTTGGTATAAATTTATTTGAGAGCTGCTCCCAGTCCTGAACTCCCAGCTCTGATTGCGTACAGTATCCTTCCCTGGAGAAAGCCCTCAGGCAGAGGTAGAGATAGTGGCAGCTGGAAGTTGTCCAAGACACCGGAATTGTTAAGGCCTAAGGGCTGTAGATGGGGCACCCACAGTATCAACCGAGTCGAAAACTAGATACAAGTTATAAAACTGAACATTATAAATCCTGGGTTAAAGTACACATTTTCACTTAAGAAGATAAATGTTACAGTTTTTATCCATCAAGTTATCACATTTGAACAATTTTTAAATAGTAAATGTAGTGATCAAAACAAATGGAATGTGTCATATTTAAGTTATTCCCTTTAATTGAATATTTGGACAGAATAGATTACAGGGTAAAAGCAATGGTTATTCATATAAATTGAGAAATATTTTTTCATTAATTTTAGATTTAGTTATGGGATGACATGTGTTACTTATTAAATAAGTTTTGTCATTTTGTCTAATACCTACTACTTAGTGTTGAGGCTCTGGATAGCAGAACTGGAAGAAAGAGACTTTTCTTTGTTACCATTTAATTAATTTTTTATTTTTATTTTTATTTTTTTTTTAATTTTTTTTTTCAACGTTTATTTATTTTTGGGACAGAGAGAGACAGAGCATGAACGGGGGAGGGGCAGAGAGAGAGGGAGACACAGAATCGGAAACAGGCTCCAGGCTCTGAGCCATCAGCCCAGAGCCCGACGTGGGGCTCGAACTCCCGGACCGCGAGATCGTGACCTGGCTGAAGTCGGACGCTTAACCGACTGCGCCACCCAGGCGCCCCTAATTAATTTTTTAAACTTTTAGAAGGAATAACTGTTAATTATTCTTTAGCCACAAATAAACTGAAAAATTATTTAAATGGAAACTATTTTATAAAGGCAAGCATTTGGGTAAGGAATACAATGATTAAATCCACAAGTTATGAATGGTTTTGCCCAGAGTAAAACAATCAACTAACTCAACTCAGAGAAATATAAAAGAGGGTGAAAACTACCATTTTAAGTATTAATCCCTTCCACTGAAAAGGTAACAGTGCTTCTTTAAACTCTTATATCACAGTCCCAGTTGGTGGTTGATGATTCTGACAAGATGTGATGCTATCTACTTAACAAAGCCCAGAGCTTTCAAGCTGTTATACAACAGTGATTTTCAGATATGCTTGATATGAGTATAAGGTTTTATTCTAATAATGCTATCTTGAAACTCTGACACCCCTGTAGTCTTTCTTAGAAAAGAATGTGACAGCCCTTGTGCCCACTGAGATTCACATTGTTTAAAATGCTAAATATCAATGACTGTTGGAGAAAAAGTAGACTATTCAGATGAGTATAGATTTCTAGGCATTGCTTCCATTAATTTTACCAAAAAGAAAAAAATACTAAAAATTAAGTATATATATAACTTATTTCCATTGGAAATAATACATTTTACAGAAGTCTTATGCTACTATTCTGATTTCCTTATGACAGGTAAATAACTAATATTTGATACTACCACTGTAAGTATTCTATAAACACCTGAAATTTTATAAATTCATTTTTACTGGTATACACCTCTTTTTAATTATTTAATATTTTGGTTAAGTATTGTTTAGTGTTTTGATTAAATAACAAGTTCTGTCCCTCCCACCAAACTAGCAATTATGAAGAAACAAGAAAAACTAGTCTACTACTTAGAAAAGTACAGGAATATAGAGACTGTGTCCATGATGCAAATGTGAAGTGGTGGCTGAAAACTATAAGTGAATGTGGTAAGTATGAGGATTTCAGAGCTGACCAAAAAAAGTGACCATGAGAAGGCAATACTGCACAGTAATCTTTATTGGGTGGCCACTTAGAAAGGATTGCCTGAAGGATTCATTCACACCAAGAAACCTTCCAGAGGCAGCAGTGCAGGACCATAGCCTAAAATAGAAATGGCAAGGGAACTCTCAGGGGAGAGGGAATGTGGAGAGACAACTTAACATGTCTAGATGGTGTTGCTCAGCAGCAAGGTGGGGAAGGAACATGCATTGCTGAGCTCCAAAGAACAGCAGCAGATTGTGGTCTTCTATAGTTACAAGTTTTGTGTTTTTTTCCATGACTATTGGATGCTGAGTGAATTTTCACATGTTATGGAAAGCAGGTAGGCTGTATATGGCTAAAATGTTGCTGATTTGAGCTATACTTCAAGCTGTACTTGGGTGTTTAAGAATTTGAGTTTTGTGCCAGCAGCCTTTAAGCTAATGTTCCTAGCTTGCTAGGAAGTAATCAACAGAGGGGCCAATACACAGGTACCAACTTTGGCCTGTTTATATGACAACCTTAAATCCATTTTGTTTTGTATATGCCTTTGTGTGGATAATTCCTTGGACATGGCTGTCTGTGTTTCCTTTAATTGTTTTGTGGTGCCCCACACGTATGCTTTTCTTACAGCCTCAAAAGCCATAGATCCTAGGGTGGTTAATACCAGGAAGACTATTAGGAAAACTGCTTTGTGGCATTGGAAGGTTGAAGCTAGTATGGGTTTTAGGTGAAGTACTTGGGAGTTTCACTGCTCAAATATCTATTGGAATCTTGAGCCAAACACAAGTACAAGAAATATTATCCAAAGTTAGATGAGGGAAGCTTTTGATAGGGGAAGTCATTTGACTTCCTTACACGTCCATCAGGCTCTCTCTTGCTGCCTGTATTCTCTGTGTTTAATGAAAGTAAGTTTGTGTAGTTTGGTGCAATTTTAAGTGGTGCTTATATTATTGTCAAAGAAGCTTGGGTTTTATCTGCCTTGCACTCCAACTTGAGTCAAATAAATAGGTTATGGACTCATCCTACCATTACCCATATGTTTGTGTGAGGTTAGCCTCTGGATATTGTTGTTGGGTATCAACGGTTAAGGGCATAATCTCATTTTGATAAGTAAAGTTTATGTGGGAAATTGGCAGAGATGTATTATGATAAATGTACTAAAATTAGGTTGGTAATATCCTAAATCTGTGCTATACAGTATAGTGGCCACTGGCTACATGTGGCTATTTAAATGAGATTAGTGTCACTGAGAAACTTGATTTTTAATTTTATTCAGTTTTTGACAAGAGTATTGTGGGTGGTGACATCTCATTGTGGTTTTATTTTGCATTTTCCTAATGACTAATTATGTTGAACATCTTTTTGCGTGTTCTATCCATATAGTCTCTCCATTGAGATAT
This sequence comes from Prionailurus viverrinus, assembly GCF_022837055.1. Lineage (NCBI taxonomy): Eukaryota > Metazoa > Chordata > Mammalia > Carnivora > Felidae > Prionailurus > Prionailurus viverrinus. Next base: position 56,332,188 of record NC_062578.1, read on the forward strand.
CTATTAATGGCTCTTTTCATATTTATTGAGGTATATTGATATACAATAAAACCACCTATAATTAATGCATACAATTTGGTGAGTTTGGACATATGTATACATACACTCATATTACCATCACCACAATCCAGGAAGTAAACATACCTGTCACCTCCAAAAATTTCCTTGTGCCCTTTGGTTGATGTGATTTTTTTTCTTTTCTTTTTCCTTCCTTCCTTCCTTCCTTCCTTCCTTCCTTCCTTCCTTCCTTCCTTCTTTGTTTTGGTCTTTCTTTCATTTTTTGTGGTAAGAACACTTAACATGAGATCTATCCTCTTAATACATTTTTAAATATGCAGTCGTTTATTGTTAACTATAGGCACTTTGTAACAGCAGATCTCTAGAGCCTCCCTGTCCTGTATAATTAATTGTCCCTGTATGCCCATTAAATAAGTTTCCATATTCTCCTTTTCATATCCTCCATTGCATGGTAACCACCATTCTGTTGTGTGTACTTCTGTACATTGGATTATTTAAGATGCCTCATACAGTAGTATTTGTCCTATGACTGACTTACCTTACTTAACATAATGTCATCCAGGTTCATCCATGTTATCACAAACAGCAGGATTTCTTTCTTTTTAAAAGCTGAATAATATTCTGTTATACATATGTATCACATTTTCTTTACGTCTTCATCATTGGACTTTTATTTGGTTTCCACATCCATATTGTGAATTTTGGTGCATTGAACATGGAAATGCAGATGTCCTTGAAATCCTGATTTCAGTTCTTTTGGATACCTACTCAAAAGTGACAGTGCTGGATCATATAGTAATTCTAGTTTTAATTTTTGGAGGAACCTAGATATTGTTTTCCAAAAGAGCTACATTATTTTACATTCCTACTAATAGTATAGAAGAATTTTAATTTATCCACAAACTTGCCAAGATATCTTTTTGATTTGTTTATAATAGTTAACCTAAGAGGTATGAGATGATAGCTCATTGTGGTTTAATTTCCATTTCCCTGATAATTAGTGGTATTGAACATCTTTCATACATTTGTTGGCCATTTTTATGTCTTCTTTAGAGAAATTAAAAGCCCTTTGTCCACTTTGACCAATTTGTTTTCTTACTATTGCATTGTATGAGTTCCTTACATACTCTGGAAATTAACTCCATGTTGGATATGTGGCTTTTAAATATTTTCTTCCATTCAGCAGGTTGCCTTTTTACTCTGTTGTTTCTTTTGCTGTGCAGAAGTCTTTTAGTTTGATGCAAACTTTGTGTTTGCTTTTGTTGCTTGTTGTTTTGATGTCATATATAAAAAAATGTTGACACACCATGTCAAGAAGCTTTTTTCCTGTGTTTTCTTCTAGTAGATTTATAGTTTGGGGTCTTATTTCTAAGTCTTTAATACTTTAAGTTGATTTTTGTATATGGTGTGAAATAAATTGGAAAATGTCCCATGTATGTGGATTTAAAGAATTGAAAGCAATTTGAACAAGAACAAAACTAGAGGCATCACACTTCCTTATTCTAAAATCAATTACAAATCAACAATAATCAAAACAGGCATATCAACAGACATATCAACCAAAGGAACAGAAAAGACACCTCAGAAATAATTCCATACATTTATAGCCGACTATTCTTCAACAAGTATCATAGTGTTTAATTTAAGCCTTGATTGGTTGTTCAATTGTTTTTACTCATGGATCTCTAGATGCTCCAGAACCAGTAGTTGCAAACTCTATTTGACTATCCAAATTGGTTTTAATTGATTTTACCTCTTTGTCAGAATTAGTTGGGGATAATTTTGTAGGTCTTTTTTCTGAATTTTTTATCCTATTCCATTGATACATGTATCCATCTTTCTGTCAAAATAACAGTCTATTAAAGTCTGTAGCTATATAATAAGCATTATAAATAGGAACAATGATATCTCCCCACTTTGTTCTTTTTTTTTCTTCTTCAAACTTGGTTTAGCTATTCTGGTATCTGTGTCTTTCTATATAAATTATAGTTTAACTCATGTGTGTTTATAAAAAAACTTGTTTGGATTTTGATAGAAATTATAATAAATTTTGAAAAGATTATCAAGTGCAGGGCTTGATCCCATAGTCCTTGGATCATGAACTGAGCCGAAATCAAAAGGAGGATGCACAATCAACTGAGCCACCCAGGTGCCCCGAATATATTTTTCATTTGTAGTTTTTGTTTGCTTTTTCAAACCAAAGTATTTCATTATCTTTGGAGTAAATGTAAATGATACTATGTTTTGAATGTTGGTTTCCACATGTTGATTATTAGCATTTAGAAATTTGTTTTATTTTTTATATGCTGATCTTGTATCATGCATCATTGTTGAGCTCACTTATTAGTCTAGGAAAGATTTTTTTTGTATATTTTTAGGATTTTCAATGTAGGAAGTCATGTTGTTTATAAATAAATATAGTTGCATTCTTTGTTTCCATTATGCATAACTTTATTTGTCTTATTTCAGTATATTGATTTGAAAACCCAGGACCAAGTTGGATAAAAGTAAACATCCTTCTTTAAAAAAAAAATCTTTCTTTTCTTCTGGACCTTAGGGAGATCTTAGGGAGAAAGCATTAAGTCTTTAACCTTTCAGCAATAGATTCTTTGTAGATGCTCTATGTCAGGTTAATAAGATTCCCCTCTATTTTTGGTTCTTTGAGAATTTTGTTTGTTGTATTTTGTTTATTTTTTGGGACAGAGAGAGACAGCATGAACGGGGGAGGGGCAGAGAGAGAGGGAGACACAGAATCAGAAACAGGCTCCAGGCTCTGAGCCATCAGCCCAGAGCCTGATGCGGGGCTCGAACTCACGGAGCGCGAGATTGTGACCTGGCTGAAGTCGGACGCTTAACCGACTGCGCCACCCAGGCGCCCCTGTTGCCTTTTGTTAAATGCTATTTTTAGTCAGTTGAGATACTCATATAATTTTTGTTCTTTAACCAGTTGTGGTTGGTTACGTTGATTGATTTTCTAATGTTGAACCATCTTTGCATACCTTATTAAATTCCCCTTGTCATTGCATATAAATTATATGTATACATTGTAGGATTTGATTTGCTAATATGTTTTAATGAATTTTACATAGAAGTTCATGAGCAATATTCATCTGGAATTTTCTTTTTTTTGTATTGGCTTCTCTCATTTTGTTATCAGGGTAATAACAGCCTTAGAAAATGCAGTGGGAAGTATTCGTTTTTTTCTTTTTTGTGGTGGGGGGAAATACTGTGTAAATATTATGTAAATCCTTATTTAAATATTTGGTAGAATTCTGCAACTAAAATTTCTGGGCCTGAAAGTTTCTTCTTGGGGAATCTTCATTTCTGAGGGATAATTTTAATAGACATTTAATATATTAATAGACATGAATATGAATATATATATGAATATATATGTGAATATGAATATATATATGAATATATATGAATATATGTATATATATTCATCGTGAGTTCCAAAATGGCATTCCATATTTTTCTGGCTTATAATTTTATTTTTACTTTCCTTTCTTGAGAAGTCAGCTGTTAACGTAGTTTTTCTCTGAATACAAGTTGGCAGATATTTTCATCCTATTTTCTAAATGCTATTTCATCTACTTTCCAAAACACAGTCATTTGTTATCATCTTATAATTAACTATATTTATTGATTGATACTTAATGTAATATATTTAGTATCCCTACTTATTAATTATAATAAAATATTAGTTGTAATATATTTATTATTCCTAGTCAATGACCATGACATTTCTCACTGCCAGAAAATTATTTTTATGTGAGAATTATTTGGAGAAATCAAAAAGAAAATATTCATTGAAACACAGTTTGTGAGTGGTAAAAAACTAAAATTTATCACCATATGGATTTAATTTTATCTTTTGAAAATGCTGGTGAAGAGAAGTATTTGAAGTCTATGCAGGGTATTATTGCAAGCATTTATTTGTGTGGGGGCATGCACACATGCACATTTGTGTACATGTGCATGCAAGCCTCCTTGTTACACTAACACAGATTAGCTCAAAATGATAATTTGAGGGTACACACATTACATATTGTCCTATCAGAGATAAGGATTCACTGAAAAATTTAGGCGGTAAATTAGATGTAAACATGATTTTAGAATTATGTATTCCAAGTAAGAGATGTGATGACTAACTAAACTATTATATATTTACTATTTTTGATACATCAGTGTCATTTTCACAGGTTGGGGACATCTGGCTGACTCAGTTGGAACAGCATGCGACTCTTGCTCTCAGGTTCATGAGTTCATGCCCCATGTTGGGTGCAGAGATTACTAAAAAAAATAAATAAATAAACATTTGATAATATACTTTTTTACCAGAACACTTAGTAATCATACTGGTATTATATTAAATTTACACATTATTTAAATGTGTCTGTCTTCCATTTATAGAATATAATTTTATGCTTAACAAAAATTTTAATCTCAACATCAATTTCAACAGATAATCATATGTTTTCTGCATATTTACTGGTGAATTTATTTTTAAGTAGTTCCTGTTAACTAATAAATAAAATAATAACAATATATCTGTATGGAGAAGTAATTATATTATGTCAAGACATTTTTTTTCTAAATCTACGTAAAAATTAAGGGGTGCCTGGGTGGCTCAATTGGTTAACCATCCAACTCTTGATTTTGGCTCAGGTCATGAGCTCACAGTTGTGAGATTGAGCTCTTCATCAGGGTCCACTCTGGGCATAAAGCCTGCTTAGGGTTATCTCTCTCCCTCTTCCTCTGCTCCTCCCCTGCTCATGCTCACTCTGTCTCTCAAAAAAAAAAAATTAAAAACATTTGTGTTTTTTAAGAAGAGCTACTATAATAAAAATAATGTAAACATGAAAATTAGGATCAAAATACCTGATTAACTCATTATGGAAAAATAGTTTGATGTGAAACTCTTTGTTAAAAATAAAAAGTATTCAAAATACACTATTTTATATTAACTCAGGAAAAATAATTTTAAAAAATAAAATGGTTAACCCAGACAAAAATATATTTCATATAGAAAAAGCCAAAAAGGAATGAATAATGAGGAATTAAAAATCAGAAGTCAGTCAATAACATAGATTTAAGGATACATTCAGTAATTTGAAAGTTGAAAGAAAATTGATGAAATGCCCCAATTGAAAGGCAAAGCTGGAGTGCCCGGGTGGCTCAGTCAGTTAAGCTTTCGACTTCAGCTCAGGTCATGATCTCAGGGGTTCCTGAGTTTGTGAGTCTGAACCTGGGCATTGGGCTCTGTGCTGAGCCTTGGAGCCTGCTTCAGATTCTGTGTCTCCCTCTAACAGCCCCTCCCCCACTCATGGTCTCTCTCTCTCTCTCTCTCTCTCTCTCTCTCTCAAAAGTAAACATTATTTTTTTTAATTACTATTATTTTTAATCACACCAAAAATACAAAGGAAAATAAGACATTCTAATTGGGGAAAAAAAAGCTAAACAAGTTAAAAAATAATGACTATAGAAACTGAGGGATTTAGAGATTGAATTGTTGAATTGCATAGGTTTGTATAATAGAGTCAGGGAGTTCAGGAAGAAGATAGGTAGCGTTGTCAGAGGTATTTTCTCAGGGCAGATAGAATTTGAGATGAGACCTGAATGTTATGAGTAACCACATTTAAGAGAATGATCAGGTCCTGAGACTTGACAAGGTGAGGTATATTTATCAAATCTGATTAGGAAAAAAAAAAAGTAAAATGTGGTTGTCTGGGCTGGGGAGAGGGAGAAAAGAGGAATTGCTATTCAATGTATGAAGTTTTAGTTATGCAATATAAATAAATTCCAGATGTTTTCTATAAAACATTGTACATATAGTTAACAGTGCTCTATTATACACCTAAAAATTTGTTAAAAGGGTTGATCTCATGTTCCTCTTCTTTCAACAACAACAAATATGTATTCAGATATTTTAAGATTTCCTACCTGAAAAACACAAGAAAACTATTTTAAAAATTATTAAAAATAATAAATGAATTTTATTTAGGGTGAATATCACAATCACGACATACCTATATCATTGGTTGCCATGTAGCTAAGCAAGATAATCCCATAGTCAGCAATAGGGAGAAAAAGGTAAACTACTAGAAATAAAAGTGATATACCTATATAGAAAAACCTAAAATACTTTACTTAGAACTGAAAAAATTATCTGAAAATAAATGGGGAAACATACTACTTTCTAGCATGTAAAATGCATTTTCTATAAACTATCTTTTTTGCTTAGATTAACTATGAAATTATAATTTGAATAAAATTTCCAGTGATATATTTTGAAATTTTATAATTATCATAAACTTTACTTGAATGAACAAGTATAACAGAAGAGTCAAAATATTAAAAAAAATAAAATTATCTAATCTGTGTAAAATTATACACAGATTAGTGTTTAATTTATAGCACAATAGACAAATAAATATGAATAATAAAATGCCAAAAACGTCAAGTGTTTATATGAAACACTTGAAGTGTCTGCACTTCAATTGTGAGCACATGATGAAGATTCCACCTAAAAACACCCACACTGGGTTGCTGAATTACATAGTAAAACATCAATTTTGAAAACATTTTTATCTTATCTTTAAAACATAGACTTTATCATAAAGTGTTACCACTTTCCTGTCTTTTACCCAGACATAGCCATTCCCTTATTTTATTATCTACAGTATATCTGAAAATTGGCCATATAAGAATATGAGGTACATTTTAAGAGTTATTATTAATGATGCAATGTAGATAAAGAAAAAAGGTTAGGGAAACAGTAAAGGAAGAGTGAGACCACTTAAGGATAATCACATCTGTTGATCTTTCAATCAAGAAAAATTTAAGGTAACTCTAATTGCATACATACTCAAGGCTTTTTTTATGAATTCTTTTCTTTTTTGTATTTTACTGATTATTTACTTTTGAGAGAGAGATAGAACATGAGTAGAGGAGGGGCAGAGAGAGAAGGAGACACAGCATCTGAAGCAGGCCTCAGGCTCTGAACTGTCAGCATAGTGCCAGACAAGGGGCTCAAGCTCACAGACTCTGAGATCATGACCTGAGTCAAAGTCAGATGCTTAACTGACTGAGCTACCCAGGTGCCTCTTCTTTTTTGTATTTTGAATAGTAAAATTTAACCAGAAAAATTATGAATGATGAAATACAATTGGTATTAAGAATATAAAAGATCATTATAAGTATTATCAGTTGACAGAAAGTTGGAAACAGCACAAATCAGTGCAGTTATACCTAGGAGACTTGAAGTTATGCAACAAAAAATATTAAGTTTTTCTAACTAATTTGAATTTTGAAAGGGTCTATAGAATAAACAATAGAACAAAAATTCAGGTTTGAATTCCCTGACACTTTCTGAATGCTATAGGTAGAGTTTTGAAAAATAATATTTTTAAGTATGTAAAAATTATACTCCTTATAGGAAAATATCATGTTTCAAAATTATTTTAAAAATCAAGAATTAGGTTATATTATTTTGAAGTTTTTACTGTATACATTCATGACTAAGTCATATGTTATACATTAAAGACATTAATGAACTACTAGAAATTTCATTAGCTACAACCAAGTTTAGAGAAAAATGTAATCAATGAAAAGGTTGTAGACTTTGTACTTCATCTTTCAATTTTAATAATGCAGTTGAAAAGCCATGTTAATTATACTTTCTCCAGCTGGTATTTCCTAGGTAACCAATACCTCTAAAAGATAATTAAAAATATTTCCTTGTGGTTATTTTTCTGGATTTCATATATAATTGCTTCATTACTACTTCAAGGATGATTAAAGTTTTTTAAATATTAATTATGTTTAATAACTAGACTAAAATGAATGAATGTATATATACATACATATATGCATACATACATATATGTACAATTATATTATTTTAACATCATACTAGATGTTCTCTGCATGTAGATAACTTTGTTTGTATTCTAAAAGAGAAATGGGAGGTAGCAAGCAAAGAAAGTAGAAAGGAAGACATCAGATGGAAAGAAGACTGATGACCATACTTGAGGAAGGGTTATTTCTATGTGTTCTCCACTGCTCTCTTTTGCAATTGCCATAAAAAAAAACAACACATAAATAGTTCATAGTGAATTTTTTCCAGAATATTTATGATTTTAACTTGAACATGTATGTGTGCTCACATGTGTGATTTCATGTTAGGCTGACATAGTTTTACAAGAAGCTCTACAAATGGAATGGAAGCAGAAACCCTAATGAAACCAAGACTACAACGATAACTCTATTAATTAGATTCCAGTTTTTTCAACATTTGTAAAGATGTTTAGAAGTTCTTAAGTTTATAGAATTGTAGAATTCAAAACAAGGATAGGGAAGTACACCTAAAATTAAAATTACTTAACAAATTGACTAAAATCAATGGTAAAAAATAATAATTAAATAAGTTATCCTGTACAGTAAAGTTTACCCATTTTATATAGAGAGATTTTTCAAGTAACTCTTTTGCATTTAACATGAGGTCAAAATAGATGTTTGTCTGTATGTTTGTTCCTTTTATATTGTGAACTATGCAGCAACCTCGGGCAAAATGTGTGACATTTTTTAACCCTAGTTTCCTCATCAGTGAAATGTTATTAACAGCCATATCTCAGAGAATTTTTTAAGGATTTATCTGTATAATGCAGTTAAATAACAGAAAATGACTAGTAGATATTAAAATCTAACAAGCATCCAACTGTTGTCAATACTATAGGATTGATCAAATTACTTTGCTCTTACTCACTTTCCATTGCAACATCCAGAGTAATCTTGCTTCTCTTATACTTTATTTTAGAGACTTTAGAAATCAGAAAAGGTTGTGTTTCTTATCTTCAAGGGAAAACATGAAAGTGGTATACAAGAAAGCCATAAAGATAATTATCTGGGAGAATAATATATGCATAATGAATTTACACTGATGACATATAATATTGATTATATTGATGATATAATATGGTAGGAATCATGCTAAATGTTATAGAAGTTATAAAGATAAGCATTTTTTAACTTTGATATTGATGTTTCTCATTAAGGAGGATATAATTGCTTTCACTAAAGAAAGTACAATCCATGTTTAGGAAGTAAGAAACTGCTTTTAGCTGAGGGACTGAGTCGAATAATGGAAGAAGCAATATTTGAGCTAGCATTTAGAAGAGTATGATCCTTATAGGTGGAGAATACCTGGGACACAATATTCTAAATAGAGAATTGGGGCCAGGCAAAAGTGTGGTGTTAGGAATGTTTATTCATTCTCTTAACTAATATTTATTGGCAGTCTACTAAATACTAGGGACTTTGCTGGATGATAGGAATAAAATGTAAGTAGATATCATGTGAACCAAGCCATTAGGTCTAGGACAGAATTTAAGCTGAGATCTGAAAAAAAAAAGTGTTAGTTAATAGAGGGAAGAATGTGGAAATGGGTGTCACAATGGAAACACAAGGAGAGGGACCACGATGATTTAGAGGAACTAAAAGAATCCAGGATATCAGAGGTCTCGAAATGAGGACGGATGTGTTGAAAGGTAACTGAAAATCTGGAAGAAGTCAAACTACACAGTGTCTTGTAAGCAAGCAATGCCCAGGGCTTGATCTTTATGATAAGGGTGGTATAAAATCACTGAGGATGTCCAAAGAGGCAGAGCTGCACATGATTGCATCTCTGTCTGAAAATTTCACTCTACAGAGTGGAGAATGAACTGGAGAAAAGAATACTCAGGACAGGTAATCAGTGAATAACTATTATACTATTCTAAGTGAGAACAACTGGTAGAATGTATGTTTGAAACATACAAATTAAATTTATTTTTATTAAAAAATAAATCACATACAATGTTATATTTGCTTTGGGTGTACAACATGATTCAACAATTCTATATATTGTACTACACTCCCTTTTTATGAGTATAGTTACCATCTGACACCACAGAACATTATTATAATATTACTGACTATAGTTCCTATGACTTTTCATCCCTATGACTTATTTATTTTATAACTGGAAGTTTGTACCTTTTAATCCCCTTCATCTATTTCACCAATTCCCCACCCTGCCCCCACTGGGAACAACTCAGTTTTTGTTTGTTTGTTCTCAGTATTTAAGAGTCTGTTTGGTTTTTTCTTTGATTGTACATATAAGTGAAATTATATGATATTTGTCTTTTTCTTGTCTAAATTATTTCACTTAGCAAAATACTCTCAGGGTCCATCCATGTTGTTGCAAATGGCAAGATTTCATTCCTATATAGAGCTGATTAATATTTTCAAATTATTGTTTTCATTTTCTTTGTGTAAATGCCCAGTAGTAGAACTACTGGATTGGATGTTATTTCTATTTTTAATTTTTTGAAGAATATCCATACTGTTTTCCACAGTGGCTGCACCAATTTACATTCCCACCAACAGTGCATGAGGGTTCCCTTCACCCAACATCTTCACTAACACTTGTTATTTCTTGTCTTTTTGATTCTAGCCATTCTGACAGGAATCTTGTGGTTTTGATGAATCCAATTATAATGAAACAAATTGTATCTTGAATAAAATATAATACTGAGTTGGGAATACAAATTAAAAAAAATTTTTTTTAACATTTATTTATTTTCAAGAGACAGAGAGAGACAGAGTGCAAGTGGGGGAGGGACAGAGAGAGAGGGAGACACAGAATCCGAAGCAGGCTCCAGGCTCTGGGCTGTCAGCGCAGAGCCCAAAGTGGGGCTCAAACCCACTAATAGTGAGATCATGACCTGAGCTGAAGTTGGACGCTTAACCGACTGAGCCACCCAGGCACCTCAGGAATACAAATTTAAAGCCAAAATATTGAGGGAACAATACAAACTAAAATTTTAAATATGATAGTGATAAAGCCAAAGATATTTTATAATTATATTGTATATAAGCATAAAATAAAAAAAAAATTCTGAGAAAAAATGACTCTCTAATGTAGCTTCTTTATAAAAATGGATTTTCAAGGAGACCAACTGGAAAAGGAATGTTAATTGCAGCCGTGGAGAGTCAAATAGAGCACTTGAATATTGACGTAAGGTGACTTCGAGTAAATGAAAATACAAATTAAAAAAATTTAAAATTCAAAGTAGAAACCAATAGAGGAATTATTCAATAGGATAACATATACCACCTTCAAAGTATTTTTTTAATTAAGACAACTTTTGAAAGCATCTGGAGTTCACAACAAAATTGAGGGCAAGATACAGAGATTTCCCATATATTCTCTGCCCCCACACATGCACAACATCTACCATTATTAATATCCCCCCACACACCAGAGTGTTCATTATTATAGTTGGTGAACTTACATTAACACATCATAATGAATCAAAGTCCATACCTTATATTATAGTTTGTTCTAAGTGTTGTACAGTCTGTGGATTTGGACAATCAATGATGACACTTTTCAATCATTATGGGATCATACAGAGTATTTTCACAGACCGAAAAATCATGTTCCTCCTATTCCTACCCTTCCTTCCCCTAGCCAATGATCTGTTCTTTACTGTCTCCGTAGTTTTGTTTTTTTTAAAACTGTGATATAATTGGAATCAACATAATATAGCCTTTTCACATAGCAATATGCATTTAAATTCCCTTTATTTATTTTCATGCCTTAATACTAATTTCTTTTTATGCACAGAATAATATTCCAGTATCTGGATGTACCATAGTTTTACCTATCTATTCACCTACTGAAGGATATCCTGAAGGATATCCTGATTGCCTCCAAGTTCCAGCATTTATAAATCAAGCTGGTATAAAAATCTACATACAGGTTTCTTTTTGTGTGTGGAAATAAGTTCTTAGCTCTTTGGTAAATACCAAGGAGTGTGATTTCCTGATCGTATGGTGAGAGTATGTTTAATTTTATAAGAAACTGCCAAACTCCTTTTCAAGGTGGCTGTACCATTTTGCATTTCCATCAGCAAAGAATGGATGAGTTCCTGTTGCTCCATACCCTTGCCAGCATTTGATGTTTTTGGTGTTCTGGACTTGTGCCATTTTAATAGGTGTGTAGTGGTATCTTATTGTTTTATTTGCATTTTCCTGATGACATATGATAGCGAGCATCTTTTCATATGCTTATTTGCTGTCTGTGTATTTGGCTTGGTAAGATAATCTGTTAAGGTCTTCTGACCATTTTTAATTTGTGTTATTTGTTTTCTAACCGTTGAATTGTAAAAATTATTTGTACATTTTGGATAACATGCAGATAGTCAACACAGTACTGAGAGAGAAGAATAAAGTGGTAAAATTGGTACTAATCAATATCAATACCTACTATATACCTGCAATAATCGAGACAGCATGGTATCAGTGACAGAATACACAAATAGATTAAATGGGATAGAGTAGAGAGTCTAGGTATAGATCTACCTAAATAGAACCAATTAATAATTGACAAAGAAGCAAAGGAAATACAGTGGAATAAAAGTAATCTTTTCAACAAATGGTGCTAGGACAACTGGATATCTACATGCAAAAAAATTAAATCTAGACAAAGACCTCACACCTTCCACAAGAATTAACTTAAAATGTATCTCAGGCTTAAATGTAAATTACAAAACCAAAGAACACCTAGAAGATAATATAGAAGAGGGGCACCTGGTTGGCTCAGTTGACTAAGTGTCAAACTCTTCATTTCAGCTCAGGTCATGATCTCACAGTTCATGAGTTAGAGCCCCAAGTCAGGCTCTGTACTCACAGTGTGGAGCCTGCTTGGGATTCTCTCTCTCCCTCTCTCTTTGCCCCTCCCCTGCTCTCTCTCTCTCTCTTTCAACGTTAAAAACAAAGGATAATATAGAAGAAAGCCTAAGTGACCTTGAGTATGGCAATAACTTTTTAGGTGCAACACTAAAGGCACAATCTGTGAAAGAAATAGTTGATAAGCCAGGCTTCAGTAAAATTAAAAACTTCTGCCCTTGGGAAGGCAGTGTCAAGAGAATGAGAAGACAAGCCACAAACTAGGAGAAAAAATTTACAAGACACATCTGATAAAAGACAGTTATTCTTCAATATATTTTGAATGACACCAAAATGGCTTGCTATTCATATGATGATCTTTATTCTTTAAAAAATCTTTATAAAAAATTTTTAATGTTTATTTGAGAGAGAGAGAGAGAGTGCGAGCATGAGTGGGGGAGGGGCAGAGAGAGGGAGACACAGAATCTGAAGCAGGCTCCAGGCTCTGAGCTGTCAGCACGGAGCCAGACCTGGGACTCAAACTTACAAACCTCAAGATCATGACCTGAGTCAAAGTCGGTCGTTTAACCAATTGAGCCACCCAGGCACCCCTATTCTTTACAAAATCTTAATTAAAGTGTTGTCTGGTTTGACTAGTGTTTCATTTTTTCTTATCAAGTCAGCTCTAATGCCTTCTATTTGACAAAGTACTGTGTAGAATTACTTCACAGGTATATCAAATCAAACTGAAAAAGCCATTTGTAAAAGTAAGAAGCACTGTCACCAAGTATGATTGACCTATAACATCTCAGAATATATGTGCCCTAAAGATTTAGAGTAGACTTGCAAGAAAATGGAACAACTACTTGCAAAATGTTTAGCACAGAGATGGGGATACACGCATGCACACACACACACACACACACACACACACACGCACGCACGCACTTGGCCAAAATATTTGAACCAATGACTTAATATCTTTAAAGCCTCAGGTTTTGTTATAAAAAGAGAATTAAAATTAATCAATTTCCATTTCTTTAGAAATGATAAATTACAATCAGTAATGAGAGATTAAAAGCAAAATATTTTATTGTTCTTAAATCGTAAATTTATAAAATGAAAATGCTATATGTCTTTGTATCACTTTTCATATAAAATAAATGCAAATAGTTTTATGAACCTTTTTAGTGATGAATTCCACTTGAATAATGGAACAAAGGATTTGTTTTGGACGAATGTTTATAGAATAAATTGATAAATAGAAAAACAACTGATGTAGAGTCATAAGAGTAAACAAAAAGTACAATAGAGAAAATGTAGTGTGCAATAGGAACAAAAAAAGACATACTGAATGGAAAATGTTTTAAGGGCTGCAAAACTTTTTTAGGTAGAAATTTTGTAGTTGTGTTTCCCATGATTCATTTATTTTTGGGTAGCAATAAAGAAGACATTATGAGTTCCATAATATGGACATTATGATGAGCTAGGATAACATAACATGTGGATGTTACAGTATGAGTATTCACTGAGTCTAAAACATTGTAGTTTCCTCTGATGTGTTTTTCATCAAGGTTGGGTTGGCCAAAGAGAACAATTTTAAAGACAATCACTACATTTTATATGGAAATAATGCCTACTCTCACATGAACTTTGGGCTCACAGGTCCTGATGTTGTCACTTTAGGGATGTGAAGCAAAGCCACATTTGACTTGAATTCATATTCCATATCCTGGATGACATGATACTATTTTCCAGAAGTGACCAAGGTATTCAGGCTCAGTTCACTTCCAGAATGAAACAAATAACTATATAGAACTTTGATGCCCTTCTCTTTTCTGTTTTTTATTCCTTCTCAGTCCATGGTCCTGGCTTTTCTTTACAACCATCCTTTTTGAGGAACTGGTAAATGCATCGTAGAAGAAAATAAATATTATAAATTGACTTTTATTATCAAAATTGAATTGATTCTCATGAAAATTTGAATGCATTTTCTTTTGAAAAAATTATAAGATATTATAAGCATGGAGAAGGACAGAGAGAGGGAAAGGAGAAGGGAAACCCAACCTTATCTCAGTGGGAATGTGGGGGAATGGAAAGTGGTGAAAGGGACCAGGAGCCCTGTTTTACCATGAATATAAATGCTCTGATGCTATGCAAATTTGATAGTATAAGGTTAAAGAATGAAACAATGGAGGGGCGCCTGGGTGGCTCAGTTGGTTAAGCATCCGACTTCAGCTCAGGTCATGATCTCACGGTCTGTGAGTTCGAGCCCCATGTCGGGCTCTGTGCTGACAGCTCAGAGCCTGGAGCCTGCTTCAGATTCTATGTCTCCCTCTCTCTCTGCCTCTCCCCTGCTCATGCTCTGTCTCTCTCTGTCTCAAAAATAAATAAAAACATTAAAAAAATTTAAGAATGAAACAGTGGATATAAGATCTTCAATAAAAGATGCTCAGGTTAATACTAAATAGTAACAAGAAGTAATGTGTATTGAAGCTATTCAACAAAGGTGACAGACTTGTATTAAAGACCTAAGAAGTGCTGACCTATAAATTTTATGCCTTGTATATCAGCACTACAATTATTGGAGCCTCCTAATGAAGTACTATACTTTGTGAATCTATCCAATATATTAAAGTAATCTGATTCAAATGCTGTTTTTTCTTGTCTCTTAAATTTAATCCTACATCAAGAAATTCTCCTGTCTTTATTTGCAAAATAGTCAACAAAATTGGCAGAATATTTGTACATTGAATTATAGCATCTGCCTACCTCATACCAATTAAAATTAAATATTATAATCCTACTGTAATGTTTCTTGAATTTAACATAAACATCATATATTCTATTCTGTTTTATTTGAAACTTCATTCTTCTAGATAATCCAACAAAACATAATTTTATAATATCTCCCTTTATTCCTCTATCTAAACTACTTTATTTAACCCTATAGCTCCTTAGGAGGATGGTGAAGAATTAGTATATGTGTGAATACTTACATGACCTTATTTACACATTTATGTATTACATTATATACATATATACATATGTATATGTGTATATATGCATATGCCAAATGGATCATTAGAAATCAGGTACAATAACAGTAATTCCTTGAAAATGTCTTCTGTACATTAGATATTTTTCTCATTAGAATATTCTATATTTTTAATAAAATTTAGTGACATGAATTATTATTCTTTACTCAAAATTGAAATTGAAGTTGTTTTTTTTAAGAATTGCTACCACCACAAACTTAATGATTATGACTTTTAAAGAGTGTGTGTGTGGTGTGTGTGTGTGTGTGTGTGGTAGTAAAAATAGAGTCATCACATGAATAAGCTTGTTACAGGAATTTTTTAATTACTCTATTTTTGTTTCAGACACACACATTTGTGTTTTATATCTGAAAGAGATTTTTTGATTTACAGTGTTGGTTAGGAATTCTTTCTTATCAACTTCTGATTAACATATTTTTCTCCCTATGTTTGGGTTGTATTATTTATTTTAACAAGAAAGGCAGTGGGATATAATGGAATGAATATGAGATTTGTATTAAGATGCAGAATTTACTAACTGTGACACATACTAGGTTTATGATCATAAACAAAGCACATTTTTTGAGATTTATTTAAAACTAAATAAAAATACTAAAATATGAATTTTTAAGACAAATGCATTAGTTTATATATATATTTGTGTATTTCCATGCATGTGCATATGTCAGACATGTAGCCAAATCCCTAGAATATCTCTTGATAGATAGATAGATAGATAGATAGATAGATAGATAGAAAATACATATGCACACTTATAATTTGTCATTTTCCACAAATTTGATATTATTATGGCCTTTATACATTTGGTTATTTACACACAAAATGGTTGAAAAAGGTATCCAAGATTTCACCTAAGAAAAAGACACTTAGTTGCAGATACAAACAAACATGCAGAAGGTTTATTTGAGTGTGTTCTTGGGACCATCACCTTTGAAAGGGAAAGAAAGGGAATAGGTCTGAGTAAAGGGAATAGTGAGGCTATGATGCAGTCCAGGAAAATCTACATCTGACACCACAGGAAACATTGAAGACAGAACGACCCTTCATTGTTGTCTCAAATTAGGACAAAAAGGTGAGGTCTTTATTTGTCTGCATTAACCAGTCACTAGATGCAAACCAAGCGTCCCTGGGAAAAAAGGTGTGATATTTAGTGAGACAAATCTATTTTAGCTGAGACAGTTCCTAGAGAGGTCAGACAGTTGAGTTATATCTGCCAGCAGCACTTCCAATAACAGGCAGAATAATTCCTTCAGTCCTGAAGGAGGATGTGGGTGGCATATCACAGCATAATGCACTGCCTATCATTCTTAAAAAACAAATGTGGATGAAAGTTAATATCCTACCCCACAGCCATTCTCCACCTTTTTTTTTTCTAATAGAACCTCAATTTAGTTGGAATTACTCTAGCAGTTATTTATGTCAGGGAAGATGTTTGTATCCCCAGATCCCAGACTCAGAGAAAAAATTATGTTTAATACAAACAGCTCTTTTCCACTGGGGTTCTGGGAGAGAATTAAATCCTAATGCCCTAAGACATTCATTTTATGTAATAAAGTAACTTTTCTCCTATGTATCTGAAATGGTGCTGACCATGTCTGTCCTTGGAGAAATTGAGGACCTAGTGTCTTATAGTGTTTTATTCAGTGTAAACCTGATGAGAAAAGGCTGAGCCAATCCATGTGGTCTCATTAGACTTTGCAAAGTGGAGATTCTGAAATAATTCTGTCCAATCAAAAGTGAGGGGACATGATTCTTAGGGTATTTCTTGGATGGCTTTTCTTGTGCTTAAAGGATGGGTCAAGAGAGGGACATTTTCATACTTATATCTATAAACTAGGATATGAGGATAAAGTGCCTAAATATTGAATCTTCATGTACAAAGCTGAAAAAAAAATGTTAAGAATGACATAAGCAAAAGATAGAACACAGATCCTTGAGGATTTCAGTTAACTTAGGAATTAACCAATTTTGGATCCTCCCTATCAACACCCATCAATCAGCATATGTGAGATTAAGGGGAAAAACCTATTATTTAAACACATTTAGAGGGTTTTTTTTCTGTATTTGCAGTTAAAAGCATCTTAATTGTCACAATAAGTAACAACATACATATTTATGACTAACCCCAAGGCCTGTCCACTTTTCATTATATGTGCTGTCTCCTAAATGAATCTGATGCTGAAGTATATTGGATAGTGTTTTACACAACAAACAAACGTGTTATATATACGATGATTTCTACTGCCGTGGATCTACAGAAGCCAGATAAGGTTTTTGAGGCCTTTGAACATATTCTTCCTCCATCCATGGGTCTGAACTCATTACTTAGCCATCAGAGGCCTCGGCTTAGAATAATTTCCCCATTACTCCTAGGACTCTACATTTTGCTACTTGGGCCCCAGTATCTCCCCACACATACACCTTTTTTTTTTTTTAGCAGTGAATGTCATGTGTTATGTCCTTTTTAAGGGGAGTATAGAAAGTATAGAAAGCAAGTGTTTAGAAAGTAAATGACAGAGAAGTGGGTTATTACTGGCTGTATTTCAGATTTAACTGTGTATTAAATTAAGATCTGTTCAGTAGACATGATTCTCACATACTAATATTATTTCAAATATAAATTAATAAAACAAACTAGTTTTAGGCTGGAGATAAAGTGTGATAAAATTTAATGGATATTGAAGTGTTAATTCACCATTTTGTCTGAGCCCTTTTGTGCCTTTGAGGCTGTGTCCTAATTCACCAAATGATAACTGTGGATTTCATGATTCCTAATGACTTTCCAAAATCGAAATTCCGTCAATTCTCTTTCCACTGCATGAAAAATACTATTGACGTAACAGCCTATTTTTTCTTAAATATGAAATCTCTTTAAAATGCTAGATTTTTGGGGGGCCTAGGTGGCTCAATCTGTTAAGTGTCAAGCTCTTGGTTTTTGTCTCATGATCTCGTGGTTCATGAGTTCGAGCCCCATGTTGGGCTCTGTGCTGACAGCACAAAGCCTGCTTGGGATACTCTCTCTGTCCCTCCCCTGCTCCCTCACTCTCTCAAAATAAATAAAGTTAAAAAAAGTTTTAAATGCTAGATTTTTATTTTTTGAAAAGAAAAAATCAATAACAGGTTGATCTGTGAATCTTTTACACAGTGTGAGCAAAAATAACATTCTGGGGTGCTGGGTGGCTCAGTTGGTTAAGCATCTGACTCTTCATTTTGGCTTAGGTCATGATCTCATGGTTCATGTGATTGAGCCCTACGTCAGGGTCTGCACTGATGGAGCAGAGCAGAGCCTGCTTGGGATTCTCTCCCTCTCTCTCTGCCCTCCCCCCTCAAAATAAATAAATAAACATTTGTTTTTTTTCTAAAAATAAGAACATTCTGAAATACTTTTAAGAAACACTGTTGTTGAAGAAAAATTCCCTACTAACTGCATCTTAATTAAAGTGTTTTTATATTTTAATAGAGACACTTTTATGGTTGGAATCATACAGTCATGGTTTTAGGGAAAAAAATGAATTCAGTTAAAATAGTTCATAAGTATTAGTGACATTTAAATTACAATACAAAATAAAACAAAGAATAAAAAATCTTGGGGCACCTGGTTAGCTCAGTCAGTTAAGTATCCAACTCTAGATTTCAGCTCGGGTTATGATCTCATAATTCATGAAATCAGACCCCTCCTTGGGCTGTGTGCTGACAGTGCAGGGCCTGCTTGGGATTCTCTCTATCCCTCTCTCTCTGCCTCTGTCTCTCAAAATAAATAAATAAACATTTTTAAAAATGAAATAAAAGAAAAATCTTAAGTGGAATACCAACTAAAATTTTATTTCATTTCTTAAGAAATAAGTAGTTAAAATGTGAGTGAATTCGAAGAGAAATCTACGAGTAATTATAAATGTAAAGTCATGGGTTATACTTGATAAACGTCGTTGTTTCTTAACATTTTAGGATTAATATTGAACATTGCATTGAGTCAGAAGATCTGTCATATTTTCTATTATTTATTTAGGGATATATTAATACTCGCTATCTAATTCATAATTATTTTCCTTACTCTTTGGAAATAATGAAATAGACAAATAGCGGCTGTTAAATAAAACTCTCAGAATTTTTTTCTAAGATTTATATGCCCAAATTTTAAAAGTAAGTTTGTATATAAATTATATACAAAGGCAAATTATATAGAACCTCAAAACATAAAACAAACATTTCTAGTTAAGTTTTTATTATACTAGATTATATTTTATATTTCTACTTACAGAACAGAAAGTTGATACTTTAAACCCATGTTAAACAGGTAAAATGTATGACTACTTATAAATAATGCCAATCATTTATCCACTAGAATTGAATCAAAATTGATTACTTACACAAAAGGTCTTCCTGCTCCTTTGAAGCAAATGTATTTATGACTAATACCTTATGTGTCTACTCCCTAAGAGATGGAATAGGGGACAGTTGTTGAGAAAAGAAGTCTCATGCACATAGTTTTTAGATCTCCCTCACCCCAGGAAAAATAGGAATGGACATTGGGCCTGGAACACTCTTCTTAAAGAGCTCAAATAGCTTGTGCCAGGTTTATCATGTATAGGTTTGAGATGTATGGGGACATCTTTCCCTGGTTCATGGTCAGTGATGGTTTCTTTATTCTGCATAAGCATTTGTGTCACTGGCCTTCAGACAAGCCCCAACTTTTAGCATTTCAGACTTTAAGGGGGAGAGAGGTGTCCTGCACCTGCAACAGGAAATGGGTGTGCATTGCACTGTGTTGCTGCCAGGGTCACTCACTAGCTGTATGTACCAACCAAACTGTTAGAGCTGATATTACTCTGTCTCTTCTCTGTGGGAGTAGAAGTGTTGTCGATCCAGTGTTTGACTGTGTTGTGTTTTCTCTG
The DNA here is from genome assembly GCF_022837055.1 of Prionailurus viverrinus. NCBI lineage: Eukaryota > Metazoa > Chordata > Mammalia > Carnivora > Felidae > Prionailurus > Prionailurus viverrinus. Next base: position 56,352,874 of record NC_062578.1, read on the forward strand.
GAAAGTCCTTTACTAAGATGCAGTGAGCAGAAGTGTCTGGGCTTCTGTTCCTGGTGGCTGGCATCATGATGATCTTTGCTCTTCTTCATGTAGTTGGAGGTCTTCCCCTCTCTTTGGTGACCAGTCCATTTTGTTCTGCTCAACAGCAGTTATGCTCAGACACAACAGAGAGAAAAGAAGTAAAAATAAATATAATAATATGATGGCAGAAAAAATGTGGGAAATATAAATGCTATGCAATGTTATTTTGAGTACAAGCTCAGTAGTGGAACTAAATTAGCCCTAGACAAAAGATTGTTATAAACTTGCTAAAATAATCTTAAAAGCAAGCTTCCAAATAATCAAATATTTCCAAGTAACTTGATGGCATGCTGAACAGAGCACATTTTGTATAAGAAAATCCAGTATTCCAAATGTAAAATTCTTAATGTATGTCATTTAAAAAATATAATATATTTTAAAAAGCAAGAAAATATGATCTATAACCAAAAGAGTTCAGTCAATAGAAGTAGGTAAAAGATTATGTAGCATTTCTGTTAGTGTTTTTGATTTGTAGCATATCTTTTTGGTACTTTTCTTAGAATTTCCATCTTTTTTCCCTCATTGCCTATCTATTCTTGAATGCCATTTACCTTCTTTTAAAGCCCTTAGCATATCAATTATAGTTGTTTTAAATTCCTGGTCTGATTATTCCAACATCTCTGCCATATCTAAATCTGGTTCTGATGCTCAGATGCTCTGAGTTCTATCTCCTCAAACCGTGTTTTTGCCTTTTAGTATGTCTTACAATTATTTTGATAGGCAGACATTATGTAGTAGGTAAAAAACAAAACAAACAAAAAAAACCAGAATAAAACCTGTAAAAAGGGACTTTTGTGATGTGGTGATAAGGTTTTGGAGGAGAGGAATCTTTCTGTAATTCTATGATTAGAGTTTAGTCTTTTGAGCCTGTGCCTCTGGACTATGAATTTTACCTGTGCATCTCAGCCTCCCTTCCCTTAGGTGGGACAAGGTGGCTAGACTGGACTAGAATTGGGTAATTCCCTTCCTCCACATGGAAGGCTAGAGTCAGCTGAAATTGGGTACTTCCCTTCCCCCAGATCACTTAAGTTCTGGATGAAGCTCTGTTTAAATAGTTTCTCTGAGAGCAGACCTTTGTAAGAAGAATAGATGCTCTGCTGCATTTAAAAGCAGTTCCTTTTCCCCTCCCCATGCTAGAAGCATGAGGGGATTTTCCTCAGATATTCACTGTCAGGGCCTGGTAGATCTTCTGGAGGTAAAATTCATAAAAGTGTGGAGGGTCCCCTTATGAGTAGTTCCCTCTGAAGGTTTTCATTCTCAAATTTGTCCACACCGAGTCTCCAGCAATGCATCAACTACATTTCAGGTTTCCCTACCCCAGCACTGATTTCTACATAGGTTTCAGCTATGGTAAATTGTAATTAGTTATATTTAGCTCCCTGTCTCTCCAGTTTGGGGGCAATGGTTTGTCCTGTGACCTTACTTCTCTCATGGATCTAAGAAGAGTTGTTGCTTTTTCAGTTTATTTAGCTTCTTTGGTTATTGTTAAGGCAGAATAGTAACTTCCAAGCTTCTTACATGCCAGGTCAGAAACCACAAAATTTTAATTTGTTAAATGTATAAATATACATGGTAAGCACGTACCTTGTTCTCAAAAGGCGTATGATTGAGAACTATCAGACTTCCAACTCCTACTCCTCATGTTCACTCTTCCCAATAGATAATTATCTTATAATTATTTGGTGTTGTGTAAATTAATTTGGATATAGTGTTTAAACATTAATTTCCTAACTTATAGATGATACAAAAAATTACTGACGGCCAATCTTAAAAGTTAATACTATGGGTCCTTTGCATAACTCCCTAACGTATCTCTCCTCACACAAACAGGTATGTCTTATTAGGGCCTATCATACTAAATAATTGATCTTCCTGGGATCCTGGGCCATTGATCTTCCTGGGATCTATTACATTTTATTCATTATTATCCTTCATTCTAATAGAAACTTTTTTAACATGATGAATATCAGAAATTTTGAGAGACTGTGTCAAAGCTAGCATAAATATAGGTCTAAACTCAATATTTGGTACTTAAATAGCAGATGGGTGAAATAATGAATTAAATGTAATTTCACTACATTTTAATATAAAGTAGATAAAACAAATGTAAAGTCAATGAAGGAGGAATAGGGAAAGAATATTACTGGATTATGTAATTATAGGGTAGGAAAGAGTGAATTAAAGTGTTCAGTGGATATGGCATAAAAACATATGTGCTTGAGACATCCACCAGAATTTTCAAAGCATTGCAGAAAATGGGAGAAAGGATCTTAATGTGTAATTGAGTAGAGTTTACTGAAATATGTTGCTAAGCATCAACCAGCTCTGAGTGACAGACATTTCCAGGTTCTGACAACTAACTGACAAGTGAAGCAAAGTAAACAGGTCTCCAACTGACAAACAGCAGACAACAGATATTTGACAATATATACAGTCAAATTAGTTTAACAATATGACAGTGCCTACTTTGTTGTTTTGTTGAGACATCTAGTGATAAAACAACATGACTGGTCACATTGCAGTTTTTCCTGCATATATTCAAAGGGGGACGTTTCTGAATAAATGTATCTCCACAGAATTCCTCAGAGCTCTAGAGATTCCAATGTGAAACCAATGTTGAGATACACTGGAGAGGGTTCAGGCTTTTATCTCATGATCCAAGGCATTATCATCATGGTTCTGGTTTGCAGTTTTGTTTGTTTGTTTGTTTGTTTTGGTCCCATTTGGATTTTTGATAAGATGAAACCTAATATTACTTCCTGCATGGGGTACGAACTCCTGAAGAAATATTGTGATGGGTTGGTTAAAAATACAAATTTTAGAGTATAAAGTGCTGGGTTTAATCCATAACTTTTGTTTTCTGGTTTTGTTTTGTGAGTAACTCCTGAAACAATGATGCATGAGGGCATTAAACAATGCATACAAAGGTGAAAGATAACAGACCACTTGAGTTATTTTAGTCACTTATTAAATACTAGTTATTAAGATTGAGTTTGTTAGCTTGGTAGCAGTGGTTGAAGTTGTAAGCATTGAAAGAGTGTGGGAAGATAGGATTTTGATGATATTTGTGACAGGTGATGGTTTGATGGCTTTAGGCATTAGCAAGTTGAACTTACACTGGGTCCAAGGGACAGGAAACATAATACGAACCATTATTCTAAAAGCTGCATTCTTGGGGCACCTGAATGGTTCAGTTGGTAAAGCATCCGACTTCAGTTCAGGTCATGATCTCACGTTTTGTGGGTTTGAGCCCCCTATCGGGCTCTGTGCTGACAGCTTGGAGCCTGGAGCCTGCTTTGGATTCTGTGTCTCCCTCTCTCTCTGCCCCTTTCCTGCTCACACTCTGTCTCTCTCTGTCTCTCAAAAATGAATAAACATTAAAAAATTTAAAAAAAAATAAAAAATAAATAAAAGCTGAATTCTTTGGTCCCTATAGGTTCTGGAGATACATTCAAGGGTCTGCAAGGCCAAAAATTTTTTATTATAGTTTTTAGATAATAATACTAAAGCATTCTTTTCCTGTGTGTGTGTGTGTGTGTTAATTTTTGCATTCCTCATACAAAAGCAGTGTTAAGTAACACTGGCAACTACTCAGCACAAATCAAAACATCTCAACCATCCGGTAGTAATAGTCACTGTATTTTATTTTATTTTTATTTTATTTTATTTTATTTTTTTATTTTTATTTTTATTTTTATTTTATTTATTTTTTTATGAAATTTATTGACAAATTGGTTTCCATACAACACCCAGTGCTCATCCCAAAAGGTGCCTTCCTCAATACCCATCACCCACCCTCTCCTCCCTCCCACCCCCCATCAACCCTCAGTTTGTTCTCAGTTTTTAACAGTCTCTTATGCTTTGGCTCTCTCTCGGACAAAGGGCTAGTATCCAAAATCTATAAAGAGCTCACCAAACTCCACACCCGAAAAACAAATAACCCAGTGAAGAAATGGGCAGAAAACATGAATAGACACTTCTCTAAAGAAGACATCCGGATGGCCAACAGGCACATGAAAAGATGTTCAGCGTCGCTCCTTATCAGGGAAATACAAATCAAAACCACACTCAGGTATCACCTCACGCCAGTCAGAGTGGCCAAAATGAACAAATCAGGAGACTATAGATGCTGGAGAGGATGTGGAGAAATGGGAACCCTCTTGCACTGTTGGTGGGAATGCAAATTAGTCATTGTATTTTAAACTGTCACCTATTCACAGGAAACAAACAACACGTCTCTCTAAGAATGTTTTGATGAAGCAGTAAAATAATTTGCTTTCTCATATCTTGAGATTAAGTTAGTATATTTTTTTAAAAACCATTCTCTGTGACACATTGGGAACAGTAAAAGCCCTTCTGTGCACTGAAGTAAAATGATTGTCTTGAGGGAAGCCACTTTCAGTTAAAAGAACAACTGACAGACTAACTGTGGTATATAGATTTAGGCATTTGGCAGAGATATTCTTGAAAAAAAAACTTGAAGTGAGCCTCTCATTGTAAGGGGAAAAAATTCTGTAGTATTTGGCATCAGTGATAAAATTGGACCATTCAAACAAAATAAGGATTTTGAAGAAAACTTCCAGGACCAAGAGCTGAATAGCCTCTCAATACTTAAAACTTTTCTAGTGAGATGGGTGGTGATATTCATAAGTGTGATTGTTTTGCTATTGTACCATACAATGTGCCAATATTTGAAAGAACTGCAATATCAGTGATTCAGTGTTTTCCAAATGACCAGTTTAGAATGTTACAAAATGAAGCATGGGTATAATATCCATTCAAAGTATAAGATAGAAAAATGAATTTTAAAGTAACTGATTATGAAAGAACTTGAATGTGATTTCAGGATTCACTTGCAACTATCCTTGAAGAAACTACCTTTTTATGTTTTAAGTGTTGATGTATTATCAAAGTAGGATGATTGCAATCATATGAAGGGAAGAATAAAATAGTCCTTTTTCAAACTACATTATCTTTGTGAAGTTGTATTTTCTTCCTATGCTTTAATGAAAACAAAAATATGAGTGAATATGGTTGAATGTTCAGAGAATTCTACTAAATTTTTAAAAAGCCAATAACAAAAAGCTTACACATAGTATGATTTTACTTATATAACATTCTTAAACAGACAACGTTTTAGATTTGGGCAACAGATTACTGGTTGCCAGTAGCTAAGGAAGTAGTGGGATGGGAAGGAAGAAGGTGTGGCCATTAAAAAGATAAAAGGAGAGATCTCTCTGGTGATGAAAATATTGTAGTTTGCATTTTGCAAAATATAATAAATCATACTTATAAATTGATCTTATTAGTAGTATTATACCTACATTATTTTTAACTTAATTTTAATTTTAGTAAGTTTTTTTTTATTTTAGTTCCAATATAGTTAACATACAGTGTTATATTAGTTTCAGATATACAATATGGTGATTGAACAATTCTATACATCATTATTCAGTGCTCATGATGATAAATGTACTCTTAACCCTCTTCGCCTATTTCACCCATTCCCCTACCCATCTCCCATCTGCTATGCTTTATTTTAAGTGAGTACTCTCAGTTAAAGTTCTTGTTTTGTATTATTTTCATCAAGAACATTTTTTACTTGAAGCATACTTCAGAATACATTCTGATACATATAAAACATTCTATCCAAGAAAAAAGAATATACCTTCTCTTCAAATACACACAGAAAAATCCCCTGGTTAAACCACATAAATAGAAACATAATAAATATTACAAATTTAAGAAGACTGAAACCAAACCAGGTATGTTTTCCAACCATAAGGATATAAAACTAAAGATCAACAATAAAACAGCTGGAAAATCTACAATGTAAATGTTGACTATTTAATATGTAAATGTTAAATACACTACTGCACAAGCAATGGGCCAAATAAGAAATCAAGTGGTAAATCTAAATATGTCTCAAAACAAGAGAAAAGAAAATACAATATTCTAAAATCAACAGGATGCAGCAAAAGCAGATGTTAGGGTAAAATTTATGCTATAAATGCTTGTATTAAAAAAAAAAAGTTCAGGGGTGCCTGGGTGGCTCAGTCAGTTAAGCAACCAACTTTGGCTCAGGTCATCATCTTGCAGTTTGTGAGTTTGAGCCCCCTGTCAAGCTCTGTGCTGACAGCTCAGAGACTGGAGCCTACTTTGGGTTCTGTGTCTCCCTCTCTCTCTCTGCCCCCTACCCCATTGTGCTCTCAATCTCTCTCTCTCTCTCTCTCTCTCTCTCTCTCTCTCTCTCTCTCTCTCTGTCAAAAATAAATAAATAAATGAATAAATGAATAAATAAATAAATATTTAAAAATTTTTAAATGTTCAAATAAGCACCATTACACCACATGGAACTAAAAAAAGGAATTTAGCTGAGGTTTAGTAGAGGAAGGAAATAACCAGAAAAAATCAGAAATAAATAAAATAGAGAAAAGAATAAACAATAACATAACATTGGAAGTGATGACCATTTTTTCCAAATAAATAAATTAAATTGGCAATGCTTTACCTACATTAACTAAGAAAAGAAAAAGAAAAAAGTGAAGGCTCAAAAATAAAAATGCGTAATGAAATGGTACAACAGATAACCACAAAAATACATAGTGTGAGAACAGATTACTATAAACAATTATATACTAACAAATCAGATAACTTATAAATAAAACAACAGATAATTCCTAAAAATGCACAAGTTATTACGATTGAATCATGAATCTTCAACCCAAGAAATAGGAAATCTTCTTAGACCAATAACAAAAATGAAAGTTGAATTAGGAATCAAAAATCTCCTGGCACATGTACGGGAGCAGAAAAGACCCTGAATTTCCAAAGTAATGTTGAAAAAGTAAAACAAAGCTGGAGGCATCACAACTCTGGACTTCAAACTGTATTGCAAAGCTGTAATCATTGACAGTATTATACTGACACAAAAACAAATACATAGATCAATGAACAGAACAGTAAACTCAGAAATGGACCCACAAATGTACAGCCAACTAATATTCGACAAATCAGGAAAGAGTATCCAGTGGTAAAAAGGCAGTCTCTTTAGCAAATGGTGCTGGGAAAACTGGGCAGCAACATGCAGAAGAATGAAACTGGACCACTTTCTTACACCATCCACAAAAATAAATTCAAAATGGATTGAAGACCTAACTGTGAGACAGGAAACCATCAAAATCCTACAGGAGAACTTAGGTGGCAGCCTCTTTTACCTCGGCCACAGCAAGTTCTTACTAGACATGTCTCTGGAGGCAAGAGAAATGAAAGCAAAAATGAATTATTGGGACCTCATCGAGATTAAAAGCTTTTGCACAGCCAAGGAGACAATCAACAAAACTAAAAGACAGTTGACAGAATGGGAGACTATGTTTGCAAATGGCATATCGGATAAATGGTTAGTATCCAAAATCTATAAAGAACTTATCAAACTCAACACCCAAAAAACAAATAACACAGTTAAGAAATGGGCAGAAGATATGAATAGAAACTTTTCCAAAGAAAACATCCAAATGGCTAATAGACATATGAAAAGATGTTCAAAGTCGCTCATCATCAGAGAAGTACTAACCAAAATCACAATAAGATAGCACCTCCCACCTGTCAGAATGACTAAAATGAACAATTCAGGAAACAACAGATGTTGGCGAGGATGTGGAGAAAGGGAAACAGTTTTGCACTTTTGTAGGAGGGAATGCAAACTGGTGCAGCCACTCTGGAATACACTGTGGAGGTTCCTAAAAAAATAAAAATAGAATTAGCCTATGACCCAGCAATTGTACCACTAGGTATTTATGCAAAGGATACAAAAATGCTGATTCAAAAAGGAACATACACTCCAGTGTTTATAGCAGCACCATCAATAGTAGCCAAATTATGGGAAGAGCCCAAATTTCCATTGACTAATGAATGGATAAATATATATATATATATATGCGCATATATATATATATTTACATACATACATACACACACACACACACACACACACAATGGAATACTACTTGGTGGTCAAAAGGAATAAAATCTTGCCATTCACAACACTGTGGATGGAGGTAGAATATATTATGCTAAGTGAAATAAGTCAGTCAGGGAAAGATAAATACCATATTATTTCACTCATTGGTGGAATTTAAGAAATAAAACAGATGAACGTAGGGAAAGGGAAGGATGATAAGATAAAAAGGCGAGAGAGGCAAACCAGAAGGGACTCTTAAAGACAGAGAACAAACTAAGGGTTGCTGGAGGGGAAGTGGGTGGGAGGACGGGCTAAATGGGTGATGGGCCGTAAGGAGGGCACTTGTTAGGAAGAGCATATGTAAGTGATGTAAGTGATGAATCATTGGGTTCCACTCCTGAAACCAATACTACATTGTATGTTAACCAACTTGAATTATAATAAATAAATTAATAATAAATATATAAATCTCCCAGCATTGAAAAGCACAAGACCATGTGGTTTCCTTGGTAAATTCTAACAAATATTTTTTAAAAAATTAATGACAGTCCTTATCAAAATCTTACAAACAATGGAGTGGATGGAACACAGCAAATTCATTCCTGCTACCAAAGCAGGATAAAAATGATACAAGAGCAAAAAAGTCTAGGGTGTCTGATTTAAGTATCAGTACTCCAACTTACTTTTGACATTTATTTGCATGATAATGTTTCTCTACTTCCTCACTTTCAATCTGCAGGTATCTTTAGGTCTAAAATGAATCTTTTGTAGGCAGCATATAGATGGGTCTTTTCTTTTGTTTTTATCCATTCTGATATCCTATGTCTTTTGAGTGGAGCATTTAGTCCATTTAAATTCAAAGTAATTTTAATTCATATGTGTTTATTGCTATTTCATTACTTATTTTAGCATTGTTTCTGTAGATTTTTCTCTGATCCTTTCTTTATCACTTTTGGTCTGTCCTTTACATTCAAAGAACCCCCTTCAATATTTCTTATAGAACTGATTTAGTAGTCTTAAATTCCTTTAGTTTTTGTTTGAGAAATTCTCTATCTCTCTTTTTCTGAATGATAACCTTGATGGATAGAGTATTCTTGGCTGCAGATTTTTCCATTCAGCACATTGGAAATATCATGTTCTTCCCTTCTGGTATGCCAAGTTTCTATTGAGAAATATCCAGCTAGCCTTATGTGTTTTCCCTTGTAAGTTAAGGACCTCTTTTGTCTTGCTGCTTCTAAGATTTTTTTTTTCTTTATCACTATATTTTGCAAATTTACTTAAAATATGTCTTGGTGTTGGCCTGCTTTTGTTTATTTTGATGGGAGTTCTCTGTGTCTCAAAGATCTCTGGATGTCTCAGATTAGGGAAGTTTCTGCTATTATATAAGCCCAGTGAGTATCCTTATTTTTTTATTGTTTTATTTATTTTTGAGAGAGCGAGCAAGAGAGACAGAGAGAGTGAGAGAGAGAAAGAGAGAGAGACGTGAGTGGGGGAGGGGCAGGTACAAGAGGGACAAAGGATCCAAAGCGGGCTCTGTGTTGACAGGCTGACAGAAGCCAGATTGATGTGGGGCTCTAACTCATGAACCTTGAAATCATGATCTGAGCTGAAGTGCTCAACCAACTGAGCCACCCAGGTGCCCCCACAGTGAGTATCCTTATGATTGTTGCTTTAGATTCTCCTCCAGGCATGTTACTTATATCTGTTTTGCTTAGATTTCTGGCCATGGCCTTGTCTTGTTTTTTTCATTTGGGATAAATTCCTCTGTCTTGGCATTATATCCAGTCTACAATACTCCACCAGCTGAGCTATTGAAGGGTGCTGATTTTTTAACGTTAGTAAATTCATCATGATTATATAAGATGTTAACATTGGGGAAATCTGGGTAAAAAGTTTACAGAATTTTTTTACAATACATTACTATGTATTTAAAATTCTTTCAGGGAGCCTCAGTGGCTCAGTCAGTTGAACATCCAACATCGGCTCAGGTCATGATCTCACGGTTCATGAATTTGAGCCCTACATTGGGCTCACGGCTGTCAATGTGGAACTCACTTTGGATCCTCTGTCCCCATCTCTCTCTGCCCCTCCCCCACTTGCATTCTCTCTCTCAAAAATAAATATTTAAATTTTTTAAATTAAAAAAAAATTCTTTCAAAATGAAAATTCAAAAAGTCAACTGAATAAAACTAAATAACCAAAAACAAAAGCAAAACATAATAAAAAAATTAAAAACTAAAGATAAAATAATAAAGGTTGAAAAATAGATTAATTTAGTCAAACTTAAGAGGAAGAAAGTAAGTGTTCAGACAAATCTAGCAGTATGAAAGGTGTATATGTAAAAAAATACAGAAAATTACAATAATTATGTGGTACTTGACTTCCAAATATTGAAATTTAAAATAAAACCACAAACTGACATCATTTATGAATATATCTATCTATCTATCTATCTATCTATCTATCTATATACATATATCCAACTCCCCGCCAACTAAATATACCCAGATACATGTAAAATGTTATTTTTTTATTCTAATGTTTAAAAAAATTCAAAATGATATATTAGATAATTTTTTCATTATGGTAATAAAAGCCATATGATCACTTGATAAGATACTAAATTTGAACTTTGTTCATAAAGATAGGAGCAAAACAAAAAAAATTACTCTCACTCTAACATAACAAATACATGAAATTTCAGGAAATTGATATTTAAATCAAGAATAATATAAGGATGGGGCGCCTGGGTGGCTCAGTTAGTTGGGCCTCTGACTTCGGCTCAGGTCATGATCTCAAGGTTCATGAGTTTGAGCCCCATGTTGGACTCTGTGCTGACGGCTCGGAGCCCAGAGCCTGCTTCGGATTCTGTGTCTCCCTCTCTCTCTGCCCTTCCCCCACTTGCACACTGTGTGTGTGTGTCTCTCTCTCCATCTCAAAAATAAACATTAGCAAAAAAAAAAAAAAGAATAATATAAGGATAACTTTCCATAATGTCAAAAAGCATTGTTATCAATATTATTTCAATAAAATATATAAATATATATATATATAATTATATAAATATAAGTACAAAGCAATGCAATTATAGATTTCAGTACTGAAAATAAAGAGGAATCAGCCATGTTTTGAATATGTGCAATGTACTTCTGCTTACCTTGGCCAGATTCATCTAATATATCTTTTGTTATCAGAGCCCTTTTTTCCTTTTAGCTGGACAGTCTCCCTCTCTCCAGTGACAATAATTTAGCAATATCGTTCACATCTATAGATTCAGAATATTTTTCCACTGTTAACTATGATAATTCAGGAATGGGCCCAAAAATAATCAGAAAATTTCCCAGATTTGATTTATCAGATATCTGGCTCTTTGGAATTCTCTAAATGTAAAAAATCTAATACAAATATATCTTTGGAAGGAAAAAAAAATAAAGGGAGAAAGGAGAGAAAGAAGGGAATAGAAGAGAAAAAAGTTTTCAAATATAATTGTTATCACAATAAATAGTAAAAAGTGTTCAGTTAGACATTGTTCATAGGATTTGATATTCTCTCTATAGTTATGTAATATTAGACCTAGGATTGCCATATTGCCATATGACTTCATATGTACACAGATTAATTTCTAATTTTTTCTCTCTGAAGTTACCTTAGACAAACACTCTGTTTGAAAGAGAGTTTATTCAACATTGTATTTATTAAAATATTAAAATCAGACACAATCTATATTTTTCTTTAGTGAATTTAAATTATTTGGAGAGCTTAAACACATTTCAATATTTTGGTAAAACATTTTAATGAGGAAATATATTCATTTAAAAAATATGAAAATATTAACTATCAAACATCTTTATTAGAGCCCTAAAAATTCTTTCTAATACAGTAGTTCTTCAATGAAATAACTGGAGAATATAAAAGCATATCTCTAAAATTGAAAATGCAACCTAATATGGAAAATAGGACTTTTCAAATCAAGTCTTCTTGGCAGGCCTGCATTTTTATTTGGCTTTTATGTCAATCTACTCAACTTGAAGCTGTCACTATCACAGCTGCATATGTATTTTAGTGGATTTAGTAGAAAGCAGCATGCAAAAAGCAGCATAAATTTAAAGGACAGGAATACTACAGCTAAATGTTGAATTATGTTTAAGCCATTTCCTATATGACAGTTATGTAGCACTTCTTCCACTGTCAAAGAACTTTATGATTATTGTAAATATTTAGTTCCTTTCCATGAGGCCAAAAGATTCAATGTTCTTCACTTTCAACAGCTCTCAAGGAAACTGATGTATAGAATAGATAAAAGGATGATATAAGGTCATCTAATGAGTGTAGGAGTACAGAAGTGTTTAATAAGGTTAAAGGAAAATATATTGACAAAAATAAAAAGGCCTTGGTTTTGGTATTCTACATAGAATGCCATAAATGGGGAATATGACATCCTTTACTACATAAAATAATAACTTTAGTCATAAAATATAAATAACCACGTGTGTGTGTGTGCGTGTGTGTGTGTGTGTGTGTGTGTGTGTGTTCATTCTGGCTATGTATGAAGGTCTAAGCAAAAGTGTCTTTATTGAAAAATGAATACCTTTCATTGAGGATACACCTATGGGAATTTTGAAAGGCATCATTAGAACTGACTTAAGGTCCATCAACTGGCATTTTTAAAGCACATCATTTTCCCCTGTTATGGAATATAACTTAAATATTTGTCATATACCTGTCCACATTCCATGACATGTGCCCTTTAAAACCAGTTATTTCCAATAACTGGCTATGTCATATCAACCCTACCACCGTGATTTGTGACTAAATGATATGATATCTCTTTGAAAAAAAACCGTCCTTTAATTTTTTTAAGAATTAAATCTCAATCTTGGTTTACATACAGTGCCAAATTGAGTTTAAAAACAAAAAATCTTTGGTCACAAACTGACCTATTAGCAAAAGAGCTAACCCGAAGACAGAAAAGAAAATGCTGCCCTGGATTTTCTTCTCTAGGATTCCAGTGTCTTCACAGTCAGGGTTGTAGACTTTCCTGTTCAGATGTGTCGAAGACTGGAGAGTGTTCCCTGAACCAGAGCCCTTGCAAACAATACATCTTTGACACCAAAATCACATATGCACAGTTATCATAATCCCTACATCCTCAGCCATCACTGCTACAGTAAGATCAAAGCATCAAGCCATGCCAACTTAAATTTCTTTTTTTTTAAGTGTAATTAACATTATTAGTTAGTTTCAGATGTACAACATATTGATTCAGCAATTCTGTGCATTACTCAGTGCTCACCACAATAAGGGTAGTCCCCTTTTTTCAACATTCACATTATACAATATTATTAGCTATATTAATATATAGTGATTATGCTGTGCTTTTCATATCTGTGACTTATTTGTTTTACTACCAGGAGTTTGAACTTTACATATTTTTTTTTTAATTTTGTGTTGTGAAAAATTATAGATTCATTGAAACCTGCAATGCTATGTATAGGGAGTTTCCATCATCCTTCACCCAGCTTCCCCCAATGTTAATATTTTGCATACTTATAGTAAAATACAAAAAAAATGGTTTGGTACAATCCAAATAACTTACTAGATTTTACCAGTTTTATGTGCACCCGTTTGTGTGTGTGACTGTGTTTGTGTTTCTGTATATGGATAGCTCTATGCAATACTATTATATGTTATATATAGCTCCATGTAACCACCACCCTAATGATGATACTTAACTGTACCATCCCCACAAGATGCTAGTTTTTAAGTAGCTAATATATCTGAAGGACTCTGTTAAGCCTTTTTTATGCATTATTTAATCCACAAATCACAACATGAAGTAGATCATATCTTTCTTTCACTGATGGGGAAACAAGTCTCAAGATATTTGTTTGTTCAAAATCATAAAACTAGTAACAAAAAGTTGAAAAAGTCAGGGCTCAACTCAAGCTTTTTACTAACCCCAAAACTTGTGCAAAATGTTCTCGTAGAAGTTCACATACCCGCAGGAGGCATTTCCATTTTTTTCAAAGAATCAATATTTTGGTAGGATTGCAGAAGTGGGGAAGGAAGACAACTATATGGAGAATAATTTTGATCCCCTTGAATACTGATGTAAAAAACGGAATCTTCTCCATTACTTTTCAAACTTGTCTCCTCATTTGAATCACCTGCAGAATTAGAGGGTGAAAAACAGAGAGGAAGAGGGATATATGGTAAATGTATTATGTATATAACATATTATACACCTTATATATATATATATATAAATGGTATATGCATATTAATATATATGAATCTACACACATACATATTCATATTCATATGCATGCATAACATATGTGATATATATAAATATGTATATATATATAGAGAGAGAGAGAGAGAGAGAGGAAGAACATGGCTGAAAGGTCATCAGTCATGTTTATACATTTAAGAAGAAACAGAGCAAACATTGGTATATAGTTAGGTAAATTGAGTAATCTCTTTTTTTCTTAATTTATTTAAATTTTAAAAATTACCCATTTCTCTGACCCTCACTCCAATGCCACCTCTGGGGACCACCAATTTGTTGTCTGCATGTATGAGCTTGCAGAATATATATATGTATTTTTTTTCAAGGACTCTATTCTGTCCCATTCTTCCATGTGTCTGAACTTAATACCACACTGTTTTAATTATATCTTAATATAGTTTGGAATCAGGCAGCATGTAAATAAACAAAAAGCAGAAAAGACCTGTAAATACACAGAACAAACTGATTATGGCCAGAGGAGAGGGTGGTAGGAGTAGGGGCAAAATGGGTGAAGGAGATTGGGAGATACAGGCTTCCAATTATGAAATGAATAAGTGACAAGAATAAAATCTACAACATAGGAATATAGTCAGTTGTATTGTGCTAGCATTTCATGGTGGTAGATACTAGCTATAACTGTGAGCATAGCAGAACATGTGCACTTGTGAATCACTATGTTGTATGTCTGAAACTAATGTAACATCCTGTGTCAACTATATTCAAATTAAAAAAAAAAAGAAATTTACTTTGTATTATTTTGTTTCTATTAAAGGCTGTATATTTTTCTCTCATTGGCCATGAATTTTTTTCTAAGTTCTGCTTTTCACTTGCCTTACCCTTTTAATTAAAATTATATTTTTAAATTTCCCTATTGATGGGTCTCTATTGTTAGTATTAATATCTAGTTTTATTTTATGATTTTTTGTTTTTGCTATGTGAGACTTATACTTTGGATGATCATGTTGTATGAATGTTTGATGTACACTTAAGAAGAAGATGTATTTGTTAATATTGGAATGTTAATAAATATCCATAAAATCTACCTTATAGATTATGTAGTTTACATATTGTGTATGCTTTCTTATTTTATCTATTAGATGTACCATGAACTGATATGGGTGTGTTAAATATCATCTATCATGAATGTGTAACTGAATTTTTCTCCCTGAATCTACTTTAGTTTCTGCTCTATAAAAGTTGTTACTATTTTGTTCGGTGAACATTCAAAACTGTGTCATTTCCATTGCAAACTGTGACAATGCTGAATGGTTTATGGCTTAAAACATATTTTGGGTGTGCCACACTGACAGTGTGGAGCCCGCCTGGGATTCTCTCTCTCCCTCTTTTTCTGCCCTCCCCACTCTCTCCCTCTCTCTCAAAAGTAAACTTTAAGAAAATTAAAATGGGGGCGCCTGGGTGGCTCAGTCGGTTAAGCCTCCGACTTCAGCTCAGGTCATGATCTCACAGTTCGTGAGTTTGAGCCCGGCGTTGGGCTCTGTGCTGACAGCTCAGATCCTGGAGCCTGTTTCAGATTCTGTGTCTCCCTCTCTGACTCTCCCCCATTCATGCTCTCTCTCTGTCTCAAAAATAAATAAACGTTAAAAAATAATTTTAAAAAAAGAAAATTAAAATGTATTTTGTCTTAGAGCACAATAGCACTTCCTCTTCCTTGTTTTTCTCCATTTGACTCACATACCAAATATTCATCTTATAATAGAATATTTAAGGTACTTCGTATTCATTGGTCACAAGACTAAAAAAGTTGCATTGTTTTGTAATATTTACTATATGGGTTATGCTGCATTTAATCTATTTTTCTATATGAACTTTTTCCTTAATTTTTTATTGTGTGATATGTTACACTTAGTGAAATTTCTATTTTTGTTTCAGTAATAACCTTTTAACTGATATGATTTGGAATTTTTTTTCTCTATATATTTCTTTATTTTTGCTTTAAATTATATTTTTTGATCCCACATAATATATAATACAATAATTATTGTTTAAATTTGTCCTGCTTTTCCCTTTTGCTTTCCCCTAACCACTACTTAGTTCCATTATTTACACTTAGTCCAATATACAGAATTTATATATTATTTTTATACCCTTGTTCCCACCTATGATTTAGTTTTAGATCAGTTCAAATATATATGTTCATAAGTAGTAATTTTTTGCCATAATTTCTCTTTATCTCTTTCTTAGATGAATTTCATCCTCTAGTAAATTCCAGGGGAAAGATTTGTGAATACAGTAATCTATGAATACTTTATTTCTTACTATAATATTGACACATAAAGAGCAGCTTGACTGGTTATTAAATCTTAGGGAGATACTTTTTTTTCTCCTCAAGTTTGTTGGAAATATTCTTTTGTTTTAATGTTTATATAGTCTCTAGAATTCTGAAGCTGTTTCTCTTATCATTGCAAGCTACCTGTTATTTCTGTCTAAAAGCCATGGATATTATTTACAGCACAGAGCCTGACACAGGGCTCGAACTCACACCCGTGAGATCACGACCTAAGCTGAAGTCAGACACTGAACCCAACTGAGCCACCCAGGCACCCCTAACATATGTAGGTTTAAAGTATACACCATGATGATTTGATGCACATATATATTGTGAAATGATTACTACAATAAGGTTTTGTTAATATCTCCAGTCTCTCACATAATTATCTTTTGTGTACGTGTATATATGTGTGTATGTGTGTGGTGATAAGATCTATAATCTTAACTTCCAAGTATATAATACAGTACTGTTAATTATCACCATGATGTAAATCGGGTTTCTGGAAATGATTCATCTCATTGCTGGAAGTTTATTCCCTTTGATCAGCAATCATCCCATTTCCACCTGTCTCTAGCCCTTGTTAATCACCACTCTACTTTCTATTTCTATGACTTCAGGTTTTTTTAGATTCCCTGAAGAAGTGAGAACATATATATGTCTTTCTCATCTGACTTATTTCACTTAGCATAATGCTCTCAAGATACATAAATGTTGTCACAAAAAGAAAGATTCCCCTTTTTATGGCTGAATAATATTCCATTATATAATTATACTGCCTTTTCTTTATATGTTAATCTGTCAGTAGGCACTTAGGTTATTTCCATATCTTGGCTATTTAAATAATGCTGCATTTCACTTGGGGGTTCAGATGTCTATTTGAGGTAATCATGTCATTGTTTTGGATGAGCCACCCAGGTGCCCCTATTTGTCTTTTTATAGTCACATATAGCTTCTCTGAAATAGGCTTATTATTTGGAAAAGAGTGAAATTTAAGTAAGGTTCCAGTTATTTCCAATAAAGCAAAATAAATTGAGAATGGAAAAGTGAAGTTAAAATCCTATAAAGAAGGTATCAAACATATTGATGGACTATGGAATCTATATTGGATAAACAGACAAACGTGAACACAGAAAAATAAGGGTCAGAGAATAGTAGTGAGCATTAATAGCTTATAGTATCTGTGGAAACTAAAATTTATTTGCGCCAGGATTAGCAAGAAAAAGCAGGGATTGAGTAACTGTAACTTATAGTAGAAATTATAGACTTGACATTTTTAAAATCAATGTGTGTGAACAAGGGAGGAATGGAGGATGATGGAGCCACAGAAGAGAAAAGGCCAAGTCTTGGTGAGACCAGAATGTTTGAAGTATAATCCACTTACATTTTGCTATGCCTAGAGATTTGAAAATGAGTAGTATTAAGAAAAGTGATGGCAAGACAGGAGCTAAAATCTGTTTTATTTTTTTATTTTTTAATGTTTATGTTTGAGAGACAGAGAGAGACAGAGTGTGAGTGGGTGAGGGGCAGAGAGAGGGAGACACAGAATCTGAAGCAGGCTTCAGGCTCCAAGTGGTCAACACAGAGCCCAACATGGGGTTCGAACCCACTAATAGTGAGATCATGACCTGAGTTGAAGTCGGATGCTTAACCAACTGAGTCATCCAGGCGCCCCAGGAGCTAAAATCTTTATGGGATAAGGAGGGAGATGGGAGAAAGTTTATAACTGACTGCAATAAGAAAGGCTAGTGGTTCAAAGAGCCTAATTAAGACTTAATACCAGTTATCTGTTACAAGTAGCAAGGGATAATGGTCTAACAGGAGACGAGCAGACTTTACCAACCTGCTATCAATGGCACGAGTGGTAGGATGGAGAATAAAATTTTAACAGAAGGTTTTCAAGGAAATATTGTCCTAAGGAGTAATCCACGTTTCAGTAAAGTGAGAAAGCTATGACTGTCTTTTAAATTCTTAGGGCATATTAAAAAGCTATTGTTACATGGATAGTTGGGAAGAGTTAAAAATTTGTGTTGGTCTTATGTCATTGTGACTTCTCAAGTGCAGTGTTTATAGAAGTCAAGTCAAGTTTGTGTGTGTGTGTGTGTGTGTGTGTGTGTGTGTGTGTATTTAAAAGGATTCTGGACAACTGAATATTTATTAATTAAAAATTCTAATGAAAACACTTTTAAATAAAACTTTAGGAAAAGGTAAACTATATGCATATGAAAAATTGGAAAAGATATTTAGTTACTTACACTTGTAGTAGAGTTAAACTTTACAGTTATTAAAGTGTCAAAATAATATAGCATATTTGCATTCCAGAAGTGACCTCATCATTCCTTGGGGTCCCCACTAACAATTATGCTGGAAGATATTGATTTTATGATTTAAAACATATGTATCAATGTTCCATTCCCAGCTAGGTTTAGACCATTGCTCTTCCTGAGGACAACTAAAGAGTTAATGTACTTGAATTCACAGAAAGCTTCCAAAGCAGGGGAAATGCAGGACTACATTTCAGAAGGAGAAGTGAGAGAGGTGATATTTGCAGTCACTTTTTCCCAAGGGGCATTTGGTCATCATGGATCTAGTTAGGGGACTGAAAATGGGGATCTTATACATGTGACAGTCTCCTGCAAGAGGAAGGATATGTTGGTGGGAATGCAAACTGGTGCAACTACTCTGGAAAACAGTGTGGAGGTTCCTCAAAAAAATAACAATAGAACTACCAATGACCCACCAATAGCACTACTAGGAATTTATCCAAAGGATACAGGGGGGCTGATGCATAGGGGCACATGTACCCCAAAGTTTACAGCAGCACTTTCACCAGTAGCCAAATTATGGAAAGATCCCAAATGTCTATCAACTGATGAATGGATAAAGAAGATGTGGTTTATGTATACAATGGAGTCCTACTTGGCAATGAGAAAGAATGAAATATGGCCTTTTGTAGCAACGTGGATGGAACTGGAGAGTATTAAGCTAGGTGAAATAAGTCAGTCAGAGAAAGACAGATGTATGTTTTCACTCATATGTGGAACTTGAGAAACTTAACAGAAGACCATGGGGAAAGAGAAGGGGAAAAATAGTTTCAAACAGAGAGAGGCAAACCATATATTCATATATTTACCTGAAGGTTCATGCTTTTCAGTGATATTCCTTCCTTCTGGCATTTCTGTAATTCCTTCAATGACCACATTTTTTTCCCCTAAATAAACTACTGATTTTATTATATCTCTTATTGTGGATCTGCTCAAGAATATTTCTTCCAATTTTGTCTGCTAGAATATATTGGTCATAAAGGTAATAAATGAAAAAAGTAAATATGTTTAATCCAAAAGAAGGCAATATCTGAGAAAAAGGAATAAAAGAACAATTCTATAAATAGAAAACATAGAGATTCATCTTCCACCTAAGTATATTGATAATTACATTAACATTCATAAACCAAGTACTGCAATTAAAAACCAGAGATTGTCAAATTAGAATGTATTGATGTATATAAACATACGTAAAATCTTATAAACTCTAACATAATTGCATGTAGGATATATACATTCTGTTCATAAAAAACAAACTTTAAAATGAGACAAAGTTGATGTTAGTAAAATCATGCATTTTGGAAAACCACTAGATGCAGAAATACATCTGATTAAAAAATAACACTTAATTTCATGTCATAAACACTCAACAAATTATGAATAAATGGGAAAAGTCTAAATCTATTAAATTGTCTAAAATATATATAATATATATTATATATGTATATCTATCTATATATATATACATACATATACATATAGTAACATACATTGATAAAAATTCAAGCCACCCACATGGAGAAGATATTTACAAAATATTATACTAATAAAGGACTCAAAGGACTGAGGAATTGATCAGGTATTTTTTATAGGAAACCAGCAAAAGGTCAATAAGTATTTTTAAATGCCTCAATTTCATTACTTATTAGGGAAATGCAAATTAAAAGCACAATGAAATATCACTACACTCCCATTGGAATGGATATAATTAAAAGCATTGACAACACCAAAAAAGATTGTGCAGCAACTCAAATACACATTGTGGGTGAGATTTTAACTTAGGGCAACCTTTTTAGAAAACTTCCGCATTATTTACAGAACCTTGGTATATTATATATATACATATATACATATATATATATGTATGTGTATGTATGTATATATGTATATATGTATGTGTATGTATATATAGTATGTTTATATACCTTAGTGTGTGTGTATATATATATATATATATACACACATATGTATATGTATGTATGTGTATATATGTATATATATGTGTGTGTATTATGAAAGTAATGTTAATCTCTATTAAAAACCAAATATACCAATGTTCATAGCAGTTTTCTTCATAATAACCAAGATTTTAAATAAGATTTCTAACAACAGAATGGGTACATAAATTAAGAAATTGTGGATAATCCACACAATGGAATACTACACAACAATAAAAATGTATGAAACATAACAAGGGTGATGAACCTCACAGATATGATATCCAGCAAAGGAAGCCATAAACAATAGAGTTTGTGTATGCTCTATAGAGATCAACATCAGGAAGAATTATTATATAAGGATAGAGGTAAAAATATTAGTTAATATTTTGGGATTATTGACTGGGAATGGATGCTTCAGGATTGTTGATAATGCAATACTATAATCTGAGTAGAGATTCCATGGATAAATACACACCTAAAAATATATTAATCTGCACACCTTACTGTGTGTTAAGTGATATATAATTAATATTACATCTATTTCCAAAATTCTTTCCAGATAGCTCATGAATCAATTGTTACACATCCATATTAAAAAAGCACATGGGTCTTTGGAAAAGAAAATAAATTCTAAACAACATAGCAGAAACATTCTATATATATTATTCATTTGAGAGTAACAGCTCTATTGCTTTTTCCTAACAATAAAAATCTTCCTTAACAGCTCCATTGTTTATCTGCACATCTGTTTCAAGATAAAAATAAATGTATAAATAATCCACAGATGTATAAGTGCCTTCTGGGATTTAAAACAAAGGTGTTAGGGTAATAGCAGGTGTTACAGCTTAGTACTGAGGCATGGAAGTAAATGAGTATAAACTGGAGGATTATTCTTTCTAGACGTTTTTTTGTTTGCTTTATGACAAATAAGTCCCATCTGGCCTCTAAATCTAGGACTTCAGTCCTAGAAAGGCAATAACTTTATATCAAGAACTTAACAGGTAATATAGTTTACCCACTAATTGTGGAAGCAGTTCTGACAGTATTTTGGCCAAGGATAATGAATGTAACTATCTCAGAATCCTAGGGGTGAATTGAATAGGGTCTCTGAGTACTGTTATGAATGTATTGAAGGATAGTAACTTCGACTGTCAGTAGGTTAATGTTAAAATGCTGCAATGCCAAACTTTGTATCCTGTTTCTTGCCCCTGATTGTTGAAGTCTTCCTTCTTCTACACAGTTAGAAGTTTTGTGTTTTTTTTTTCTTTTTGGAGTTGATAATTTTCATTTAAATAGCCACACTTTCCTCCATGTATGTCATTACAAGAAAATCTGTTCACAGGATACAACTTTAAGAATAATACTGCTAGGGGCGCCTGGGTGGCTCAGTTGGTTAAGCATCTGACTTCAGCTCAGGTCATGATCTCATGGTTCATGGGTTCGTGCCCCACATGGGCTCTGTGCTGACAGCTCAGAGCCTGGAGCCTGCTTCAGATTCTGTGTCTCCCTCTCTCTCTGCCCCTTCCCTGTTCACACTGTCTCTCTCTGTCTCTCAGAAATAAATAAATGTAAAAAAAAAAAAAAGAATAATACTGCTAAAGACTATCTTTTCTGTATTTATATCATTGCCCATCTTTCCTTTCATAACACAGATATATTAGCTGGTTAGCTCATTAATTAACTCTTCTATTCATGCAGCACGTATTTATGAAAACTCTTCTATGAGCCGTCTATTACATATCCCTTACTTCATGTTCATAAAAAAGGTTTACTAAATGGTGCCTATAAAACTGCAAATGAGATACAAAGGTTTTATGTTCTGGTGGATGCCTGCACCTTAAAGACAGATCCCTAATCATGCCCTGTTCTCCCATTCAAGGAAGACTTCTTACTTTTTCATGTATCTCTAAAAGTTCTAAAAGATTTGGATAGAAGCATGAGTCTTATTAAAGACATTATATCAAGAAAAAGACACTTTCATTACATAATAAAATTTTAATATACATAAATTTCCCATTATTTCTCTAATTCTTCATCCCCCAAATCTTTCTCTCACTAGTATCTCTCTTCATTTCTCATCTTCCATATCTTCATCTATTAGTTGAAGACATTTTTCTCACTTTGTCAATGGCACTTACAAAAAAAGTGTGTGGTCACAGAACAGAGACCCACTATTGCTCCATACTCATGGACCTTATGAATTTCACCTTCAACCCCAAAGATTATCACAGTATTAACCTAATGAAAATTGTTTGTTATTTTGTATCTTTGCAAATATCAGAATGGAGAACTAGGAAGGTTTTCCTTTTCCAAGAGAACACACTGTCTTTTGTATCATTACACTTATAACGTGACAACTCAGCAAAACTGATTTTCCTTATCACACGCAAGATCTTCTTGTTATCTCATTCCTATTGCAGTTACTCATCTGAATCACCAGGTATATATATGTATGATAGATAATAGCCTGATATTTTGATTGCACTCCACAGAAAACTGGGTAATGTGTATATATGTATGTACTTAATGTAAATATTAGTGTGTTATCTATCTCTCATCTATCTATCTATCTATCTATCGATCTATCTAATCTATCATCTAGAGAGAGTATATATGTATGTTTATATATATTTACCTGTTTTCTGTAGATCATAACAAGATTTCTAGCTAATAATATATTGAACTAATACCATCATTCTAACCCGTCATTCTAACTGCACACACATACATAAAGGCACATACACACATGCTTTTAAAAAATCCTTTTTTATAAGTATATTGTATATATTGATATATACATAATTGTATTATTGATAGGTCATTACATAAGTATACTAATAGATCAAAGGAAGAAAAATAATCGGTATTCTTCCTCTCACCTTTGTCCCTGATTCATTTCATTTCATGAAGCTCCTGTTAAGGAATATTGCTAGAACCAAGGTTTATTTTCAGTCTTTGTCTTCCTTCGTCTAACTACATCATTTATCCCCTGATAGAAAATCTCAATGTAGTAAGTTTTTTTTTCCCTTAAGCATGTTTAAAATGAATATTCCTATAAAAATACTAGGTATTTTTTTTCAAACTTTTTCAATGTTGATTAGCTAACTGTTCTTAAATTTGATGAAGATAAGTAAATAGGGAGCATATAAACAGATTATATGATAAGTTCTAAAAACAAAGAAGTAACATAAGGAGATCTTACCCTATCAGATAGTAAAATATAAAACAAAATGCTCAAATTATATTAAAATATATTAAACTAAATGCTGTTAATTCCAATTGGGTAGCCACCTAGCAAAAAGAAAATTATATCTTTATGTAATATTTTGCACAATAATTTTAGTTCTTCTTTGAGAACTCAGTGTTTAAATATATATATATATATAATTTAATTTTTAGACATTTTTGCATAGTTACATGTCTTATGTACATATATTATTTATTATTTAACTTTATTTTGTAGTTCTGAAATCCTATTTCGGATTAAACCAATAGTAATAAATTTGTCATACACACAAAGAAAAAATATATTTGAAGAAAGCCAGAAGTACATGCCATATCGGGGAAAATATTGACAATGCATATAGCAAACACATTATCTCTTTAATATAATGAACATTTTTACTAAACAGTAAGAAGAATTATAAAAATGAATTGGAAAAAATGAAATGGACAAAATACATGGGGATACAGTTTACAGAAATTTCTAAAATGTGTTAAAAGTCATGAAATATCCTCAAACTTACTTCTGATAAAGAAAATTTAAATTAAGAGAACAATTGGGCACCTGGGTGGCTCAGTCATCTAAGCATTCAACTGCTCAGGTCATGATCTCACAGTTTGTGGTTTTGAGCCCACATCAGACTCTGTGCTGACAGCTCAGAGCCTGGAATCCGCTTCAGATTCTGTGTCTCCCTCGCTCTCTGCCCCTCCCCCCACTCATGCTCTGTCTCTCTCAAATATAAATAAACATTAAAAAATAATAAAATAAATTAAATTAACAGAACAATTGACTATATACAAAGTATTTACAAGATTGGCAAGTCTCCACAATTTGATAATACACAATGTGCATGATGATTTATGGAATTCAGGACTGGCATATATTGCTGATGGTTGTATATTTTGATGATATACAATATGGAAGAATTATCAATTATTTATTAATATTTTAAACAGACACTCATTTTTGACCCACTGATTATCAAGTTCTAGGAAACTAACTACAATAATCCAGAAAACTAAGACTTTATACATAAGTATATTTAAACATTTTTTTCAAGACCTGAAATTTGAACAAAATAAATATAATTAGTAGGGCACAAAGTAAATATGTATACATTTAATGAAAACTCTACAGCTGTTACAAAGAAAGGAAGACATACGTGCTGATATGGAAAGCTTACACCTTATTTTTAATGAAATATAACAACATATGAAACTTTATAAATAGTCCTAGTTGGTAATGTATAGATATATGAATATTAATACTGAATTTCATCAGTAGGCCCCATGATTTCCAAAAATGTGAAATTTCAAAGCTATATTACTGTTTGCAGAATGGGAAATGTTGGAGAACCCACTTCCTGGACTCCTGATTCCTTTCATCACTTCAAGAATAAAAAGCCTCTAGTGAAGGGGAAGAAAGGGAATATATTGGAGGCAGCTATTGCCTTGTCATGTTGTTGTGAGTCCCACATAGTGGAAGGAGTAAGTGTGCTAACTCCTCACCTCTGCTCTGGTAAGATAGGCTTCCAGAGTGCTTTGAATAATATGCCTGTGATTGAGCCACATAAAAGGGTGCTGAATTCATACCTGAGAAAGTTCATCCACAGAAACAAGATAGAAGAAAGTGCTCTGGGCTTTCTTGGGCGCACAGAGTTTTCCAAAGCAGGAATAGTTTTTCTTTTTCTTTTTTTTTTCCCAATCTTTCTACTTCCCCAACTCCTTTGCCTTGGTGCATAGAGAAGATGTATACCACACTAGAAAGAACTGAGATCTGGACATATTAAATCCTTTCAAATACATCCATTTAAGTACAAGGAGCAATTCCAGCAGCAAAAAAATGAGAAGGAATGCTGGATCCTAGGATTAGTCATAAGCAGCAACCAGCAATAGAGTTGACTAGGGTAAAAGTAATCTCAGTTGGAGAGTCATGTCATCAGGAATCTCTAGTGGTTCCATGAAAAACTCAATAGTAAACATCTGCCAAGCCCAAAGAATACAAGTTCAGTCCGCAAAGAAAGGAACCTATGCAAATAAAATCTTAGCATTCCTTTAAACCTCCTGGACCCAGACGTGGAGGCATAAAAAACTCTCCGGGCATCTGGGTGGGTCAGTTGGTTAAGCATTGTACTTTGGCTCAGGTTGATCTCACAGTTCATGGGCTCGAGCCCCACATCGAGCTTTGTGCTGACAGCTCAGAGCCTAGACCCTGCTTCGGATTCTGTGTGTGTCTCTCTGCCCCTCCCCTGCCTGCTCTCTGTGTCTTTCTCTCTCAAAAATAAACATACATTAAAAAAAAAAACCCTCACAAGTAGCCATAGTGTGGGAATGGAAGAGAATTAGCAAGTTGCTCTTTCCCCTAGGTGACTTGGCAACAGGAAGCAGTCTTGCCCTGGGGAAGATGATTGAATGTTAAGTCAACTTTAGACATTGATTGACATCTTGGACTGGACATTCTAATTAATGATTGAGCTTCTCTTTGTGACTCAACTTTTGTGAAAGAAAGTGGAAACATCTGTTTCCTAAAAGTACACATAAAATACATGAAACTTGCCTGTTTTCAACCAAGGTTGTATAGTTACACTGACTTAACGAGCATTGCAAATGCCTTATTTCATGTACATACACATAATATATATCTGTGTGTATTTGTATACATATTATTCATAATGGAATGACAATATATGATTAAATATATTTATCTGTGAAAACTTGAATTCAAGATAGATGAAAACAAATTTATTGGCTTTTTAATATAATTTTTTGTTTAAAATCCTTATTATCTCTATCAATTATTCTTTCCACAAATTTCAAGAAATAATTATTGTAAATAAAACAACATATTAGCTCAACAAAACTTAATAGATGAAAACAACATTACCATTTATTGATAACTCTAAATATTAGTCTTTTATTGTGCATTTCACTTGCATAATCACATTTAAATCAGGAGATCTTTTGTCAAAACGTGTGTGTGTGTGTGTGTGTGTGTGTGTGTGTGTGTGTGTGTTTGGATATACATATATACATTATATATGTACATACATACATATACATACATTATACATATATATATATTATATCCTAACTGAAGAAAACACAGCAAAAAACCCTGAAGTAAATATATCACTAGGAGCACTTGGCTGGCTCAGTCAATAGAGTATACAAATCTTGATCTCAGAGCTATCAGTTCCAACCCTAATTTGGATAGACAGCTTACTTAAAAATAATAATAATAATGTAATAAGTAAATACATCACTAACAAATCAAATATTAAATTAAAAAATAAGAATATATTTTAAGTTTACTCCAAACCCCATACACTTTTTATTAAAATCTACTTACTTTCTAGGAAATAACATGAAATTTAAAAGAGTAATCTTGTACTTCTCTATAATAAAAGATTATTTAAATAAGAATTATTTCCTGGTAAAATAGACATGTCTTATCTTTTAAAGTTAAATATAACTTATATGGATGAAATAATATGAGAACATTCCAACTATACACATACACTTAAATTTTAAAATTTAGAAATAAAAGACAATGTGATTATAACATTCTAGCAATAAGTTACTATCCAATCTATTAATTTTCTTCTTCTTCAACTACTTAATTTTTTCTGAATCTATAATTTTCTTTAAGAACTTAGATAGTTTGTGTCCATATGTTATCCACCAAGTTTTTCATATTGCTATCATTAGGAAGATAACAAGTTAGTAGATTTGTTCAATAGACATAATGAATTGTTCTTTTAGAATAGACATTAAGGAGCAGAAAGGAAAGAGTAATCATCCTTTTTACTTTTAGTCACTCAATACTGTTTGAAAAGCTAGGAGGGATTACTGAAACCTTTTTGCTAAAATATACGTGTGTAAACCTTCAATCCTTTGTAACAATAAACAAGAGTTAAGAATATGCTTTGAAATTATCTTAAGTACATTGTTTTGTTATGTATCCCCAGGCAAATGTGCAAAGATCGATAACTGATTCTAGGATGTCTTACTTTAGAAATATAATGGCCTGTAAAATATAGTTTTGACAAAGTGACTGAATAACCTTTAAATATTTGATCTTAAGAATAATTATGTTTTATTTGGTGGCTACATTCAGTTAAAAAAATGAATCATTAGGTATATTTTGAGTTAAATATGTATCCAGATGTAACCATTATGTGTTCAAAAGTATATTTGCTAAAAATTCAAAAAATGAAAGGTTTTTCATACTGTGTATTTTTAAGGTAACATTTAAAATGTCTACCATAGTTTCAAGTTTGAATATATAACACTAGAATAACAAATACAAAGTGGTAAGAATCTAAATGTCCATAGGCATGAAAATTTTACCTGACTCAATGGACATTATCAAATTGAGACAAATTATATTCAGTTTAATGAATTGCTTGATGAGGGATTAAATGAATTCTGCATATTGTGTAAATTAACATTCACACAGCCACTAGGCATTTTCACAGTAATGTTCTATTTCAATTGAAAAGGACATTATGCTCTTTAATTTTTAGTATACTGACAAAAAATTCTTAAAGAAAAGCTTAAAATTAAGATATAATATGTTGCTAAAATTATCAATTTGAACATATAGAACCAAATGTAATGATTTTTAATTTTTAAATATGGTAAGAGAACTAAAGATGAGATCTACTCTTTTAACAAACTGTTAAGTTAAAATATTGTGCAAAATGCAATATTATTGACTATAGGCACTGTATTCTATGGCCAATCACTAGAACTTATTTATATTGCATACCTAAAACTGTATCTTTTGAACAGCAACTTCCTGTTCTACCTCTCCCAAGCTCCTGGCACTATTCTACTCTCTATTTCATACATGTAATTGTTTTAGATACTTCATATAAATGGTTATGATCAACTAATCTTCAACAAGGGTGCTAAGAATGTATAAGAAAGGGATAGTCTCTTCAACAAATAGTGTTGGGAAAACTGGATATCCACATGCAAAAGAATGAAAGTGGACCCTTATTTTACAACATAGACTCAGCATAAAATCAACATAAAAGCAACTCAAAATGGGTTAAAGATTTAAATGTAAGACTTGAAACTGTAAAGCTCCTGGAAGAAAATGGAGGGCAAAAGCTTCCTCACATTAGAGTTGGCAATGATTTCTTGGATTAGCATCAAAAGCAGGAGCAACAAAACCAAATTAGGCAAGTATGATTACATTCACCTAAACAGCTTCTGTACAGCAAAGGAAACAATCAAAAGAGTGAAAAGACAGCCTACAAAATGGGAAAAAACATTTGTAAACAATGTATCTGTTAAGGAATTACTATCTAAAACATAGAAGCAACTCCTACAACTCAGTAGCAAGACAAACACACAAACCAACAAACACAAAAAACTAATAACCTTATCAAAAATAGACAAAGGTCTTGAATATACATTTCTCCAAGGGCGGCATGCGAATGATCAACATGTAAAGATGGTTCATGAAAAAATATTCAGCATCGCTAATCATCAGGAAAATGTAAATCAAAACAATAATGAAATATCACCTCATATCTGTTAGGAAAGCTATTATGAAAAAAGTAATGAGTATTATCAAGGATGCATATAAATTAGAACCTTGAAACATTACTGGTGAAATCTAAAACTGTGCAGCTACTATGGAAAACAATATGGAGATTCTTAAAAAATTAAAAAATAGAACTATCATATGATACAGCAATCACATTTCTGGATATATAGACAAAAGAAATGAAGTCAGAGATATCTGCCCTCCCATGTACATTGCAACATAATTCACAATACCCAAGATATGTAAACAACATAAATGTCTATCAACAGATAATTGGATAAAGAAAATGTGGCATATGCATTCAGTGGAATTAAAAAGAAGGAAATCCTGACATATGCAACCATATGGATAAACTTGTAGAATATTAAGCTAAGTGCAATAAGTCAGTCATAGAACTAAAATTATTTTAAATAATTAGTCCTGTGGTCAGAGATAAGAATGATATTTGATGTTTAAACATAGAAAATAAAATCATTGAATGGTTTATTAAATATTAGAAAAATAATTTTATCAGAATTATATTCACTTCTATTTATTCTCTCTAGGTACCTTACAGTCACAAAGATAGTTTGTATTAGGAACATACAAAGAGAAAATATTTACAGTAAGTTTTCCTAGGAAAATGCACTCAAAAATTGTATTACATAGAATGGGAGAAAAAGAAACCAGACTGTTTTAAGAACATTTAGTAACATAAAATAAATTTTGCTGTATTTTGTTTTTATTTGTCTTAATGCCAAATTGGGAAGACTTTTTTTTAATGCGGGGTGATAACATGGTTAAAAAGATGTTCTGAAATTCTGAGGGTAAGGCACAAGAAAACAGTAAGACAGCTGAACCTGTCAAACCTGGTGAATAACCTATATGTTTTTGCTAAGAGGTTAGTCTATGTATAGAATGCTTTCAATGGAATGGGCCTAGTTGTCTGGAATTATTTATTGTAAAAAACTTGGAATCTAAGAACTTAGGGGTAAATTAGCTATGGAAAATATCATGGAACTCCTATAAATATCTAAATGTCTAAGTTTAAAGTGGTGATTTTCCATGATTTAAATGGCTCCTGCGTGAATAAGCTGACTACACATCTCACTTAGGAACCCCATCTGTTAACCTACACAGAGTAGCCTGATGGAAGGAGGACAAAAGCTATGGTTCTATGTTGGGTGTCTTGGACTTGCTCGTTTTGTGTCACATAATTTTGCATCCTTAAAAATTATTAGTAAACTTGATACTGGTTAATATCTCTAATGTATAGGAGGAGTCTGATGTAGAAATCTGATATATTGTGTAATCTGAAAATGTTACTGTGAGCAAGATTCTTTTATGCCCATTAGTCATTATTGCTAACATACTTCTTAGCAAGCAATAGAGAACAATAAAACCCTTAGAAGGACTTAATATCATATAGCTGTTTAGAATGCCTAGGCTTTTATTAGGAAGAAGTAGTAACTTCCAGATATATTATGAGGATAGGGTGTAGGAAGGGAAGAGTACAATTTACCAATGATATTTGGGGAAAATAGACTTAATTAAAGGAAAGTGGCTAAATGGATAAATAAGAGGCACAAAGCTGAAAGGGATATAAATGAATATTTGTATTTCTTTACTCTTGCTAACAACTGTGGTAAAAACCAGATCAATGAAAGATCAGGACCTGAGTCCATATAAAATTCAATTCTGTATTCTCTGACAGGGTGCATTAGTGCGTATTAGAAACTGAAAAATAAAATGTTTGTTGATTGAATAATATGCAAGTTTATAAAGATCACATTTCAGACACTAATACTCAAAATGTACCTGTCCCTGCTCCTTTGAAAACTAAGCAAGGATGTGAGGAGTAGGTTAGTTCAAGTTGATCTTTATCTCACCTCTGATATATTAAAGCTTTAAGAGTAATCACTGAATATTTCTTTAATCATGTTTAAGTTTGGGAGAGGGACAAAGCCACAGTTCCAGAGAGGTTAGGTAGCTGAGACAAGAACCCCCTTCATTGACATAGGTGTTGAAAATTAAATGTTTTTTTTTTCTTTTTTGAAGTTCAATATGAAATAATTTGATCAAAATGTTACTTGAGATTACAATGGAAAATTCAAAAATTTATTTGATATGCCTCAAATTTTTAATCTTCCATTTTCAGAGCTTGCATTCTATATTGGAGTTAATGGAACAAATCTGACTCCCTGAGATAGTAACTCAGAAAGATACTACTGCTGAACTGTGTTTAAGAAGGACACAGCTATAAAAAAAAGTATACTATCTCCACATCACAATAGAAGAAATATAAAATCTTTTGTTGTTGTTTCAAGTTTTTATTTAAAGTTTAGTTAGTATATAGTGTAATACTGGTTTCAGTAACAGAATTTAGAGGTTTATCATTTACATATAACACCCAGTGCTCATCAAAACAAGTGCCCTCCTTAATGCCCATCCCCCCATTGACCTCCCCTCAAGTATCCGTTTGTTCTCTATAGTTAAGAGTGTTTTATGGTTTGCCTCTGTCTCTTTCTTTTTTCCTCCTCCATGTTCCTCTTTTGTTTCTCAAATTCCACATATGAGTGAAATTTTATGGTACTTGTTTTTCTCTGACTGACTTATTTTTTTTAGCATAATATAATCTAGCTCCATCCAAGTCATTGCAAATGTCGAGATTTTACGCTTATTTGTATTTTATGTATGTGTATATGCACACATGTATACACATATATATGTATATATATGTATGGGTATTTTGTATATGTATATATATATGTGTGTGTGTATATAAATACACACACACATATGCACACCACTTCTTTATTCATTCATCAGATCATGGATATTTGGGCTCTTTGAAAATGCTACTATAAACATTGGGGTGTATGTATCCCTTCAAATCATGATTTTTGTATCCTTTGGGTAAATACCTAGTAGACCAAATCCTGGGTTGTAGGGTAGTTCTACTTTTAATTTTGAGGAACCTCCATACCGTTTTCCAGAGTGGCTGCAACAGGCTGCATTCCCACCAACAGTGCAAAAGAGTTCCGTTTTTCCACATCCTCACCAACATGTTTTCCTGTGTTGTTAATTTTAGGGATTCTGACAGGTAAGACGTGGTATCTCATTGTAGTTTTGATTTGTGTTTCCCTGATGATGAGTGATGTTGAGCATCTTTGCATGTGTCTGTTAGCCATCTGGATGTCTTCTGTGGAAAAATGGCTATTCATGTCTTCTGCTCATTTCTTACCTGGATTATTTGTTTTTTGGGTGTTGCGTTTGATAAGTTCTTTATAGATCTCAGATACTAACCCTTTATCAGATGTCATTTGCAAATACCTTCTTCTATTCCAAAGGTTGCCTTCTAGTTTTGATTGTTTTCCTTGGCTGTACAGCTTTTTATATTTTTAAATTAAAATTTTTTTTGAGAGAGAGAGAGTGTGTGTGTGTGTGTGTGTGTATGTGTGTGTATGCATGAATGTGAGCAGGGGAGGGGCAGAGAGAGAGAGGGAGACAGAGTATCACAAGCAGGTTCCAGTCTCTGAGCTGTCAGCACAGATCTCAGCATGATACTTGAACTCATGGACCACGAGATCGTGACCTGAGCCAAAGTCAGACGCTGAACTGACTGAACCACCCAGGTGCCCAGAAGCTTTTTATCTTGATGAATTCACAATAGTTCATTTTTGCTTTTGTGTCCTTTGCCTTCCAAGACATGCCTAGTAAGAAGTTGCTGCAGCCAATGTCAAAGAGGCTGCTGCCTAGTTAACATCTAGGATTTTCATAGTTTCCTGTCTCACATTTAGGTCTTTCATCCATTTTGAATTTATTTCTGTGTATGGTATAAGGAAGTGGTCCAGTTTCATTCTCTTGCAGGCTGTTGTCCACTTTTCTCAATAGCATTTGTTGAAGAGACTGTCTTTTTCCATTGGATATTCTTTCCTGCTTTGTTGAAGATTAATTGATAATATAGTTGTGGGTCCATTTCTGAATTTTCTATTCTGTTCCATTGATCTATGTGTCTGTTTTTGTGCCAGTACCATACTATCTTTGTAATATTTTAAGTACAAAATTGTGATGCCTCCAGCTTTGCTTTTCTCCCCCAAGATTGCTTTGGCTATTTGGGACGTTTTGTGGTTCCACACAAATTTTAGGATAATTTGTTTTAGCTCTGTGAAAAATAGTGGTGGTATTTCTATAGGGATTGCATTAAGTGTTTAGATTGCTTTAGGTGGGTGTAGATATTTTAACAATATTTGTTCTTTCGATCCATGAGCATGGAATGTTTTTCCATTTCCTTGTGTCATCTTCAATTTCTTTCACAAGCGTTGTATAGTTTTCAGAGTACAGATATTTTACCTCTTTGGTTAGATTTATTCCCAGGTATCTTACGATTTTTGATGCAATTGTAAATGGGATCAATTCATTGCTTCTCAGCCTTTTGGCTAAGATCAAGTGTAAATGGGATCAATTCTTTGACTTCTCTTTCTGCTGGTTCATTATTGGTGTACAGAATACAATAAATTTCTGTCCATTGATTTTATATCGTGTGACTTTGCTGAATTCATGTATCAGTTCTATCCATTTTTTGGTGGAGTCTTTCAGGTTTTCTGCATAGAGTATCATGTCATCAGCAAATAGTGAAAGTTAAACTTCTTTTGTGCCAATTTGGATACCTTTTATTGCCTTATGTTGTCTGATTGCTGAGGCTAGGACTTCCAGTACTGTGTTAAATAACAATGGTGAGAGTGGACATACCTGTCTTGTTCCTGACTATAGAGGAAAAGTTTTTCCCCATTGAGGATGATATTTGCTGTGGCTGTTTCATATATGGCCTTTATGATGCTGAGGTATGTTTCTTCTATCCCTACTTTGTTGAGGCTTACTACTAAAAACGGATGTTGTTTTTATCAAATGCTTCTTCTGCATATTTTGAGAGTATCATAGGGTTCTTTTCCTGTATTAATGTGGTATATCACATTGATTGATTTGTGAATATTGAGCCCAAGAATAAATCTCACTTGATCATGGTGAATGATTTTTTAATATACTTTTGTATTCGATTTGCTAGTATCTTGTTGAGAATTTTTATATCCATGATCATCAGGGATTTTGACCTGTAATTCTCCTTTTTAGTGGGGTTTTTGGTTTTGGAATCAAGGCAATGCTGGCCTTGTAGAATGAGTTTGGAAATTTTCCTTCTATTTCTATTTTTTGGAACAGTTTTAGAAGAATAGGTATTAATTCTTCTTTAAATATCTGATAGAATTCCCCTGGAAAGCCATCTGGCCTGGACTTTTGTTTGTTGGGAGAGTTTTGATTACTGATTCAATTTCTTTACTGTTTATCGGTCTGTTCACATTTTCTATTTCTTCCTCTTTCAGTTTTGGTACTTTATTTCTAGGAATTATTCCATTTCACCCAGATTGCCCAATTTGTTGGCATATAATTTTTCATTATATTCTCTTATAATTGTATTTCTATTGTGTTGGTTGTGATCTCCCCCCTTTCATTTATGATTTTATTTATTTGGGTAACTTTTTCTTTTCTTTTGATAAGTCTAGCTAGGGTTTATCAATTTTATTAATTCTTTTAAAGAACCAGGTCCTAGGTTTATTCACTTATTCTACTGTTTTTGTTTGTTTGTTTGTTTCTATATCATTTATTACTGCTCTAATCTTTATTAATTCCCTTGTACAATATGCTGCTTTAGGCTCCATTTTCTGTTCCTTTTCTAGCTCCTTTAGGTGTAAGGTTAAGTGGTGTATTTGAGAATTTTCTTGCTTCTTGAGGTAGGCTTGTATTACTAATACTTCCCTCTTATGACCACTTTTGCTGCATTCCAAAGGTTTTGGACTGTCCTGTTTTCATTTTCATTTGTTTCTATGTATTTCTTTATTTCTTTTTTAACTTCCTGGTTAACCAATTCATTCTTTAGTAGGCTATTCTTTAACCTCCATGTATTTGTGATCTCCAAATTTTTTCTTATGGTTGACTTCAAGTTTCAAAGTGTTTTGGTCAGACAACATGAGTGGTATGATCTCAGTCTCAAACTTGTTTAGATCTGAGTTGTGACCTAGTATGTGATCTATTCCGGAGAATGTTCCATGTGTGACCCTGGGTCTACTTGCTGAATTTTGTTAGCAATAAGTTATTTCCTTGCTGAATGTTATTAGAGTCTGATTCTGGTTTTAAGTGAATGCCCCTGCCTTAAGTAGCAAACTTCCAAGATGTCCTGGCCTAAATCTCTGAAACCTGTGAATATGTTACTTTACTTGCCAAAAGTAGTTTAGATGTAGTTAAGTGTTAAAACCATTTATTAGGGAGAGTATACTAGATTATCTGGGTAAGTCCAATCTAGTCAGGTTATAGAGTCTAAGGTTTCCACCTCTATGCAAGATAATGCATCGGATGCTTATAACCACAATACAGATTCCATAAAACTTGCACAATATGGATGCTGGAGTACTTGTGAAAATCCAGGAGAACAACACATTGTCACATACTTATATAAATATACCACATGAATAACCAATGAACATTTGATTTATCATAAGCTCTCTGACTCCTCTGTCCAGTGGAGTGGAAGAGTTTGAAAGAAAGGAGACCAACATGATTTATTAAAATTGGCAAGGACACAGGAATATCTGGTAAAAGAAAGGAGTAGAATTTGAACAAGCAAGAAATATGGTAAACAGTGAAGAGTGGATGTGAGAGAAAGTTGAGGGAATGTGAGTGATGCAAGGAAGAAAGATTTGGGAGAGTTCCTGTGTCGAAGCCATGAGATATTTAGTAATAGATAATTTGACTGATCTAAGAGGCTTCCTTTAGTTTAGGAATATAATCTTTTTTGGAATTTTTAATTAAAACATTTAAGCTAACTTTTAATTATATCTGGGTGTATGTGTCCATATTCTAAATTTGACCAATGCTGAGATAAGACATGGAACAACTTAGTTTTATCCCAAATTCATACCAATATAGAATAGAATATATAGCCCTCATCTCTCTAGAAATCATATTCTTAAATACACAAAAGAAATTATACTGTCTGATTGGTCTGTTTTGATGCCTGTATGTCTCAAATGATTTATTTTTCCCCTCCCTAAGGGCTCAAAGCAATTCAATTGAAAAGGATTAGGCAAGAGAAAAATCAAAGGAAAAAGACATTCAAGGAATTCCATCTTTGTAATTGAAAATTAATATTCAATTTTTTTAAACTCCATTTTTCTTAAAAAATAATAGAACAGAATTTGCCTAGGGAAGTCTAAGGTTCTGGTTACATGTCTATAATGGACAATTTCTGAAGTAAAATGAATGCAAAGACCATGTCTAATTCTTGTTTCTATGAACACCACCATCCAACCACTTTTAAACTCTGTTAATGTCTTTCGTATAATCATGGGAAAAAGTTGTTTCTATTGAATGTAACTGAAGTGATTTAAAGGCATTCACCTTGATATATTTCTTCAGGAAAATGGAAAGTTGCCTTATCTGAAACACTTGGTTTATTACATATAATGCTTCACACGCTTCTCACCCTTTAACCAAGAATTAAGAGCAGGCGGGGGGGAAAAGATAACATTGCTCTGTAAATCTGGCTTGCATAAGAAAATGCCATTGTCATATATTTTGGTGAATAAACAGAGAAAGACTTTTGTTAACCTTCTTGCTTGCCACATAATTAAGGGGTTCAGCCTAAGGACTGTGAAAAAAATATAGGGTGATCCTCCTACTTGCATGCACCATGCCTGGCATAAAGTTAGCACAAGTGTCACTGTCACTGCTGTTGATGCTGTCATTATTAATTATTATGTGTACTACATTTTTTTAATTTTGAAAAAATACCACATCTAGGATATTCCTATCCCAAAGCAATCATCTCTTTAGATTAGATGATTATGTTAACTACGTATTTGTCCTTACTATGCAAAAAGTGAGGCTTTCTTATTAAATATACTGAATGTCCTTATCTAGACTTAATTAGCTTTGATGTTTCTCTAAGGGGTATATCAATTTCAGACAATTATAGAAACATATCATGTAAATTAGTCCAGATGTAAGTCATGAAGCTGGGTAGAGGGGGAAAAAAAAGAAAGGATAAATGATCATACTATTCTCAAAAGAATGTGGTAAATATTTAAGCTAATTGTATGGAACAACAAATGGTACAATGGAAATTTATCTAAAGACCACCAATATATATGCCAGGTACATTCACAAAGAGTATCATTTACTCCCTCTAACAATACTCTGTACATTTTTTTCATTTATATGTATAAGACTACTGAGTTTAAATATATTAGGCAAGATGTCCAAGTATCTTAGTCAGTTCAGGCTGTTATAACAAAGTACCATAGATTGAGTGGCTTATGAACAGTAGAAATGTATTTATCTTAGTTCTGGAGACAAGAAGTCCAAGATAAGGGTGTTGGCATGGTTGAGTTTGGGTGAGGGACCTTTCCAGATTGTAGACTGCCAACTTCTGATCTTCACATGGTGGAAGGAGTGAGGGAGCTTTCAGGGTCTCATTTAAAAGGGCACTAATCTCTTTCAATAGAGTGTAGCCCCTATTACCTAATCACCTACCAAAACCCCACGTCCTAATACCATCACATTGGGGGTTAAGATCTCAACAGATAATTTGGGAAGGACATAAACATTCCAGTCTATAGCATCAAAGTTACAGCCAGTACATGGCAACATTATAAACTTCAGTCTGTGTCTGATCTTAAGTTTCATGCCTTATGTATTAATACTATAATTTCTTATTTTTGAAAATAAACCCTGGAAGGAATAAGGACTTAAAGCTCGTTAGTAATGAGGATATAAGGGAAAATGCAGATTTACAGTTCACCTAGCAAAGTAGCGATCAAAGAAGAATAATGGCTAAAAAGATTTTGAACCTAGGATTTTGAACCTCGGTGTTGGGGAGGCTGATAATCTAGTTATTTAAGTAACTCTTTGAGGACTTTCTGTTTGAATACATTAAATTAAGGAATTTAACTTAAATTGTTCTGCACAGTAGTATATGGTGTATTTGTTACAATTGATTAACCAATATTGATAGATGATATAAATATGGATAAATTATCAACTAGAATATATATTTAATTTCATATTTCCTTAAGTTTTACCTTAAAATTTTACTTTCTGTTCCAGGATTCCCATCTAGGAAGCCACTTTTTAATTTTTTTTTCAACGTTTATTTATTTTTGGGACAGAGAGAGACAGAGCATGAACGGGGGAGGGGCAGAGAGAGAGAGGGAGACACAGAATCGAAACAGGCTCCAGCCTCTGAGCCATCAGCCCAGAGCCTGACGCGGGGCTCGAACTCACAGACTGTGAGATCGTGACCTGGCTGAAGTCGGACGCTTAACCGACTGCGCCACCCAGGCGCCCCAAGAAGCCACTTTTTATTTGTCATATCTTCATAGGCTCTTTCTGGTAGTGATAGTTTCTCAGACTTACTTTGTTTTTGATGACTTAGGACTTGGTGAAGAGTTCTTAGACATGACAAGAAAAACATGATACACAAAAGAAAAAAAATAAATTGGATTTTATTAAAATTGAACTTTTGTGCTATGAATGATTTTGTTAAAAGGGTGGAAAGATGAGCTACACACTTATAGAAAATATTACCAAAACAAATATCTGATAAAGGACTTGTATACAGAATATATTCTCAAACTCAAAAATGAAAACAAAATTAGCAAATGAACAAAATTATGAAGATAAAGTGATATTTCACTGAAGAGCATATATGAGTTGCAAATAAGCCCATGGAAAGATGATTAACATCACTATCCATTAGGCAAATTCAAATTAAAACCATAATAAAATATCAGTATATACTTATTAAATCAGTGCTGATGAGGATAAGAAGACATTATCTCTCAGAATTTCTGATCAGAATGTAAAATGGTACTACCACTATGAAAAATAGTTTGTCAATTTTGTAAAAACACCAAACATACAATTGCCACACAATTTACCAAGAGTACTCCTTGATATCTATTCTGGAAAAACAAAGATTTATGTCCAGATATAAACCTAATAGGATTATTTATAGTAGCTTTATTTGTAATAGCCAAAATTTGGAAACAACCAGAATGTCCCTAATAGGTAAATAGTTAAACTAAATGTTGTACATTGACACGATAAAAAAGAACTAACTACTAACTACACATAAAATCTCTGATGGGTGACAAGGATATTGTGCCCTTCCCAAAGATCACATTATGATTCCATTTATGTAATATTCTAAAAATTATGAAAGTAAGAGAGGGAAAACAGATTAGTTTAGAGGTTAGGAATACTGGTGTCAGGGAGGTGGAGAGTATACATATAAAGAGTTAGTATGAGGTCAGTCTTGGTGGTGATGATACATATCTACATCCTGATTACAGTATGGATTTCACAAATCTACATATATTATAAAATAATCTAGAATTATATACAAACATGTACCCATATCAATTTCCTGGTTTTGAGATTGTACTATAATTTTATAAGATTTATCCATTGGGAGAAACTGCTTGCAACTGAGTTTTATTGATGAGCCATGGGGCACAAATAATTATTCAAGCTGATTGGAGTATTTCAGCCAGACTGATATTAATGTATTAATTAATTCTGAAATTAATTTTATGAGAAAGAAGAAGCAATCTTTCATTTGACATTTGTGTTGATTTTTTTTCAGAGAGCCTGGTAGCTTATGTTTTCCTATATTTTGAGTTATTCTGAACTCAGTTACACATTTTTATTTTTAAGGTTTTGGCTTCATTTCCATTGCATAACATATGAATTTCAAAATCACATAAGTCAAATGAAGAAAACATTAAGCAAGAAATCTGAAGACATAAGGGACTTCCACATCGTTTAGTACTTAATCATAATGAGGAAGTAGATTTGATTAGAGCAGCTGTGATTCCAGCTCCCTACAAATTATGCAGAGATAAGAAGAGAGCAACCTCATTCCCGGTTGAGATTGAAACTATATTCAAACATTGTTTTAATATAAAGAAAAAAATAATAATATTACAAGGTGAATACTCTCTGATTGATGTCAAAAGATAGCCTGCTGAGTGGCTCAGTTGGTTGAATGTCCGACTTTGGCTCAGGTCATTGTCTTATGGTTCGTGGGTTTGAGCCCCATGTCAGGCTCTGTGCTGACAGCCCAGAACCTGGAGCCTGCTTCAGATTCTGTGTCTCCCTCTCTCTTTGCCCCACTGCATTCACACACACTCTCTCTCTCTCTCTCAAAAATAAGTAAACATTAAAAAAAATAGTCTGCTGAATTAATCCCCATTAATGTAGGTTTTTATAAAAAGAACACCTTATTTTTCTTTCTTTGTGTTTTTCTGGACTCTGTTGATCAAAAATTCCATCCTGATGCAACAGTGGATTTAATTATTTTATAATTTCAATAATGGTAACGTAAATGTCTTATATTCACCAGGATGTCATTTACTATCGTAATACTAAGCACTTAGAATAATGACTCCTTTCATTTGGATAATTATTAGATCAGAACTTATAGTATTTTATTTTGACATTCTATTTTTTTATTTTTAAAAGATTGAGGTCTGAACTGTGTATGCTTTTACTTATTTTATTTTGTTATTTTATTTTATTTCATTTTATTTTATTTTATTTTATTTTATTTTATTTTATTTTAGAGACAGTGAGAGCAGGGGAAAGAGGCAGAGGGGGGAAACAGAGAGAATCTCTCCTGGGATCCTGGGATTGTTACCTGACCTGAAATCAAGAGTTGGACGCTCAACCTACTGAACCACCCAGCTGCCCCTTGCCATTCTATTTTTATTAATTCCTAAATTTCACTCTTTTTAAAGTAAAAAATATTATATTTTTAAACTTCTGCTTGGTCACTGTGTTGTATTATTACCTAATATTTTGGAAAAAGTTTTATAGCCCAACCCTATTTGTGCATTCCTTCAAAACCAAATTAAATGTTTATCACGGGGGAAGACACTCAATCCTCACTGATTAACGGATTTTTGATATTTTTATGGTATATGATACCAGACAGTACTCCCTGATGGCCATTTTAGCCTTGCTGTCTAATTACTTATATCCATTAGAAGGTAAACGCCGGGTTAGTTAGAACCTTAAAGTGGAAATGTAATAGAAGATGCATCGAAATAGAGTATTTCACCCATCCATATCTTTGTTTCTTTTTATTATGCTTTCCTGTCTTTGCCCCTCAAATCTCTCTAGTGTTCTAATTAAACAGTAACTCTTCATACTATTACCATGAATTACTAAATTGAAAAAGAAGTTGTTCACTGATATTGGTGTTAAGGGCACAGAGATTTGCTTGCTTTTGGCTGTTACTGTTTTCCTGGCAAATAAATTCACATTTGATGTATGGCATAGGTCCACATATTTAACACCTCATAATTACAATACTGAGTTGTATTATAGCTCCAACTATCAACTTTTTCCCAATTTGAATGACAAAGTAGTCTCTCAAGGCTCTTTTATTATCTACTATACGTAATACATATTTCACCTTACTTACTGATGACATAAAGTGTTCCCTAGGGTACTTGTTCTCTTGAAAAAGAGTTCAATATCTACTATGAGCCTATACAAAATATTAGCTTATTAAAATATATCAAGGAATGCAGGGCTTCCATTTGAGTCTATAAGGAAAAACAATTTCTATGCTTCAAGCTGACAAGATAACCTAAGTAATGTTTATCCAGATAGCATTATAATGTATTTTAGCTTCCTTTTTCCGTTATTTTTCTGCTGATCTCCTCTCAATATTAAAGCAAACACCATATGTATGTAACAAATAAGGTATATAATGATATGGAAAATATGAAATTCCATTCATTTTTTTTATTTTTTCACAACTACTTCATCTCCTCATGCAAAAATTGGATTCATTATTGTAAAAGTATATTCCATTTTTACATATTCAGTAGTATCCAGACAACTGTAAAGACTCTTTCCTAAACCTGAATATTATTAGTTCAGCACATAACCTAGTACTGTTGAAAAAATGGAAGGGGGGAAACTGAAGACAGAGACAACTTTAGCCTTGCATCTTTGGTGGGGGTGGGGGTATCTTGGCAGGCAAGAGATTCCTGCTCCTCCCTCGGAATAGCAGACCTTCTCTTTGCTTTGGTTTAGGATTCTGACAGTGTCTCTCACAGGAGCAGAAAGTTTCTTCATCTACTCCTTCCTCAAAGGCAATTATTAGGAACTGAATTGTGTCCCCCTAAAATCCAAATATTGAAGCTCTAACCCCCAAAGTGATGGTACTTGGATATGCGGCTTTTGGAAAGTAATTAGTTTTTTTGTGGTTTTTTTTTTTTTTTGAAATTTTGATTTGAAATAATCAGTCTTTTAAAAGGATTTGAGTAATCAAAAATCTATAATCTATCTCAAAACACAAATGCTTTCAGCTGTTTTTTATATTTAATTAATTTATTTATAATTTATTGCCAAGTTGGTTAACATACAGTGCATATAGTGTGCTCTTGGTTTTGGGAGAATGGAGTCCTTCATAATGGGATCAATGCCTTTACAAAAAGAGGCACCAGAGAGCATTTCCTCTCTCCCCCTGTACCCTCCACTCTTCCCCCACCCCCACTTCTCTGTGTGTCTCTCTCTCATTGCCATAAACACACACCAAGGAAAGGCCATATGAGCACACAATGAGAAGGCAGCTATCAGCAAGACAGGAAGAAAGGCCTCACCAGAAGTTAACCATGCTGGCACCCTAATAACAGATTTCCAGCCTCCACAGTTGTGAAAAATGAAATTTCTGTGGTTTAAGCCACCCAGTTTATGATACATAGTTATGGCCCAATAACCATAGACAGCAGGGCATGTTTGCATGGGACCTAAGTGATTCTGATCAAGATGTCCATGAGTACAACTGGAGAAACAAACACTAGCCTAGGTGCCATGATCACACTAAGCATTTACTATAATACGTTCTGAAGGTAAAATGTGGGTCATAGGACGTAGGATTAAGACAAAGAATTTATATGTATAGCAGGACACAACGCACAAAGAATTATAAATTTCATCTTAGACTACAGGAGATCCTAATATCTGTCAGAGCACTTAATTTTATTAGGGAAGAGACATCATCTCTTTTCTAGCAAAGATATAGCAGGTTTCTAGAGAAGGACTTAATGAACCTCCAGCCTCATTAGGGACATAAACATGCTTTGAACTATCCTCATTCTGTCCTAGAGATGTTGTCACCCTTATTCTAAATTGCCATTCACATGAAGCAACATTGCTGTTTGTTCAATATCTAAATTATGTCTTCACGGATATACATCCTTTAAAGTTTTCCATGACCCAGTAGTGTGCTATCTTATTTGTAATGGGGCAACTACATGTAATTTCTATCTACCTTTTTAAAAATTTGTTTAAAGTTTTATTTATATTTGAGAGGGACAGAGACAGATTGCGAGTGAAGGAAGGGCAGAGAGACAGAGACAGAATCTGAAGCAGCTGTGAGCTGCGAGCTGACAGCTGTCAGCACAGAGCCTGACATGGTGCTCGAACCCACAAGCAGTGAGATCATGACCTGAGCTGAATGAAGTCAGACATTTAACTGACTGAGCCACCCAGGCACCCCTTTTGTAAAATTTAATTCCAGTATTAACATACCATGTTATGTTAGTTTCAGATGTACAATTTAGTGATTCAGTAACTCTATACATTACCTTGTGCTCATAATGATAAGTGTACTCTTAATTTCTTTCACCTATTTCACTCATTCACCTATGTCCCCTCTGGTAACCATCAGTTTGTT
This sequence comes from Prionailurus viverrinus, assembly GCF_022837055.1. Lineage (NCBI taxonomy): Eukaryota > Metazoa > Chordata > Mammalia > Carnivora > Felidae > Prionailurus > Prionailurus viverrinus. The sequence goes on from NC_062578.1 coordinate 56,397,322, forward strand.
ATCTATAATGAAAAGTTTGATTTTTGGTGTGTCTATTTTTTTCTTTGTTTGTTACATTTCTTAAATTCCATGTATGAGTGAAATCACATGCAATTTGTCTTTTTCTGACTGATCCCACTTAGCATTATACTCTCTAGATTCATCCATGTTGCTACAAATGGCAAGATTTCATTATTTTTCATGGATGAATAATATTCCCCCCCCTCTCTCTCTATATATATATGTGTGTGTGTGTGTGTGTGTGTGTGTGTGTGTGTGTGTGTATACACACAAAAATATATATGTATATATGCATACACACACATATATCACATCTTCTTTATCCATTCATCTATCAATGAAAATGGGGACTGTTTCCATAATTTGGCTATAGTAAACAATACTGCAATAAAAATAGGAGTGCATATATGTTTTTGAATTACTATTCTTTGTGTAAATACCCAGGAGTGGAATTACTGGATCATAGGGTAGTTCTATTTTTAATTTTTTGAGGAACCTCCACTCTATTTTCCATAGTAGTTGCCCCAGTTTGCATTCCCACCAACAATGAACAAGGGTTCCTTTTCCTAAACATCCTCTCCATCACTTGTTTCTTCTGTTTTTTATTTTAGCCATTCTGACAGGTGTGAGGTAATATCATCTCAGTGTGCTTTTGAATTGCTTTTCTCTGATGATTAGTGATGTTGAACAACTTTTCACGTGTCTGTTGACCATCTGTATGTCTTCCATGGAGAAATGTCTGCTCATGTCTTCTGCCCATTTTAGATTATTTGTGGGGGTTTTTGGTGTTGAGTGATATAAGTTCTTTATATATTTTGGATCCTAACCTTTTATCACATATGTGATTTGTAAATATCTTCTCCCATTCAAGAGGTTGTCATTTAGTTTTGTTATTTCCTTTGCTGTGCAGAAGTTTGTTTTTGTTTGTTTGTTTGTTTTAATGTAGTACAAATAGTTTATTTTTGTTTCTCTTGCCTCAGGGGACATATCTAGAAAAATGTTACTATGACCAATGTCAGAAAAATTACTGTCTGTGCTCTGCTATAGTCTTTTTATGGCTTCAGATCTCACATTTAAGTTTTCATTCCATTTTGAATTTATTTGTGTTAATGGTGTAAGAAAGTGGTCCAGTTTTATTCTTTTGCATGTAGTTTTCCAGGTTTTCCAGCACCATTTGTTGAAGCACCATTTTTTTTTTTTTACTAATTCATTGCAAATTCTTGCCACCTTTGTTGTAGATTAATTGACCATATAATCGTGGGTTTATTTCAGGGCTCTCTATTCTGTTCTTTTGATCTATGTGTCCTTTTTTGTACGAGTACCATACTATTTAGAATGCTATAGCTTTCTAGTAGATCTTGAAATCTGAGATTGTGATTTCTCCAGTCTTGTTCTTTTCAAGATTGCTTTGACTATTTAGGGTCTTTTTGGCTCTATACAAATTTTAGGATTATTTGTTCTAGTTCTGTGAAAATGCTGTTGCTATATCCATAGGGGTTTATTAAATCTGTAGATTGCTTTGGGTAGTGTGGACATTTTAACAATATTTTTTTTTCTTCTATGCCCTGGATATGGAATATCTTTTCATTTGTTTGTGTTGTCTTCAGTTTCTTTCATCAATGTTTTATAGTTTTCAGAATACAGATATTTTACCTCCTTGGTTAAGTTTATTCCTGGGTATTTTATTCATTTTGGTGCAATTGTAAATGAGATTATTTTCTTAATTTTTTTTCCAAAACTTCTAGTGTATATAAATGCAATGAAGTTTTATATGTTGATTTTGTATCCTTTGACCTTATTAAATTCATTTATTAGTTCTAGTAGCTTTTTGGTGGAGTCTTTCAGCTTTTCTATATATACAGTACCATGTCAACTGCAAGTAGTGAGAGTTTTACTTCTTCCTTGCTGATTTGGATGCCTTTTATTTCTTTTTTGTTGTCTGACTTCTGTGGGTAGGACTTCTGGTACTATGCTGAGAGTGGGCATCTTTGTCTTCTTGATCTTAGAGGAAAAGCTCTCAGTTTTTCCACACTGAGTATGATGTTAGCTGTGAATTTTTCATAGATGGCCTTTATTATGTTGAGGTATGTTCCCTCTGAACTTACTTTGTTGTGGGTTTTTATCGTGAATGGATGTTTTACTTTATCAAATGCTTTCTCTGTGTCTATTGAAATGATCATATGATTTTTATCCTTGCTCTGTGATGTATCATGTTGATTGATTTGTGAATATGGAACCACCCTTGTATCTCAAGAATTAATCCCATTTGATCATGGTGAATGATTTTCTTTAATGTATTTTTGGACTCAGTTTGTTAATAGTTTATTGAAGATTTTTGCATCTCTATTCATTAGGGATATTGGCCTTTTGACTTTTTTAGTGATTTTTTTTTTCTGGTTTTGGTATCAGGGTAATCCTTGCCTCATAGAATGAATCTGGGAGCTTTGCTTCTTCCTCTACTATTTTTTGGCTTAGTTTGAGAAGAATATGTATGAACTCTTCTTTAAATGTTTGGTAGAATTCACCTGTGAAGCTGTCTCATCCTCGATTTTTGTTTCTTGGAGGTTTTTGATTACTGGTTCAATTTCACATTACTGGTAATCTGTTTCTGATTCAGTTTGGGAAGTTACATGTTTCTAGAAATTTATCCCATTTCTTCTAGGTTGTCCAAGTTGTTGACATATAATTTTTCATAATATGTTCTTATAATCCTTTGCATTTATATGTTGTCAGTTGTTATTTCTTCTCATTTATTTCTGATTTTGTTTGAGTCCTTCCTTTTTCTTTCTTTTTTCTAATGAGTCTGGCTAAAGTTTTATCAATTTTGTTGATCTTTTCAAAGAAACAGCTCCTGGTTTCATTGATCTGTTCTATTGTGTTTGTTTGTTTGGTTGGTTGTTGTTGTTTAGTTTCTGAATCATTTTTTCTGCTCTAATCTATTTCTTTATTCCTGCTGGTTTCCTGTTTTGTTTGGTCTTCTTTTTCTAACTCCTTTAAGTGTAAGGTTAGGTTGCTTATTTGGGATTTTTCTTGCTTCTTCAAGTAGACCTGTATTGTTAAAAACTTTCCTATTGGAATTGCTTTTGCTACATCTCAAATGATTTGGGATATTGTGTTTTCATATTCATTTGTCTTCATGTATTTTTTTATCTCCTTTTTGATTTATTACTTGACCCATTTACTATTTAGTGTCATGTGATTTAGACTCTATATATTTGTTTACTTTCAAGATTTTTTTAATGTAGTTGATGTCTAGTTTCATAGCATTGTGGTTAGAAAAGATGCATGGTATGATTTCAATCTCTGAATTTGTTGAGACTAGTTTTGTAGCCTCATATCTGATTTGTTCTGCAGAATGTTCCATGTGCACTTCAAAAGAATGTGTATTCTACTATTTTTGGATGGCATGTTCTGAATATATATGTTTAGTTCCATCTGGCCCAATGTGTCATTCAAAACCATTGTCTTCTTGTTGATTTTCTGTTTGGATGATCTATCCATTGATGTAAGTGGAGTGTTAAATTTTCCTACTATTATTGTTTCCTACTATTAAATTCCTACTCTTAAAATTTCATACTATTACTATCAGTTACTTCTTTTATGTTCCTGTTGGCTGTTTTATGCATTTGGCTGCTTCTATGTTGAGTGCATAATGTTTACATTTATATATATTTTTGTTATATATTTTCATTTGATTGTTCTCTTTATGATGATATAGTGTCCTTCTCTGTCTCTTGTTACAGTCTTTCTTTTAAAGTCTATTTTGTCTAACATATATATTGCTACCCCAATTTTCTTTTCATTTTTATTTTCATGATAAATATTTCTCTATCCCTTTAGTGTCAATCTGCATGTGTTTTTAGGTCTGAAATGAGTCTCTTATAGGCAGCATATAGATAACCCTTGCTTTTTTATTCATTCTGTCTTTTGATTGGAGCATTTAGTCCACTTACATTCAAAGTAATTATTGATAGGTATGTATTTATTGCCATTTTGTTACTTGTTTTATGGTTGTTTTTGTAGTTCTTCCCTGTTCCTTCTCTTGCTCTTTTCTTTCAGTTTGTTGGCTTACTTTAGTGATATACTTAGATTCCTTGCTCTTTGTTTTCTGCATATCTACTATGGGTTTTTGATTAGTAGTTGTCATTAGATTTGTATATAACATCTTATGCTTGTATCTGTCTATATAATTTGAAGGTAACTTAAGTTTGAACCCATTCTTACCCCTTTCCCCGTGTTTCAGGTATACACTCTCATACTTTTACATCCTTTGGTTTTATGAATCTTTTGACAGATTTTTATAAATATAAATATACTTACTGTTACTGCATTTACTTTTCTTACTCCTGCTTATGGTCTTTCCTCAGAGTCCCCTTTAACATTTTTTGTAGAGCTGCTTTAGTGGTGATAAATTCCTTTAGGTTTGGAATTCTTTTTCTCTCCTTCTATTCTGAATGATAGTCCTGCTAGATAGAGTAGTCTTGGTCGCAGTTTTGGTTTTGCTTTTGTTTTTGGGGGGGTTTTGTTGTTGTTGTTTGTTTTCTTTTTGGCACTTTGGATATATCATGCCACACCCTTCTGGCCTGCAAAGTTTCTGCTAAAAATCTGCTGATAACCTTTTGGACTTTCCTTTATGTTATGGTTTTCTTTTCTCTTGCTGCCTTTAAAATTCTTTTTATCACAACTTTTACCATTTCAATTACTGCGTTTCCTGGGGTGGATCTCCTTTGGTTGATTTTGTTGGTGCTTTCGCTGCCTCCTGGATCTGGATTTCAGTTTGCTTCTCCAGATTCAAGAAGTTTTTAGCTATTATTTCTTCAAAGAAACTTTCTGTCCCCCTTTCTTTCTCTTTTCCTTCTAGGATCCCTATAATACAAATGTTGTTACACTTGATTGTGTCACTGAGTTCTCTAAGTCTGTTTTCATTTTTTATTATTATTATTATTATTATTTTTCTCTCTCCTGTCCAACTTGCTTGCTTTCCATTACTGTGTCCTCCAGGTCCCTGATTCATTCTTCTGCTTCTTCTACTCTACTGTTTATTTTCTCTAGTGTATTTCTAATTTCAGTTATTGAGTTCTTCATCTATTATTGGTTCTTTATATTTTCTATCTCTTTGCTAAAGTTTTTACTGAAGATTTTCACTTTTTTCTCAAATCTATTGAGTATATTTATGATCATTACTTTAAATTCTGTATCAAACATATTACTTATCTCCATTTCATTTCACTCTTTTGCTGTGATTTTGTCCTGTTCTTTCATTTGAGACATATTCCTCTGTTCCATCTCCTCATTTTGTCTAACTCTCTGTGCTGTTTTTTTTTCTATTAAGAAACTCAGCTATGTCTCCTCTTTTCAGAAGCAGTGGCCTTATGAAGAAGAGGTCCTGTAGTGTCCTGCAGTGTAATGTTCTCTGTTCACCAAACCCTGGAGCTTCAGGAGTGTCTCCTAAGTGCCCTACTCTTGTGGCTGAGCCTCTTTTCCTTCTGTCATCTGTAATGGTTCTCTTTGCCTCTTATTGGCAAGGTTTGGTCCCTGTGAGGCCGTCTGGGGCTGCCTTGGACTTGAGTTGAGTCAGATGTGGCATTTTACAGAGATGTGGTAGCATTGAACTCCAGGGCATTTTCCCTGTTTTGTTCCCTAAGAAGCTTTCATTGGTGGGTAGGGCTTGCAGTGTGACCAGAAGTCTGACCCCAGCCCACTGCTAGGGCTGCAATTGGACTGGCGTGTGTGGTTATTTTCCCTTCTTCCCAAGGTAGGAGGCACTTTGAGGTGGTTCTGCTCCCTGTCAGCACTGCTTACACACTGCCAGCCTTGTGGCACCGCTTTAGATGGGCTTTGGCTGAAGGTTTATTGCAGCGGGCAGGTCAACAGGAGAACACAGGGATGAGGTATGCCAGGTCTGCTGTGGGCAGAGACCTGGAGTCTGGACCTGGCTGAAGGGGGTTAGTTGCAGGGGAGCATAGGGTTGGGGCATCCTGTTAGCAAGTCAGGAGGAAAGTGTTATGCTGAGCTGGTTCCCATAGGTTACCGTGTTTCTAGGCTGGGGACACAGGGGGAGGGAAATGGCACACACCAGCTCTTTTGTTTTTGGAGAAGTCTCCTAAAAATCCCTGCCCTTCCAGCACACACTAAGATTAGTAAATAAATCCCCTCGTACATACTCCAGGTATTTTTCAAACTGCTACTTCTATGCTGTATCTCCAGGGTAGCTGTTTAAGGGTGAGAACTCAGTTTTCTTTTATCCTCTAGACTCTTTCAGAACTGAACCTGCTGATTTTTAAAGTTCCAGGTATTAAGTCCTGCTGATTATAAGAATTCACAAAATACTACCCCTCTAATTTTCTAAGCCAAATGTTATGGGGATTCATCTTCCCTGTGCAGGGTCCCCATGCCTGTGGTGGTTGGCATGAGGGTCCTTTTCTACCCTCTCCATACCCACCATGTCCCTCCCTCCTGCAGACAGTCCTGAAAGTCCATTTAGCTCCTGACTGTGTCTCTGCCCTTCCTATCCTCTTCAATGTGGCCACTTCTCTGCATTTAGCTGTGGAGAATCTGTTCTTCCAGTCTTTGAGTAGTTCTCTGGGTTATTTACACTGATATGGGTGTTGTCTAGCTGTATCCCTGGGATGAGGTGATGTTAGGGTCCTCCTTTGCCATCTTCCCCAGAAGTCTCAGTAATTCTTTTACATTCTGTTTGAAAAGCAGGGCACACAGGACATGTGTGCATGATGCATGTGCACAGGACATGATGCATCAGGCATCACCCAAGCACCACTAAAATAGTGTCAGAACCACTTCTGGGATACCTGGGTGGCTCAGCTGGTTAAGTGTCCCAACTTTGGTTCAGGTCATGATCTCACAGTTCATGAGTTTGAGCCCCACATCGGACTCTGTGCTGATAACACAGAACCTGCTTTGGATCCCACCCCCTCTCTCTCTATCAAAAATAAATAAACATTTTTGAAAATCCTCTCAGAATCACTTCTTCATCCAGCCAAAGTTGTGGCAACCATATGTTTGCAGTTTTTGTGCAGCCTTTGGGTGGTGTTAACCCTCTTAGGTAGTTGAGGAAAAATAGTTTTCTCTCCACTCTTCTTGGATTCTTGACTGAGATCCTCATGTAATGAAAGATTAACATGGAGAAAAACAAACAGAAATTTAATAACACATATTGTTATGCCCAGAATTCGTGATCCCCAAAGACCACTAGGGAGCCGAGTCCGATGCAAAAGCAAAGAGCCTTTATTCGAGCTAGCTCGAGCTCAATCCCCTACCTGCACCGACGCAGCGGTGAGATACCAGGGAAAGAGAGCGAGTTTCAAAAGGACAAAGGTTTTATTGGGGCCTGGGGGCAGTTGGTGAGGTAATGGCTATGGCCTCAGCCGATTGGCTGGGGAGGGGTCCTGGGGAAGGGTCCGGCAGGTGAGGGAGGGTTTACTCAAGGGGAGGAGGTGTGGTCAAGGTGAAGGACACAGAACAAGATGGAGTCGGCTGGCGTAGGCCTGCCCTTTCAATATACCTCCTCTATACATGGAAGATACCCAGGAAACCTGAGACACATCCTAAAATGGCCCAAGTTACTACTTTAAATACCATCTCCACCTAAAGACAAAAGAAGGATGTTGGGGTTCGATAGGCTAGTTGTGGGAAAGCATGAACATAAAGGTATAGATTTCAAGCAGATTTGTGTCCCTATCTTCTCCCTGCCCCCAGTCTTTCTCATGAGAACCCAGTGAGAGCTGGCAGAACAGGCTTTATATGTCAAACTCCCCTGTTTCTGTGACTCCCCTGTGTCTGTATACTCTCATGCTAGATCACAGTTGGCCTTTGGAAATTCAGTAAATATTTTAAATTTCTTCTTACTTGCCTTCCTGGAGGCTTTGTCTTTCCTTCAGCTACCAGAGGTTTGCAGCACTCATTTGAGGCAGGGTCATTCCTTAACTTTCAGGCTGGTTGATTGTTATACAAACTCAGCTCTCTGCTAGCTTCAGAAAAAGTTATTGTTTTGTTGATCACCTAGATGTTTATACTTCTCAGGGCAGAAGTGGTATTCTTTGTAGCTCCTACATGGTAAGCAGAAAATGGAAGTGTTTTCCTTTAGCATTTCATGTGATAAAGATCTACTAGAAACACAACCTCTCTCCATTTTGAAGCATATATTAACTATATATGGTTGACAATATATAATAAATATATATTAACTATATTGGCTGGCAATTCTTTATTTTCTTTTATCACATTAAACATGTTGCTCCACTGTTCTTTAAATTGCACATTTTCTGATGAGAAGCCTGAAGTCATTCTTTTTAATTGTTCCTTTGCATATATTGTGACTTTTTTTATACTAATGCTTAAAAGAGGTTTATCACTATCTTTTCTTCAAGTATGCTGTGACTTTTAAAAATTTTCTTTGGGTTTATTTTACTTAGAGTTTTCTTGAGTTTCTGGTTACTTTTTCTTCAAACTTGAAAACTTTGCAACTATTTTTTCTTCAGATATATTCTTCATGTCCTCCCCCCTTCTGGAACTACAACAGCATTTATGTTACTTAGCCTGATAATGTCTCTAAGATCAGTGAAGGTGTATTGAAACTATTAGCTTTTTTTTCCTTTCTCTGTGATTTAGTTTAGTTGGGTTCTTTTGCTGTCTCAAGTTTAATGATTTTTCCTCCTGCAACTTCTAAGATCTTAATCTCATTCAATAATATTTTCATTCAAGAATCATTTTCATTTCAACAAACTCTCTTGACTATTACTGTATGAATTCAAACTTCTCCCATCCTGTATGTGCTCTAAGAATAATTTTCCATTCCTAGAGTTCTACCTGTTTATTCTCTCCTTATATTCATGTGTTTTTTAAATTATTGAACATATTTCTAGTAGCTCCTGACAGTCTCATCTTCTGTCATTTAAAAAGATTTATTCATTTAAATTAAAATTAGTTAACGTACAGTATAGTATTGGTTTCAGGAGTAGAACCCAGTGGTTCATCTCTTACTTACGACACCCAGTGCTCATCCCAACAATGCCCATCACCTGTTTAGTCCATACCCTCCAGCAATCCTCAGTTTGTTCTCTATATTTAAGAGTCTCTCATAGTTTACCTCCCTCTATGTTTTTATCTTATTTTTATTTCTCTTGCCCTATGTTCATATGTTCTGTTTCTTAAGTTCCAAATATGAGTGAAATCATACTTCCCTTTCTTTGACTGACATATTTCACTTAGCATAATACTTAAATCTATTTTGATTAATGCTTAAAGTCCTCCTGATTAGCAAATATGCTGCTTTTTTAAAGAATATAGTAACATATGATTAGGTGCCAGACATTGTGATTGTTAAGTTGTTGAAGTTTGGATTTGTTCTTCTTCCTTTAAAATAAGTGTCAAATTACTTACAAATCATATCTATCCTTTGGAAACTTGTTTATAAGTTTTGTTAAAGAGATTTATTGTAGACTTAACTTGGATTAATTTAGCCTTATTCCTGATACATAATCCTTTCTACTTCTCCACTGGTAACATCACTTTTCAGGAAACTCATTTGACTGTTACTATATGAACTCAAACATCTCCCATCCTATACATATTCTAAGAATCATTTATTACTGGCAGATGTTTTTTGTTTGCTTTTTTTGTTTTTTCTGGACTAGTGAAATTTACTTTATGCATGATCAGCATATTATTACATCAAAGATTCCAGAAAATATTCTGCAGTTTTAGACCTCTTATGCTATATCTTTGCTGCATGTCAGGGATTATGCCAACAATTTCCAGCAATTTCTAGGTTTTCAAACTCCAATCTCTTTCTCCTTATCTCTGAGACAAAGACTCTCTACTTGGGCCCCTCATTTCTAAGCATTGGGCTGGAAATATTCACAAGAAAAAATCTGGGATGGTACTAATATATACCTCACTTATTTCCCTTGTTTTAGAGATCACAAGCATGTGCTACCTGTTGTCCAATAACTGAGAGCAGTTGCTAAATATATTTTGTTCAGTTTTCTAGTTTTTTTATGGTGTATTGTAAATATGGTCTCATTACTCCATCATGACCTAAAGTAAACATCCTCCTAAGTTTTTGATTAAACAACTATCTAAAGTTTGTAAAACATTAATATTTTAATTGATCACTTCTTTGTCATGTTGGTCTGTTGTAAACTACTTCATCATTCCTGAAATGAAATCAAAACCTGTTCTTAGCAAAGGTCTCCAATTTATTGGTTTCCTTTTCAACATTTTACTTGTAGAAGGCTATAATATTAAAACATAAATAATATCAAGATGTTTATATAGGAAAATTTTCAGAGATTTTAGATTACATGAATGTGTTAGATAAAATATAACACTACAAAAATGAATTCTTAATAACACTATAATAGTGTAGTGAGTTGAGTAGACAAAATTCATGTTTATCCACAACCTTAGATGTGATCATATTTGGAAATAAGATCTTTGCAGATGTGATTGAGTAAAGATGAGGATATAGTGGATCAAAGTGAGCCCTAAATAGTGACTGGTGCCCTTAAAAAAAAAGGAGGAGGAGAAATGCAGAGACACAGGAAAGAAAGCCATGGAAGACAAAGACAGAGATTGGGTGTATGCTGCCACAAGACAAAGTACTCCACAGAATGCTGGGAGACACCAGGAGCTAAGAAGAATCAGGACAAGATTCTTCCCTAGATGTTTCAGAGAAAGCATAACCCTACCAACACCTTGACATCAGACTTCTAGCTTTGAGAATTATGGGAGAATACGTTTTTTGTTGTTGTTGTCAACTGCTGAGTTTGCGGAAATTTGTTAGGACAGTTTTAGGAAACTAATACAAATAAGAAAATATATATTTAGAATATAGGAACTATTATTATACTAGCTTTATAGTTAAGGAAACTGAGGGAAAGGAAGTTGAAGTAGTTTTTCCAAGAGCACTTGGTAAGAATATTTTACAAAAACAAAGATAGATGAAAATGTTACTCTTATAAAGTTATCTTGTTGCACAATGTTCAAGAAATAAAGCTTCCGATATCACTTATTGTCAGAGTGAATACTTTTATATATCAAATCATAAAATTATTTCTAACATAATCTGTCACAACTAACATGGCCTCTTTTTTTCCTTTATCATGGACTGATTTTATTTACTCTTTATTTGAAATTCAGAGGTAGAATTATAATTAGTCTGCATTAATAGACATAAACAGGAGAGGGGAAAGAGAAAGAGAAAGAAAGATGATTATGATTTTGATTGGTAATAAATACTTAGTAAACTTTTGAAAATTATAAGCTATGCTTTGCTCTTTTTTAGTACTTTCTTCTAACTTGAATGTTTGTCTTGCAAAATGTGTTCATTTTTACTACTGTTTTTGTTATTCAATTAAACAAGTAGAATTGCTATCCTGGTTAATGATAATAGTTAACTCACTTTGAATTTGATGAAATCCTAATGGTTTTTACTAATGTATAGTTTTCATTCAAAGTTATTATTATGATTTTTTTTTACAATATCTGTTGCAATGATTGCTCATATTTGAAATTTCAAGGCAAAATGTCTCCTGAGTTGACTATAGGGATATTATATAATTCATTTTGTTGGCATAACCCACTCCAGTTTCTCTTAAATTATGAATAATAACCTATCATTTATTTCTCAGAGTCTGATTTAGACAAGTTTTCAAATCAATTTTTTTTCAGTTTTACAGATATCAGTTAGATATTAAACTTTTCTTTTTTTAATTTTTTTTTGACATTTTATTTATTTTTGAGACAGAGAGAGACAGAGCATGAACGGGGGAGGGGCAGAGAGAGACAGAGCATGAGCGGGGGAGGGGCAGAGAGAGAGGGAGACACAGAATTGGAAGCAGGCTCCAGGCTCTGAGCCATCAGCCCAGAGCCCCACGCGGGGCTGGAATTCACGGAACGCAAGATCGTGACCTGAGCTGAAGTCTGACGCTTAACTGACTGAGCCACCCAGGCGCCCCAAACATTTAACTTATCATTTATTCACAAAAGTGATTTAACCTTAGCAAGAAGGCCAGTATTGAAATAAAATATGACATGCATCTTTTATCTGAATTTTGTATATGTTACAGCTGTTTTTGTGGCTGGCTATCATGTCTATTTTTAAAGTGAGCGCATGTAAAATGTTGTTGATTAATTTGGATACTCAAGTTAGAATCTTATTTATATTCCAGTAGAGTATATCCCATATTAAAGGGAGCTTTTTATAATTCCCACTGACTTTTCTAAAGAACAACTTTCTTTTGTCATCTTTCTGCTGTCTATAAAATCCCTAACTGAAGTATCAGATTGAAGAATATGTTCTACTGAAGGTACATGATGGATTCATAAAGCAAAAAGAGTTGGAGAACTACTAAAACTCAATATTTATTCCTAATAAAATGAATTTTTAGTATTCTGTTATAACTGGGAAATTTTGTGACACTAATGATTTATTTTAGGATATATTAAATTTCACCCCAATACCAAAACCAGATAAAGACACCATTAAAAAAGAGAACTACAAGCCAATATCCCTAATGAACACAAAGCGAAAATCTTTAACAAAATATTAGCAAACCAAATCCACAATACATTAAAAAAATCATCCACCACAATCAAGTGGGAATTATTCCTGAGTTGTAAGGGTGTTTCAATATTTGAAAATCAATCAGTGTGGTACATAACTTCAGTAAGAGAAAGGATAAAAACCATGTGAGTGTTTCAATAGATGTAGGAAAAAAGCATTTGACAAAGTACAACATTCATTCATGATAAAAACGCTCAGCAAAGTGGGGTTATAGGAAATATACCTCAACATAATAAAGTCCATGTATGAAAATCTCACATCTAAAATCATCCTTAATGGGGAGAATTGAGAGCTGTTCTTCCAAGGTCAGGAACAAGACAAGGATGTCCACTCTCACCACTTTTATTCAACATAGTACTAGAAGTCACAGCCACAGCAGTCAGAAACCAAAAATTAATAAAAGGCATTCAAATCAGTAAGGAACAAGTAAAACTTTCACTATTTGGAGATGATATGATACTATATATAGAAAACCCAAAAGATTCCACCAAAAAATTACTTGAACTGATGAATGAATTCAGTGAAGTTGCAGGATACAAAATTAATGTACAGAAATCTGCATTTCTACACAATAATACTGAAGTGGTAATAACAGAAATTAAGAAAACAATCCCATTTACAATTGCACCCAAAATGTAAGGTGCCTAAGAATAAACCTAATTAAAGTGGTGAAAAGCCTGCACTCTGAAAACTACAAAACATTGATGAAAGAAAACAAACAGGACACGAAAAAATGGAAAGACATTCCACGTGCATGGATTGGAAGAACAAATTAAAATGTGTAGACTACCCAAAGCAATCTATACATTCACTGCAATCCCTATCAAAATAACACCAGCATTTTTCACAGAGTTAGAACAAACAATTCTAAAATTTGCTTGGAACCAGAAAAGAACTGTGAGGTCATGATCTGAGTCGAAACCAAGAGTCAGATGCTTAACTGACTGAACCACCCAGGAGCCCCTGAAATATTTTTCGGCTAACATGTGGTATAATGAATAATTACACTATATGTATTTCTATATATATTTAAACTTATTTCATATAATACAATTAAGATATAATATTTAGAGATGAAATATTTAGACGTGAAAATTATCCTAATAATGTATTAGGACAATGTATTATCCTAATAATGTATTAGGATAATGTATTATCCTAATAATGTATTATCTCATTGGAAATTATGAGTTTCTCAATTGTTGTATTTTTTGACTTATTTATTTGTGAATAGGCTCTAGTCAAGAAACCTAAAATAAATGTGGCTAAACAAACTCACTGAGGTTTCTCTCTCAAATTAAACTTCTGAGACAAGTGGTCAAAATGTTGTAATGACTCTGTTCTATATAGTTATTCAAGTTTCCTGGTTTCTTCTACCATGCTATTTCACCTTTTGCTGGAACTTTGTCCATATTTACTTTTTCATAGATGATTTCTGGAATATTTAGGATCCATATCTCAGGAAAAAGAGAGACAAACTCCAAGGGAGAAATTTTCTTTTAATCAATTGAGGTGAAATTGGTACACAACTGTTATGTTTAGACTCTATTCGTGTGAATCTATGCATATGGTCAGAAGTAACCATTTTAAAAAACTGGAAAATATATTCTATATCTATATTGCCATAAGCATAGATTAACTCTTTTACTAATGAAGAAAAGAAAAGCAATTTTAGTCAACATTTCCACAATTAATTATAATGTTTTCTAGAATTTAATCTATGCATATTAATTTTATACTAGAGAATATAAGTTATTGTCAGTGCACATTGAATATATATCAATTAAGTTATTGATACACATTTTAATTTGCCAATAAGACAATGCACCTTTAGAAACTTCTGAGTGTGAAGAGATATACAAGAAATTATTATATTTTATTTGTATATCTTTGAGCATAGAACTGGAAAACTGAAATTAGATTTTTAAATTTGTATATTAAGTTTAAATATCTCTGGCTTATATTTGTGGGGAGGTATTTTCTAACACTTCCCCAACAGTAGTGGAGTTTATTTATTTATTTATTTTTTTATCAGCATAAGACCTGGGCACAAGCTGATTTCTTTTTATTCGCTTATCAGTAAACAGTTCTGGCTTCTGTCTCTCTCTCCCTCAGCTGGGACATTCAAGGAGTAACAGTTTCATCTTCTAAATAAAGTATTTATCAGGTTCCAGTTTTTATAGCTTTCTCTTAAACATTAATATTCCCCAAGGCCCCTTGTAACAAAGTATAAACTCCTCTGTATCATCAGGCAAACACAATTCTTACTCATAAAAACAAGTATAGTGATTATCATGGTAGTGGAATTAATGTATTATTGCTACCTTATAACTTATTATAGCTTCAAATTTCAGAAAGAGGAAGAGAGAAAAGAGGAAGAGAGAAAAGAAAGGTAATTTCTTTGAGGATCTTTGATAACTTATTTTACAGCGTCATTACTGACAATAAAATAAAATAAAGATTTTATTTAAACATTCCTAATTACTTTTATTTTTCAAATAAGTTTAATCTATTATTTATCATCTACTTAATGATATCTATAGCCATTAAGTAATAATCTTCAGATTTTCAGAATGAATATGCTTGTATTTTTATTATCAGAAGGCTTTAAAAAGCTTCAAATTGGCAGGAGTGTTTTTTGTTTGTTTGCTTGTTTATTTTTCCTGCCCAATTTGGAAAGCTAAGTCCCTCAGTTGCCTTAGGTCACATATGACACTTCCATATTAGAATGTGCATGTTGCCAATGCCTTAAGGACAAAAATGATATGTTTATTTCTGAATTTCTGCAATTTTATGTATTCTAGTGTCATAAAAACTGGGAAAACAATTGTAAAGATTGTATGTTTCATTACAAAATGAAACATTCTCCTGAAAAAAATTCATGTAACACTATACATTTTTTAAATCTCCTTAACCTCAAAGAAAAACACATTTCAAAAATTCTTTTTTGCTCTTCAAGCAGTTATTTCTATAATACTAAATTATAAGTTCATATACCTCTTTGTTATAAGAATTTGGGCTATTTGTCCCAAATCTACCAACTAACTCTGTGATAGAGATGTTATCCATGTTAAGAACATTCAAACCCAGTCTAGTCAGGTGTATCCTGATATTATCATAATCTTTGAAAAGGCCACTTATTTAAAAGTTATTCCTTAAAGCTGCTCCCATATGGAGTTTCTGAATATTTTCAGGCTTACTTTACAGTAGAGAAAGCTATGTGAAATACTTTGAATACAAAATAAAATATCACCAAAGGTATTACAAATACTAATTATGTTAAATGTAAATAATTTTATTTACTCATTCCTTTTTTAAAATATTAATATGTGCCTATTAATTGGGAAATACCAGACTCTAGGGATATTTTGAGTAAGAAATATACAAAACTGTGATATCACAAGTGTTTACTGGGGACATATTATAGCAGTATAAATACATAATAATGTATCACAAATATAGTATTGTCATTCTATGAATTTTAGGTGAATTTATATTATAATTAATAAAACTATATTTGAAGAACAGCGTTTATCAGGTACTATGTGAATACCTTCAAAACATAGTTAATTCAACCTACAGTAGGTGACAAAATATAAGATACTAATGTTAAAGAATTAACACTCAGTAAATAGGCATAGGCCTGGAAATAAAAGAGGTTAATAAAATAATGATGGCCTATGAGAATACATGACTGTTTTGGGTGTCCCTCTAGCATGTGTTACTATACATACATATATATATATATATATACATACACACACACACACACACACACACACACACACACGCACACACATATATATATATGTAGTACTTACATATACTCCTGAGAATTTTATTATTCTTTAAAATATAAAAGATTGAACTCAAGAAACAAATGTTGGCAGGATGTGGAGTAAAGGGAACACTCAATGCACTTCTGGTGGGAATGCACACTGGTGTATTTTCCACTCTGGAAAACAGTATGGAGGTTCCCCCCAAAATTAAAAATAGAACTACCCTATTATCCAGTAACTCCACTACTGGATATTTACCTAAAGAATACAAAAACACTAATTTGAAGGGGTATATGCACCCCTGTGTTTATTGCAGCATTGTTTACAGTTGCCAAAATGTAGAAGCCCAAGTGTTCATTAATAGATGAATAGATTAAAAAGATGTGGTATATACACACACTGAAATATTATTTAGCCATAAAAAGACTGAAATCTTGCCATTTGCAACAACATGGATGGACCTAGAGGGTATAATGCTGAACGAAATAAGCCAGTCAGAGAAAGACAAATACCACTTGATTTCAGTGATATGTGGAATTTAAGAAACAAAACAAATGAACAAAGGAAAGAGAGAGAGAGAGAAACCAAAGAACAGACTCTTAACTATGAAGAACAAATGAATAGTTTTGAGAGGGAAAGTTGGTGGGGGGATGAGTGAAATAGGTGAAAGGGATTAACACAGTTAACACACTTAACACCATGACACTGAATACTGTACAGATTTATTGAATCACTATATTGTATACCTGAAAGTAATGTAACAGTGATGCTAACTCTACTGCAATTAAAAAGAAAAATGTAAACAATATAAAAAATGATTTAAATATCTATTCCAGTGTAAGCTATAACCATTTGACAAACTGAATGAATTCACAGTTACAAATTAATCACCCATTCTTCAAGAATGTAGTAGTATTATTTCTCTAGTTCATTTTCATCTGTATATCATTATTTTTATTTATATCTTAACCCTTACTAACTTCCCACTCAAAATAAAGGTCACTGATACACTCTTTCTGTTCTTTGGAAACTATATTTTCTTCCGCTAAAATCCTTTTATTGAGAATAATAGATTTTACCACCTTTGACAGATCACTAAAATAATAATAAAAACAAATCCATATTTAAAATCACTCTTCATGTCACAGAGAAAGAAAGTTTGAACTGGTCATCTCGAAGGCAAATAAAATTAATAGTTGACATTCAAAAAGTGAAACAATACTTTCTATTTCATTTTTTCTCAGATATTGGGTCATTGGTTTAATACTAGTGGATGAGAGAATAGAGATGAAATTGTGATTCAATTATATTATCTATATTCTTATAAAATAGAAAAAAAATTCTTATTTGGTGTTTACTAAATGGTAAAATATAATAAAGTGTTTATTAATCAATGAGATGATGGATTATAAAACCTTATGTCAATCTTTAATGAGCTTTCTATTGAAAGCAGTGGTTGGACCTGCTGGTTGATCTTGCTGTAGAGTAGCAGCTATGGCTGTGGTTCCTTTACTTTCCATCAATTCACCTTCACCTCAGAATCTGCTTTTTGGGTCACCTGATGCAGAAATGAATGTGGACATGAACCTTGACAATCTATAACTTGCATTCCTCTGTAGGTATGGCATGTTTCCTTCACTATATAAAGACACCCAGTGACCCTTTTTATCACTCAAGTAGCCAACCACAAGTAACAATTTTTATGATTATTTTCATGATTTGATTTCACAGTTCTAGAATTTAACATAAGTGGAAAGTTATAGAATGTTCTATTCTGCATTCAACTTCTTTCAGTCAGCATGTATGTGAGATCCATCTATGTTGTTGATTGTATTGGTTCCATGTTACTTTGTAATGCTAAATAATATTACATTGTATGAATGTAATGTATGTGTCTATATTTAATTCTTTCAGCTGTTAATTGGATTTTTTGTTGCTTTCAGTTTAGAGATTTTATGAATAAAGTTGCTATAAAAATCCAGGTAAAATTTATTTACATATACTTTTATTTCTTTTGGTAACAACCTAGAGTTAAGTTGCTGAGGCAAGTCCTAGGTTTTTTCCATATTGTACAAGGGATTGTGTGTCTGCTCCATGTGACATAGAATTCTTAAGTTGGCCAAATTATTTTTGTTTTGTGTTTTTTGTACTTTGTAGATGCTCTTCCATTGGCTTTCTCCTTTTTTTTAAAGAAAACCAGTCATTTTTTCTATATAATTGTTCTCCTGTATGTAACATAGTCCTTTTTTGTTTCTGACAGCTTTAAAAATTTTCTATTTGTCTTAATTTTTTAGCAATTTTAGTACAATTTATCTGGATGTGATTTTCTTTGCTTCACTTTCATTGGATTTTACAGAACTTGGATCAGTGAGTGTATGGTTATCACATATTTTGAAAATTTGAAGCCATTTATCTTTTTTTTAAGCTGTCTTGCTGTCTCTTATCTTTCCTTAAACTCCAGTTGTATACATGCTGACTGCTTCAAATTGTACTATAAAAAACTGAGTGTCTATTTATTTTTAAAACATTTTTTTTCTCTATCTTTCCTAGGAGTTTTAAGATTTCTAGTGGTTTATCATGGATCACAAGAGAATAAGACTATTATCTTGGATAACAATCACATTTTTGTGCAATGTGCAATAGGATGTGAAGCCCATCCATTTTGATATTTTACTTCTCAATTCTAGAACTGAGCAAATTCCATTTGCTTCTTTTTGCATTACACTCATTTCACAGTTGTGATTAACTCACAGCTTTATTCAGAATGACTGTATTTTCCATTGAATTCTTCAGCATACTTAAAATAAGTTCTTTGAATTCTTTATTTGTAAATTCCAAAATCTTGTGGGGTTTTTTATTCATTTATTTTTCTCTTGACTATTGGTTACATTTTCCTGTTTCTTCACAAGTAGAGAAAATTCTGATTGTGTACTGGATCTTATAGATGCTTGGTTGTCAAAACTCTGGATTCTGCTAAGTTATTTTAGCTTTCTGGCTATTGTTCTCTGCCACTGAGTTCCCTGAAATATCCACACTTCTGTATAAATCAGGACCATTTAAAGATTGGAGGGGAGTTTACACACAGATGTTGAAGTCTTTCTCTGTAACTCCTCATTCAGAGTTTATCCCCTCATTTCAGCTGTTCTCTTGTGTGAACTTTGTTCTCCAGTCCTTAAGGCAGTAGACTGCAGATTCCTATTTGAGTTCCAAAACTCTTGCATGGCTTCTCATGGTTCCTTTAAAGAAAAATGTGTGTACATGGTCTTTCTATTGATTGCAACTCCACACTCTTCCCTAATTTTTGCCTTTTTTTGTTTGTGTGTGGCTGTATTTATTTTTTTAATTTTATTTTTGGAACTTACATCCAAATTAGTTAGCATATAGTGCAACAATGATTTCAGGAGTGGATTTCTTAATGCCCCTTACCCTTTTAGTCAATCCTCCCTCCTACAACCCCTCCAGTAACCCTCTTTTTGTTCTCCATATTTGAGTCTCTTATGTTTTGTCCCCGTCCCTGTTTTTATATTATTTTTGCTTCCCTTACCTTATGTTCATCTGTTCTGTGTCCTCATATGAGTGAAGTCATATGATATTTGTCTTTCTCTGACTGACTAATTTCACTTAGCATAATATCCTGTAGTTCCATCCATGTAGTTGCAAATGGCAACATTTCATTCTTTTTGATTGCTGAGTAATACTCCATTGTATATATATACCACATCTTTTTTATCCATTCATCTGTCGATGGACATTGGGGCTCTTTCCATACTTTGGCTATTGTTGATAATACTGCTATAAACACTGGGGTGCATGTGTCCCTTTGAAACAGCATACCTGTATCCCTTGGATAAATACCTAGTAGTGCAATTGCTGGGTCATAGGCAAGTTCTATTTTTAATTTTTTGAGGAACCTCCATACTGTTTTCCAGAGTGGCTACACCAGCTTGCATTCCCACCAACAATGCAAAAGAGATCCTCTTTCTCTGCATCCTGGCCAACATCTATTGTTGCCTGAGTTGTTAATGTTAACCATTCTGACAGGTGTCAAGTGGTATCTCATTGTGGTTTTGATTTGTATTTCCCTGATGATGAGTAATGTTGAGCATTTTTTTCATGTGTCAGTTGGTTATCTGGTTGTCTTCTTTGGGGAAGTGTCTATTCATGTCTTTTGCCCACTTCTTCACTCGATTATTTGTTTTTTGGGTGTTGATTGTGATAAGTTCTTTATAGAATTTGGATACTAACCCTTTATCTGATATGTCGTTTGCAAATATCTTCCCCTATTCTGTCAGTTGCCTTTTAGTTTGGCTGATTGTTTCCTTCGCTGTGCAGAAGCTTTTTATTTTGATGAAGTCCTAATAGTGCATTGTTGCTTTTGTTTCCCTTGCCTCCGGAGATCTGTTGTGTAAGAAGTTATTGCGGCCAAGATCAAAGTGGCAGGATGTAAAATCAGTTCACAGAAATCGGTTGCATTCCTATACACCAACAATGAAGCAACAGAAAGAGAGATCAAGGAATCGATCCCATTTACAACTGCACCCAAACCCATAAAATACATAGGAATAAATCTAACCAAAGAGGTGAAAAATCTATACAGTGTAAACTATAGAAACTTTATAAAAGAAATTGAAGAAGACACACAAAAATGGGAAAATATCCCATGCACCTGGATAGGAAGAGCAAATGTTGTTAAAATGTCAACAGTACCCAAAGCAATCTACATATTCAATGCAATCCCTATCAAAATAACAGCAGCATTCTTCACAGAACTAGAACAAATGATCCTAAAATTTGTATGGAATCATAAAAGACCCCAAATAGACAAAGAAATCTTGAAAAAGAAATCCAAAGCAGGAGGCATCACAATCCTGGACTTCAAGCTGTACTACAAAGCTGTAATCATCAGGACAGTATGGTACTGGCACAAAAACAGACACTCAGATCAATGGAACAGAATAGAGAACCCAGTAATGGACCCACAAACATATGGCCAACTAATCTTTGACAAAGCAGGAAAGAATATCCAACGGAATAAAGACAATCTCTTCAGCAAGTGGTGCTGGGAAAACTGGACAGAAACATGCAGAAGAATGAACCTGGAACACTTTCTTACACCATACACAAAAATAAACTCAAAACGGATGAAAGACCTAAATGTAAGACAGGAAGCCATCAAAATCATAGAGGAGAAAGCCTTTTTTCTATCTCAGAATGCCTTGGCTTTACTTTCATTGGAATATATATCCACATCTAATATATACACACAAATATATACATGTATATATTTCAGATAGTATACTTGTTATCTATAAGAATATTAGTTTAATACTTGTCATCCATCATTAGCAGACAATGAAATGATCCTTCTTTATATTTAAAATATTTGTAGACAAAAATAGTACTAAAGAACCCAGATAATTATGATTTTATAGAAAAATTCAATGGAAAAGACCCTGAAAAAAATAATGCCCCTTTAAGTGAGGAAAATTTCTCATTTCCCAAACTTTTACTTGTTCATTACTGTAGCCAGTTATTCATTTACTTAGTAAAATAAGACATAAGTGAAGGAGAAAGAGAAGAGAATATTACAAAATGATTCCTCAGGAATACCTCTATGTTATTTAGACACATTAGTCTACTTAATGATTTTTAATTGTGTCAGTTTCTGGAAATACAAGAAACAAGACAGAATAACTACCTATAGGAAAAGCATTGTCTCAGATAGGAAAAAGGAATGAAATGGTATTAAATGCTGAACATATTAATATTGCACATATGGCACACATTGTGGAAAATTAATGTGAATTATTCATTTTTATAAAGATGAATGGTGGTTTCTAAGTCAGCATCATAGATGAGAGGGTGCAGGATTTACATTTCATATTATTAGGTATTTTCCTTAAGAGAGGGAATGTGATGAAGAAATTATAGTTTGAAAAATAAGCATGCACAAAGCTTAAAAGGTCCTGAAAATATGCATAAAATTCAGCAAACAGTAATTTCTCATTCTTGAAATATAGGGAAAACTAGGTTGGGAAAGGCTACAGTGATTTCTGGGAACCCTATCAGGCAGATGTTTGTGTATCAACGGAAACTGTTTGAAGTTTGTCTATAAGACAATAGTAGTCTATTATAGATAGAATTGAGATGATACAATAGCAGGGAGCCTGGATGGCTGAGTCAGTTAAGCATCTCACTCGGTTCAGGTCACAATCTCACAGTTCGTTGAGTTTGAGCCTGTGTCAGCCTCTGTGCTGAGCCTGGAGCTTGCTTTGGATTCTGTGTCTCCCTCTCGCTCTGCCCCTCCCTTGCTTATGCTCTCTTTCTGTCTGAAAAATAAACATTAAAAAAAATTTTTTAATTAAAAAAAGAATTGAGATGTTAGCAATTAGATGGCCTGGACAAGAGAGAAGGGAAAATCAGAGCTAATACCAGTAGTTCTGTGTTTAGTGATTGAACAGAACATCAAGAATCCGGATATTTCAGACACTTCTCTAAAGAAGACATCCAGATGGCCAACAGGCACATGAAAAGATGCTCAACATCGCTCCTCATCAGGGAAATACAAATCAAAACCACACTCAGGTATCACCTCATGCCAGTCAGAGTGGCCAAATGAACAAATCAGGAGACTATAGATGCTGGAGAGGATGTGGAGAAATGGGAACCCTCTTGCACTGTTGGTGGGAATGCAAACTGGTGCAGCCACTCTGGAAAACAGTGTGGACGTTCCTCAAAAAATTAAAAATAGATCTACCTTATGACCTAGCAATAGCACTGCTAGGCATTTACCCAAGGGATACAGGAGTACTGATGCATAGGGGCCCTTGTACCCCAATGTTTATAGCAGCACTCTCAACAATAGCCAAATTATGGAAAGAACCTAAATATCTGTCAACTGATGAATGGATAAAGAAATTGTGGTTTATATACACAATGGAGTACTACATGGCAATGAGAAAGAATGAAATATGGCCTTTTGTAGCAACGTGGATGGAACTGGAGGGTGTGATGCTAAGTGAAATAAGCCATACAGAGAAAGACAGATACCATATGGTTTCACTCTTATGTGGATCCTGAGAAACTTAACAGAAACCCATGGGGGAGGGGAAGGAAAAAAAAAAGAGGTTAGAGTGGGAGAGAGCCAAAGCATAAGAGACTGTTAAAAACTGAGAACAAACTGAGGGTTGATGCGGGGTGGGAGGGACGAGAGGGTAGGTGATGGGTATTGAAGAGGGCATCTTTTGGGATGAGCACTGGGTGTTGTATGGAAACCAATTTGACAACAAATTTCATATATTAAAAAAAATAAAGAAACTTAAAAAAATAAAAAAATAAAGGAATAGTAAGTGAAAAAAAAAAAGAATCCGGATATTTCTTCTCCCTCTCCGCCCCCCTCTCTCTCCCTTACCCCCACCCTACCTCCCTCTTTCCTTTAACCTACCTGAGAGAGATCTGCTAATCAATCCCAGTTTTGAAGATTTCTTCCATATGGGTATATTTCATCTTTTAGATATCTTAAAATTCAAAACATCTTTAGTTGTTTTCTAAACTTAAGAGTAGAGAAAAAAAACAAAATCCCATTTTCACATAACTGTACAGAAATAGGTTGCAATGTCATCAGAAAAGAGATTATAGATACAATTTTTCCCCTGATGAACAGACTAAAATTATTTAAATTTATCCATATGTCCCTCTAACTATTTCATAAAATAATATTTATTTTATTTCAAAAATCAAGGATTTTCAGTGGGTAAGAATATATTTTAAAATCTTTATTTAGAAGTAATTGATGTAAAAAGCACTTAGAACCACTCCTGGAACATCGATGCATCAAACAGGCATTGGATAAATTGTAATTAATGAAAATAGTTATATTTTGAAAGCATAGGTTTTCAAAGGTGTAACCAAATACGTAGTAAAATACAAAATGAAAATAGTATTTTCCATTCTGTTTTATGATATTGAGAAAAAAGTCATTCTATAAAAATCCTTTTAAGCAAATGTGTATTTACCAAATTCTGTTTAATATTCTTTTGGTGTCTGATTTTTTCAATATTTATGAAAAGCTTCAAAAATGTAAAAAATTGATATAATATTGCAATAAAAGTTCATATATATATCAGTATTTTCAATGCTTATTTATTTATTTATTTTGAGAGAGAGAGAGAGAGAGAGAGTGCAGGGGTGAGACAGAGAGTGAGAGAGAGAGAATCCCAAGCACGTTCCATGAGATCATGACCTGAGCCGAAATCAAGAGTTGGATGCTTAACCGACTGAGCCATCCATGCACCCCTGTATATCAGTATTTTATTAATGTGCTGTAAATGCTTAGAGTGTTTTCTCTCAAATCTATAAGTAATATTCAATGATTTGATTCAACTCCCATGTTTTTTAGATGTTCTTTTCTTCTTGGGCTTTCCATAGGGAAACTGCCACAGAAAACAGCAATTATTTTAGAGTTTATACTTGTCATTATTCAGTATTCATAGATATAGATTGATTTGTTAGGTTGCTTAAACGTTTCCATTCTGAAAAATAAATTAAATTTGCTAAGACCACAAAATAACTATTAAGGTTTTAGGTTACATACTGGTAGCTCCCTGGAACTTCTAGTAGACAGCAGTGACAGTGGTGGGCAAGTGCATATCCAGCCACTATTCTAGGGTAGCCTAGGATAACAATGCATGTAGCATTAGTGTCAGTATATTCCATTTGGACTGAGACATGAGCTTTGAGTTCAAGCTATGTGGGGAGTTATGATTCCTAGCTTCACTTTGACTAAAATGAAGTTCCCAATGCTAATGTTTTAATAATGTTAATTTAACTGAAATTTGTTGAAAATGTTTAATGTACCTTTTATCAAATCATGGCTCAAGCCTTAAGCTCACAACATTGACAATTTCTAAATGTCAGCATATGTTTTGGAAATTGCAATACTATTTTGATCAGAGATCCATACCAGAGCTTAGATTATTTGCTAAGATATTTTAGCATATATAAGATAAAAAATATAGAATATTATCTTATATTTTTATTAATATATTAATTTATATTTTATACTAGTTGATAAATGTTTTAATTGTAATTTTTGATGTATGAAAATGATACTAACTCTGCACTTTAAAAGTAACACTGTTGGGGCACCTGGTGGCTCAGTCAATTAAGCATCAGACTTGAGCTCAGGTCATGATCTCATGGTCTGTCGGTTTAGCCCCACATCAGGCTGTGTGCTGGCAGCTCAGAGCCTGGAGCCTGCTTCAGATTCTGTGTCTCCCTCTCTCTCTGCCCCTCCCTCACTCACACTCTGTCTCTCTTTGTCTCTCAAAAATGAATAAATGTTAAAAAAAAATTTAAAGTAAAACTGTTAATAACTTACTGTGATGTGTTTTCAAGAAATATTTTTCCCTACTTGCTTATCTAACATAATTTGACACAATTCACAATTCAAGAAAAGACAGATATTTTCCTTATTACACATACCTCAGGCACTGCTGCCTTCATTTCATTGCAAGAAAGAATTTCTCTCAATATACGTACAGAAACACAAATAAATCATGTTAGGAATGAAGAATTCAAAATAATGTTAGATATACTACAGGTCTGGTCAGTTATGGAAATTTATCCTGAAAATTACTTCATTGTTTTCAACATTCCACACAGTATTTTTCACAGTATCATAGGTAGGCATAATCAATCACTTATTCATCAAACAACTGCAAAATACTTTCTATATCCCAAAAAGTAAATACTAAGGCATGGGACAACATAGAATAAGATCAAAGCCCATTTTCAGGAAGTTAGTAAGTCCACAAATGAGAAACAGGCATGTATGTCAATAATAACTGAAAGTTATCATTAACAGTGTCAAGAGAAGTAAGCAGATATTATGGGGCAACCTTAAAGAAATAGCAGACAATTTTCCCCTAGGGATTCAGAAACAATGTTAAATAGAGGCTAATACCTAAAATGAGACTTTAATATTGATTATGTGCTTGCATGATAGGAAATGAATAAAGGGCCTTCCAGGTTATGAGGAGCATGAGGAAATGAGAGGTGTGAAATGGTATAGTGTGATTTCCTCAATATGACAGTAGAGCCCAAGGGTAGTTATGTGATTATCATATGAATTAAAATTTAATAAGCAAACCAGTGATTATTTTGGTATCCTTACAAATTAATGTATAAGAAAAGCATTTGTAATACTCTTTATAATCATTTCACACCCACTGGAAAATGTTATGACTCATAGAATTTCATAAAATGCATTACTTATGAAATAAATAATGATTCCTATAAATAAGTAAACATTTTAGGAACTTTCTTAGTAAAAGTACTTCACATCAAATGAATGTAGCATTCTTTAAAGATAGTTTCCATCAAATCGTCCTTTGAATTTGGAAACATTATTCCTAGAAAAGAGTAGAATAAACTACTAGAAGGGATAATATACTTGATAATGTTACAAATTATTGAACTTAAGGGAAAAACAAGAATTCACCAGCAAAGGAAGCATCGAGTTTGTTAAAGTTCTCATTCATTCAAGATTAGACAAACTCTATACTCGCTTGTGATAAGAAATGGTCATGTCTGGGGCGCCTGGGTGGCGCAGTCGGTTAAGCGTCCGACTTCAGCCAGGTCACAATCTCCCGGTCCGGGAGTTCGAGCCCCGCGTCAGGCTCTGGGCTGATGGCTCAGAGCCTGGAGCCAGTTTCCGATTCTGTGTCTCCCTCTCTCTCTGACCCTCCCCCGTTCATGCTCTGTCTCTCTCTGTCCCAAAAATAAATAAACGTTGAAAAAAAAAATGAAAAAAAAAAAAAAAAAAAGAAATGGTCATGTCCAAAAACTGAAACAAAAGAATGTGACATATCTTTCTGTTGTGAATATACCTGCACTTAAATTTTATTGATTATTTAAAGTTCACTAAATTTTATGTATTTATTTCCTTCAATACTTAGAATGACCTCATGGGTTGACTATGCCTTTATCTTATACAAGAGGAAATTGATTATCAAAAAGTTTGAGTGTATGGTTGGTTGAAGGTTATATGTGGAGAGACACCTTGAATCCAGTAGTTCTAAATTCAAGTTCAATAATGTTTTGTTTTGTTTTTAATATATACAACATTGTCTTCTCAGTGTCACAGGATCTTTGCTCAACTCCGTACAATGCTACCATTCACAGGTTGGTGACCTGGATTTGTCCTTCAATTAACAATTCATAGGCTTTATCTTACTCTGTCTTTGCCAGTTTAGGGCCTATGTATGTCATGTCTTATTCACATGCAATCTCATTTCTACTTGTGTTATAAAGAGATCTAATGGACTAACTCATTGCAAGATACTAAAGACTAATAACTAAATGTCACAAATTAATACACATTTCCAGCCATACTTGTATGTCAGAAGTCATTG
Source organism: Prionailurus viverrinus (assembly GCF_022837055.1). Lineage (NCBI taxonomy): Eukaryota > Metazoa > Chordata > Mammalia > Carnivora > Felidae > Prionailurus > Prionailurus viverrinus. The sequence continues at coordinate 56,425,101 of NC_062578.1, forward strand.
AAGTACATATTTTTACATTTTACATTGAAGTAAATGTTTTTTATCTTCTTTAATAGATATGAGGATCTCTAGGTCCTACAGTGGTTTCTTTGACATCACCATAAACGTAAAATAACTCACAAATGTTGGGTATGGGTGAATCCAATAATTTGCCTATATTACATTGGTTTATGTATTATCTATGAAATTTTGAGACCAATTCCTAATGTCTGCAAGTTTTTACAACTATTTAAGCTAATTTGCACAATTTCTGCTATATGACCTCTTCCCTCTGGTCTGCCAACCAAAAAGTACTGATCTGGAACCGAAACCTCTGGATCTGAGGACCAGGAGATGGAAGATAAATAACAAACATTAAAATTCGTCTCATATATTCCACTCCCCTTGTGTTTACTAATAGAGAATTTAGAGTTTATGGAGTAAAATGTTTAGGCATCTTGGATACTTCTGAGGTATTAAGCAGACTCTTTCTTTTCAAATAATAATATACACTTTTTCTTTTTAAATACTGCATGCTAACTTAATAAATGATAAGCACTGTGATAAGTAGTTTATATATTCAAAAGATCCCTTTGTGAGTATGATCTAGTTAGATAAAGAAACAATGGCTTCAACAGATTTGATGATATGTCCAAGGTCACACATATTATGAGTAGCAGAAATCTGAGCCAGTCTATTTTCAAAAGCCAAGAGTGTAATCACTGTGCTGCCTCAAGTACAGTTCTGTTATTACCAGTCAAGACAGATCTCAATGCCTATTTTGTGTCAGGCAAGCACTTTCCGACTTCTTCAAACAATACCCCCTTTGTTTATAATCTTAATTGTTTTGTTGTGGGGTTTGCAGAACACCAGAGAAAGTACTCAACTGAAAACATGTTTGAAGTACTCTAAATAAAAGACTCTTGTTTTAGTGTTGTAAATGCATGTTATATAGCTTTATAATAATTAAAACCAAAACAACAAACCTCAGTAATAATATTGATACTAATATGTAACTTCAGGAATCCCATAGGTAATTTTGCATGCAATACCATTTTTAAATTATAGAATTATTCCATGAGGCAAATATCGTTATTATCTCTCTGTTACAGGTAAGGATATTTTCAAAAGTTGCTTGTTTAGTCATGGAAGTCCAATGGCTCAAAGATTTCATAGTGCTTTGAGCCAAAGCAGAGAAAACTTTCCTTTTTTACAGCAACTAACTGAACTGAGATTTCCTTAATATTCTTCATTCTCTAATCTGCATTTGTCTATATTGTCAGCTGAAGTGATATTAAAATTTCATAACCTCTGGAAATAATATTTTAAAAATTTTTGTGTATTCAAAGAATGAATGTCTCCAGTCCTCATAAATTGACTTTCTTCTTCATTTTTTTTTCTTTTTAAAATCATTGTGCTATGTAAGCCATTTATTATTTGGCCAGGAAACATTCCCCCAAATCTTTTTTTTTTTTTTTTTCTGCTCTGCTTAGTCAGGAGTTTGGATACATGTTCCTGTTCAGCTAGTCAATGACTTAAGGCGTTTGTGTTTATGTATATGTGCTTCGTGTTCATGTGCTTTATAATAAACCCTAAGGTTTGTAAGCACTGGTGCATAAAACAATAACATACATTTTTATTTTAAATGATTTCTCTACTAGAAATAATCAAGCATAAAACCAAAGTAAATGATAATATCCAAAACACATTTTTTTTCCTAAAGTTCTGTGGGAGTAACTTAAGTTTTGATGAAACTGTGAGAAAATGCTCACTTCAGGTTTTTCTGAATTCATTTTGAGAAATCTTGAAATACAAGAGCTATATAGAGCTTCTGTCATATAGGAAAGATGAGAGCCAATATTCTCCTAATATTAGGAAAAACAGGGGCGCCTGGGTGGCGCAGTCGGTTAAGCGTCCGACTTCAGCCAGGTCACGATCTCGCGGTCCGTGAGTTCGAGCCCCGCGTCGGGCTCTGGGCTGATGGCTCAGAGCCTGGAGCCTGTTTCCGATTCTGTGTCTCCCTCTCTCTCTGCCCCTCCCCCGTTCATTCTCTGTCTCTCTCTGTCCCAAAAATAAATAAACGTTGAAAAAAAAAAAAAAAAAAAAGGAAAAACATATCTTCATCCAAATCTGTATTCTATATCTCTTTAAAAATAATATGATGAGGTATTTCCATTGAATGAGGACATCAGTATGTGTGTTTTACACAATCACATACATGGAGTTGTATATTATAGAATCTTTTTAAGAATACAACATACTTTGTGAAAAGCCATTTTTCAATTGTCTGTTTACTTAATAATTAAATGTCTACATATTAAAAACCAATTTGGAGATAATTATACACAGTATTGGAAGCTTAATGATTAAAAGGTATTAGTTTATTGGGAGTATGAGATCCAGGAAATAGCAATTATTTTTTCTAAATTGCTTTAAAATTAAATCTCACATAATTTGACAATCAATGACAGAATAAAATAGTGAATTATCAAGGAAATTCAATTGAGTATAAGATGATGTTGGGTGACAAAGACTTACTATACCTGGGAGTTTTGTTCTCATAAAGAAATTATCTGGGAAACTAATTAAATAAAGTCATTCTTCAAGACACAGTGTCACTATTCTTCATTATATATCACTCAGCAAAGAGTCACTTAATTTGGTACGTTTATTCTAATAAGAACATTTTTGCAGAATGTTTAAAAATTGTGTATTTTACCAGATGTAATAGATTTCCTTAAAATAATGATTCCTTAATTAAATTATGGAAATTACAAGTATTAAATTAGCAATTTGTGGGAGAAAGAGGTTAGCATTTCTCATTATTTTTCTTTGACCACACAAAATGTTTAAAATAGTTTTGCTATAATAATATTTTTTATTGAATGCTTTCAGTTTATCATATGCTCAAATAACTATTTGAATCAAAATCTTGTAGCTGTAGATTTAGCTCATTTAATTTGTGGGTAATAGTCTAGGAAAAATCTAATAAGCAAACCTAGTTGTCTTTTGCCAACAATAGTCTGATCCAACTTCCAGGAAAAGGTCTGAGTTCATTTTTCAATTCAGGTATCTTAATATTCATGATAAGAAATAAGAGCAAAAGGTAGTAAAAATTAAAATTCTATGATATAATTTGTTTATCGGCACCATACTTATTTATTCTATGATATAATTTGTTTATCGGCACCATACTTATTTATAAAAGTAAGAAAATTAATTTTTTTATTCTTAAGCATGTTTTATGCCAACATATTGTCTAGTTAAGATTTATTTATGAAGTAACATATACTGTGCCTTCACAGTATTTTTCTTAGCATGTATGCTTAACCTATGAGAATAATTAACTAAAATCACATTTTAAAGCTCTGAAATAACAATATAAATATACCAAAACATCATAATTGTACTTCTCCGATATATTAAAGAAACTATTGCTAAAAATAATTGGTTGAGCAATTAAAATATTTGTACCTTTTGTAATGAAGTGGAAAATACTAACCCGTAAAATGAAATAAGTTGATGATAGAATGCACTTAGAATAATTGTTCTACAGTGCAATTTTTATGTAGTACAAATATTTGTGTATAGTTTCTTGGCATTGTAAAACTTCTTATTTTACTAAAGTATAATTGACATTAGTTTCGGGTGTACATCATAACTGATAATATATTTATATATATTATGAAATGATCCCCACAGTAAGTCTAGTCACTGCCTGTCACCCTACAAAATTATTACAATATTATTGACTATATTCCCTAGCTGTATATTGAAATACTTTTATTCTGTTTTCTACATGACTTTGCATTGTATTATACTGTGGCACTATAACAATTGAATGAATCAAACTTTATTTCTAACCTGAAAATATATCACCATGGACTTACCTAGATACATTTGTATTATAATTACAAAACATTACATTACACTATAATTTTAATGATTCTTACAAATATATTTCATGTGAAATCCATGACTTAATAGATTGCCAGTTTAAATAATTGAAATTATAAACGAGTGAGAGAAAAACTGTCAGCAAAATTATCAATTTCCAGTCTAAGGATGGAGGGAAAGTGGGGGAGAAGGGAATAGTGACTGTTGCCAAATTTGGCAGTTCCATGCCAGAAATACCCTCTACAATCACTTAGGATTATTACCCTGACTGTCATTTATTTTACTAATGATCTAGAACAGATCTGTCCAGTATACATTTTATAATAGTGGATATTTTCTACTCTAACCACTAGCCACCTATGGCTACTGAGACATATGTCTAGTGAAACAAACTTGTCTTTTGTCAGTTTGTCATTTGACAGTTTCTTCTTTTTTCTTATACTCTTCAACTCTGCACAGATCTCTCTACTGAAATATCTAAGTCAATCTTCAAGAACACATAAAATACATAAGGAAGTTCAATATTTGCATAGGGTTGTATGAAAACTTCTTGTTTTTAAAAAGCATATACATATATTTGATATATAGAATTAGCCTTTCACTTATGTCATTGATGACTTTCTTCTTACAGATCATGTTATCCTCCTATAAAATTGGAATCCTCTTTTTCTTGTGTACCACTGTATTTTCTTTTGGAACTATAAGATAGCCTTGAACCCCATCTGACGCATCTAACTTCTAGTGACTAGACTCTTGTTGTGTTATATAGCCACTGACTGAGTCTCTGTATTGAATAAGAAGTCTTCTAGAAAAACACAATCCCACCTACAAGAAATGTCTCCAGGAATCTATTACCTGGAGTATAGTTTTCACTTATTGCTAGATTATATCCTTCATTTCTATTGAAATTGCTACAGTATTAGATAAAGCATATCATAATGCTTACATTTTGTCAAAAGAGCCCTACTTTTAATTTTATTAATTGATGTGTATTTTTTAGCCAATATAATTTTCTTATCCTAGTTTTGTTTCTTTCCACTGACCCATGTGCTGAAATTTTAACATGCCTAAAAGAGAGTTAATGCCTTATATCACTTGTGTAATTATTAATAGCTTAAAAAACTAGCTGAAATGGAGCTGATGTATTCAGGTTTCCATAAAAAAAATCAAATTCGGGGAAATAATTTAATTAAATAAATATATTATTAATTCAAATAAAATTAATACAATCCTTCTACATGGAAACTAAATCTTTTATCAAAATAGTCTAGGGTAAAAAGTGAAATAAAAATTAAAGTAGTAGAATTCCTAAAAAGCAATGAAAAGAAAACACTGTGTATTGAAATTTATGGAATTAAAGAAATGACCAAAAGAAAATGCATAGTTCTAAATAATTTTATTGCTAAAAATTTTAAACAATGAAAACAAATTAAGTTAGTGTCCAGTGCAAAAAAAAAAAAAATAGCAAAGTAAACCAAAAAGAAAAAAAAAAGCATACGGAAGAAAGTAATAAAGATGAAAACAGAAGTTAGTGAGGTAGAAAATAGAAGAAAATAGTCACAATTAATAAGACAAATTTCTTGGGTTTTTTTCTTTCTTTCTTTCTTTATTTTTACTATTCACTTTTTGAGAGAGAGAGATAGAGTGTGAGTGGGGGAAGGGCAGAGAGAGAGGGAGACACAGAATCTGAAGTAGACTCTAGGCTCTGAGCTGTCAGCACAGAGTCCCATGAGGGGCTTGAACTCATGAACTGCAAAATCATGACCTGAGCCAAAGTCAGATGCTCAGCTGACTGAGCCACCCAGGTGCCCACCCCCTTTTTTTTTTTTAATTTTATTTTGCCATTTATTCATTTTTTGAGAGACAGAGTGTGGTGGGGGAGGGGCAGAAAAAGAGGGAGACAGAATCCAAAGCATTGGTTTTTTAATAAGCCATTGATTAGCAATTTTGTAAAAAATAGAATCACAAATGCACAAAAATAAGAATTATGAAGTGGGAAATAACCATTGAAAGAGTAAGTAAATAAATGACTCATTTGCAAACATCTATACAATAATTGTTGAAAAATTTGATGAAATAGATCGTTTCTTAATAACAACAAAAAGAGAAACTAAACAAAAACCAACAAATATCATTCACAATAACAAACAGAAAACCAACAAGTGTCATTCACATAGTTTAAATAATAAACTCACCCACAAAAATCGCCAGGCCTAGATCGTTCACAGAGGACTACACATCCTTCAAAAACAGATGGTTCTGATACTCCACAAATCATTTCAGAGATTGAAAATAAAAGAAAGTGTTGTAAATCTTTTTATACAGCCTGAGTAACATCATATAGTGAAAATGATATAGTAGAAAACTAGTACAAAGAAGACAAGTATTACTTATTAATATGAAAAATTAAATAAAATATTAATAAACAGAATCCAACGCCCAGTTAAAACAGTGATACTTTGGTTAGCAAATTCCTCCTGGTAATATGGATTAACAAATTTGGAATTATATTATGTATATTATAGTTTGAACAAATGAGTATGTTGTTAAGAATGAGTGCCGGGGCGCCTGGGTGGCGCAGTTGGTTAAGCTTCCGACTTCAGCCAGGTCACGATCTCGCGGTCCGTGAGTTCGAGCCCCGCGTCAGGCTCTGGGCTGATGGCTCAGAGCCTGGAGCCTGTTTCCGATTCTGGGTCTCCCTCTCTCTCTGCCCCTCCCCCGTTCATGCTCTGTCTCTCTCTGTCCCAAAAATAAATAAACGTTGAAAAAAAAAAAAAAAGAATGAGTGCCAAGTTTCTCACTTGTGAAGAAAGGATTTGTGATGGCCACAGTGAATCTTGTGGTGTTGAATTCAAATTAGAATATTAGTATAAATACATTATTACCAGTAAATACACCTATAGGTATGGAAATAGGCATAGAGGTATGCATATATACATATACATCCTATTCTGTTCACCATAATGGCATAGAAATCATTATACTCCAGTAATAAAGTAACACCTAATGCCCAGATTATAATTTCTAAATAATATTTTTCAAATAAAGAAATTAGGGTCCTTGGAAAAATGACTGATAAGCTGCAGTAACAAAAGTGCATGATGAGTTTGAAACAGCTATGAAGGGCATAAGAAAGTTTTCAAAAAAATGCTTAAAGGGCAAAAGAGAAAACATGAATTAATTCCTAGTGGCTAAACCTATCATGAATTCAGCAACAAAATAAATAAGGATTTTAATGGATTATAGCATATAGAATAAATATTCTCAAATCTATATACATATAATTAATTAGGGGAGAAGAGATAGCTCTTCCTAACCGTGGAATTCCTATTTAAAAACACAGAAGGAGGGGTACATGGGTGGCTCAGTCAGTTAAGTGACCTACTCTTGATTTTGGCTCAGGTCATGATCTCAGGGTTATGGGATTGAACCCCACATCAAGCTCGGAGCCTGCTTAGGATTCTCTCTCTCACCCTCTTTCTATCCCTCCCCTGCTTGCACTCATTCCCTCTCTCTCTCTCTCTCTCTCTCTCTCTCTCTCTCACACACACACACACACACACACACTAAATAAACTTTAAAAAATACAATAAATAAAAATAAATCAACACAGAGGAAAAATATAAGTAAAAACTCACCAATAAGGCACACACCACAGAATTGTTAAAGCAATGATTATTCATGAATGCTATTTTTACTGGGTGAAACAGTGATGACAAATCAAGTGTTTATATAGACTCAAATTAGCCTCCCTCAAGATAATTATTAATTACAAAAAAAGGTTATAGTCAGGAAACCTGGCAGACAAGCATCTTAACCAAGAGATGAATATCACCATCCCCATTAATGGATCATGTAATCCCTGATATAAAGTATTGAGTAGGTCATAGCATCATTCCTCTGGTATTCTTATCCCAAATTTAATAACTTTAATCTCAACATGAAAAATATCAGACAAACCCAAATTGAAGGATTTGCTACAAAATAATGTGCCAGTATGTTTCAAGAATAACAAGATCCTAAAGGACTGCAGAACTCTCTCGGGTTGGAAGATATTAAGGAAACTTGAAAATTAATGTAGTATGGGAACCTGGATTGGATTCTAGAACTGTTGAAACTTGAACAGGATCTTTAGAATATGTAATAGCATTTTATTTGTGTTAATTTCCTCATTTTGGTGATGTTAAAATGGTTATGAAACATGTTAACATTTAGGGACATTGAGTGAAGCATACAGAGGAACTCTGTATACAATTTTCCCAACTTTCTTTACAGACAAAAATTATTCCAAAAGATTTAAAGCAATAAAAAAAGTATTTCCTTTTTACTGTTCTCTAATTTTATACTTCACCCCTTCTTTTAGAATTTAATTAAGATTTTTTTTCTTTTTTTAAGCAGTTTTTTTTTTTTAATTTTAATTCCAGCATAGTTAAAAGACAGCATTAGTTTAAGTTGTACAATATAGTGATTCAGCAATTCTAGGGGCACCTGGGTGGCTCAGTGGGCTAAGTGTCCAACTCTTGATTTTGGCTCAGATCATGATCTCACAGTTCCTGGGATTGAGCCACATGTTAGGCAGTGCCTGCTTGGGATTCTCTCTCTCTCCCTCTTGCCTCCCCATCCCCTGCTCTCTCTCTCTCTCTCTCTCTCTCTCTCTCACTCTCTCTCTCTCAAAATAAATAAGTAGATATTAAAAAAAAATTCTGTATATTACTCAGTGCTCATATGATAAGTATACTCTTGAAAAAGATATCTTTGATGAAAGTTAAATTAGGTCTTCTAACTCACTTGAAGCAAAATTGTATAAATTATATTTGTTATTGGTACATGAGAATGTTTATTGAAAATGTATGAATTTGAGTTTATTTAAAATGTCAAATGCTCTACGGGATGCCTGGGTGGCTCAGTCGGTTAAGCGTCTGACCTTGGCTCAGGTCATGATCTTGTGGTTCCTGAGTTCAAGCGCCACAAGGGCTGTGTGCTGACCTACCACTCAGCGCTTGGAGCCTACTTCAGATTCTGTGTCTCCCTCTCTCTGCCCCTCCCCAGCTCTCTCTCTCTCTCTCTCTCTCTCTCTCTCGCTCAAAGTGAATAAACATTAAAAAAAATCTTTAAAATGTCAAATGCTCTAAATATATATAGCCAAATAAACCTATTAATGAACAGCCAGTCTTTATACCATATTAAATCATATAAAAATATCTTTCTAAATTAGAGATAATGCAAAAGTGTGATTTCCACTTTTATATACTCATTTGTAATCAAATGTAACAGAGTAAGAAAGCTCTCATTTCACCATCTACCCTATTCTCTGCCTCATTTTCTCTCTAGGTAAACCCCAGAAGTATTGATTTTTCCTAATGTTCCTTAATTTTCAACTATAATGTTATGTACTTTGGAGGAAAAGACAAGCCTAGAATCAGTTTAATATCCCTAAGATAATTTTTCTGTATCTTTGATTTCAAGTGAGCTTTCTGTTTATTTTTTTCTTTTAGAAGTATAACCATTATTCTCATAACACAGCATAGAAAACTTGCAATAATTGCTTACTTTTTTTCTCAATATAGTAGTGACATTTAGAGTTTGTGTTTACTTACAACAGTAGCAGAAATAACAAAAAAAGAAAAAAGAAAAAAAAAGAATTTACTGATGGGTTACTCTGTGCTAGGCTGCATGAAAAATACATTACATATAGTATCCTCTTATTCCTATATAGATCCCTATAAGGAATTATTGCATAATTTGTTTAGCAAATTTGGTTTGCAAAAGAATAAAATATACATTTACACAGGCAAACACACTTACATGTTTTAATATGCATGAAGACATATACAAACATTATTGGCTTTCAAAAGAATAAGACATATATATTCAATATATATAAAGATATACATATATACATACATTTTGTAAATTTCACAATTCAATAAGAAAAAAATTCAATAAAAATTGGCAGCCTATTTAACAAGTGCTTTAGCTTAGACATATTTAGGTGGCAAATATGCATTTGAAAGTGGCTCAACATCATTAATTATAAGGAAAATGCAAATTAAAACCCGATGGAGATACGACTACACATCTATTACAGTGTCCAAAATTAAAAAAAACTGGCCACTGGTTAGAGTGTTGGAAAATTAGAACTCTCACACACTGTTGGTAGAATGTAAAGTGGTGCAACAACCTTAGAAAACAATAAGGCAGTTGTCTAAAAATTTAAGATACACCCAAACGATCTAGCCACTCTATTCCTAAGTACATAATACATGTCCACACAAGGATTTATACATGAATGTGCATAGTCACTTTATTTATAATACCAAAACTGAAAATAATTAAAAAATACAACAGATGAGTAATCAATTATGGAATATACATATAATGAAATTTGATTCATTAGGAAAAATGAATCATCAATACATGCAAAAACATAGATAAATAATTATTCTGCATTTTAGAGGATAGGTCAAAAAAAGTGTATTATCTAATACAAGTTAGTCTTTGGTGGTCAGTACAAAAGCAGATCAATGGCTGCCTAGTACAGACAGGGACAAAAGGGACCTGAGGAAACAACTTTATCAATGATGAATATATTGATTTTCCTTATTGTGGTAATGGTTTTATGATGGATATATATGCCAAAATTTAGCTAATTAGGCACTCCAAAACTTCAGTTTATTGCATGCCATTTATACCTTAATAAAGATGTTTTAGAAATGTAGCATCAAAAAAATGAAATATCATGTAAAATTTACCAACCCACATAATCATTTTCTGCATAAAATATTTATCAATGATGTATAGAGGCAAAAATCATGTTTTTCAGGAAGGAGGAGGTGTGATAGAATTAATAATTTAAAATGTACAGGCGTGCCTGGGTGGCTCAGTCGGTCAAGTGTCCAACTTCAGCCCAGGTCATGATCTCATGATTCCTGAGTTTGAGCCCTGCATCAGGCTCTGTGCTGACAGCTCAGAGCCTGGAGCCTGCTTCAGATTCTGTGTCTTCTTCTCTCTTTACCCCTTCCCCACTCATGTTCTGTCTCTTTATCTCTCAAAAATAAATAAACATTAAAAAAATTAAAACACAATGTACATAATATCTTTTATTTTTATGGTAAAAGTAGGAGTCAGTTCTTTCACTTGTTTTTGATTTCTTGCTTGCCTGGTTTGGGATCTTTTTTTCTTTTTTTGTTTTAAGTTCAGGTTAGTAATTATTTGAAGAAAAGAGTTAATTTCTTCTGTTTTATCCCCTTCAGAAACATATGTCTTCATGTTAGGTATTGTTTATCTTTATACTCAGTAGTCGGTGATAATTTTAGATTCTCTTTTGAGAATGCATTAAATTATTTGCATTATTTAATCCATCACTGAATTTTTCAAGGAATTTTTTATTAACCTCATTCATCCTTCATGTACACTATATCTTAAAGATGCCTTTGTAGAAGTTTTCTGTTGTATTGCTTCCTTTTTTAAAATGGAAAATATGAAATGACTTCTATTGAGGTTGATTTGTCCCCTGGGAGATACTTGGTGACAGTGATGACTCTGTACATTACTTCTAAACCCAATATCACGTATGGCATACAGACTACAGATCAGACAAAGTACGACAGTTGAAGCTAAGACAAGGATGAAAATGAAGGTTAGGGGTTACAAAGGAAATGTGCCCAGAAGACAGTGATCAAAGAGGAAACTGGAATTATAAGTCAGAATAGACTATGGTTAGTTAACAGAAAGTTCAAACTCTTAGGACTCTGAGGAGGTCTGGAGTAAAATACATTAGAAGAGGGAGAGAAATGGAGATTTTAAGAGAGAGATCAGGAGACAGAGAGGCAGAGAAAATAGAAATAATAGATCATAAGAAATCCTATAAGGAGCCATGAGGAGATAAGATCATGGAAGTTCAGCAGTAAAGAAAAGGTGAGCAGTTCAAGAAGTATACAAAAGTAAAATGTGAAATAAAGCTCATCTTTCTGTTAGGAGACATTTACTTGAAGGGGAAGTTGCACATTCCTTTGTGGTCTAGCAAGAGTAAACCCCTAAGCCATGATAAAGAGATGACAACTTGATTAGTTTTGATATTTGTATCATAGAAATGAGGTTTTTCTGGCAGGTGGCTACTATAGTCCCTAGATCCACTGTTAAGGGCACAATTATAATCCAAATTTTCAGATCACTCTATTTACAACTTAACTACATGTGGGGACAGAGCCTGGGCCTTGGAGCACTGTTGATTAGTATTTACGGGATTTATGCATAAGTGAATACAGTTATAATCATTATTTCATTCACCCCGATCTAATATTTTTGTAAAGTTGGAATTATTTATCCAATTCTTTCTTTTATCATTAATAGATACATGAAGTGTTTCTGGGTCTCAGTGGGTAATAGCCATTTTTCTTATGAGTCTTGAAGTTTAATGCAAACAAAAGAACATAACCACAGAGAAAATGCACTTGGCTGACTTGGGAAGTTTCCACTGGAGGGAAACTCAGTGAAACAGGTACAGGGTAGGTAGCCAAGTGCCTCATTGTTGGATTTAGGGCTGTGTGCAGAGATATAGCAGGTCTAGATATCAGCTTCCAGGAGACAGAACCTGATCCTTGAGCTCTCTGCCTCCTAATCCTCATGTTTAAGTAAGCAAAATCCACTGTTCTTCTATAATCAGAAGTCAGGACAAAATTTGCAATGTGATATAGTAGAACTTTGGACGTATCCCTATTCAACCAGTTAGCATTTTTGGTTAGGGAAGCAGTAGTCTCTCTCTTTCTTAAACCCTTGGTGCTCTGTAATATAACCTAATCACAAAAGTAAAATCTATCATTTTACAGTCCAGAGAATTATATGGGAAAGGTACACCAGGGTGTGTAAAATCTGTGGGGGCATCCTAGAATTCAGCTTACCAATATTCACATTATATGTTCCACAGTCTAGCATGTCTACTGCTGATTTTGCTTTATGTATTTTTCTATCAAACCATACTACTCTATTCATGTTTGTACAAAAAAATCTGAACACAGTGCATGGCACAAAATAATAGATTAATAAATGTGTAGTGTATAAATTAATTAGCATATGCTTACTAACAATTTGAACCTGTAGAAAAAGATTTATATTATGGTTTTACTGATATTTCTCAAATATTTTAAGGTAGAATAAAGACATAAATTTAAAATGTATCCATCAAACATTACAAAACTAAGAAACTGTTTACCTAAATATAATGATTTTCATATTTCCTTAAAATGAAGGTTTTTTTTGTTTTTTAGAAAAAAATTAATTGCACCTTTCATAGCAATCTCATGATAGCAAACCTAACTAGTTAATGTATCAATGATTCAGTAAAACTGAAAAACTTTTTAAGTGACTAAGGACACTCTAGTGATAAAAAGATGATTTTTTATATGAAATGAAAAAAGTGATTTTTTTATATCAATGAGTTTTTTTTAACTAAAATGGGTATCATTTTACTTCTAGTAAAATGTAGATTGGATATGTACCATGCCATTATTTAGTCTTCATTTTAACTTTATAAAATAATCAACTCTTTGGTGAAAAACAGATTGCAGGGCTTAGCTATGAGAGAACTTATTAAATACCATATTATTATCAACATCATTTTGATGACTGCCTACAATGAAATGTAACTGGCATGCAGAATAATTATCTTGATATCATAGACAGATATCATTTGCAAATTGCAGAAAACCAAAATATAGCAATAGCTAATTTTGAAGCACATCTCAATATGTTTAATAATACATTTACAGCTTTTAACTTTAATTTCCAGAATTGAAATTTCAGTACTAAGAAATGGAATTGGAGAACTGAGGCAGCTGTTGGATCAAAAACGACTTTGACAGGTAAGTTATTTTTATTAAATATGTTTTGAGACTCCCAACTAACTTCTTACATTGGTAGTTTAAAATCTCCATAAACTACTTAATAGGTAGGAAATCACAAGACCATTAGTATCAAAGTATTCTTAGTATAAGCAGTTCATTATCTGTTTATTAAAATTTAGCAATGCCTTGCTAATGTTATGACTATTTTGGTATTTTGATAAATTTATTAGTATCTGTAATAAGAACATAGAGATAAAGTTTAACAAGAAATTATGATTATATATTTTTCTCTAAGAGGTTAATAATTCAATGACATTGTAAGTATGAAATCTTGGGAAGTTATTCAAAACTAAAGCACAACAAAGAGAAAAAAATATTTTCATCGTGTTTTGTAGAAACTGACAAGCTGATTATAAGACATATAGCAATATTAAATAATTAGAACAGCAAACACAGTCCTGAAAAGTAGAACAAAGGCAGAGAACATACATTGTCTTATTTCAATTAAAAGCACAAGTTTAGAAGCTAGCAAGAAGCTAACGAATCAAGAAGGTGTGATTTAGACAAAATTTAACAAAGATAAATAGAATATATTTTACTTCTCATAAATCAACCACACTTGTATCATTTGATCTATTTTTTGTAGCTGCCAAATCAATTCAATGGCAAAAGGAAAGTCTTCAAAAAATAGTACTTATGGAATTGGATATGCATATTTTTTTAAAAGGAAATTTGAGGGGCGCCTGGGTGGCGCAGTCGGTTAAGCGTCCGGCTTCAGCCAGGTCACGATCTCGCGGTCTATGAGTTCGAGCCCCGCGTCAGGCTCTGGGCTGATGGCTCAGAGCCTGGAGCCTGTTTCCGATTCTGTGTCTCCCTCTCTCTCTGCCCCTCCCCCGTCCATGCTCTGTCTCTCTCTGTCCCAAAAATAAATTAAAAAAAAAAATTAAAAAAAAAAAATAAAAAAAATAAAAGGAAATTTGACTTCTACTTCACACCACAAACAAAGATCAATGTAAGATTAATCAAGACATAAAAGCTAAAGACATAAATGATTCTTAGGACACAAGATGTAATAAAAATGATAGGTAATATTGATAAATTAGACTTCATCAATTTGAAAGCTTCTGTTCATCAAAATTAACTGTGAAGGAAATGAATAGAAAAGCCACAGATTGAGAGACAATACTTATTCAACATTTATCTCAGAATATAGAAAGAACTTATATAACTCAACAATTAAAAGGTCAAATAATTTGAAGAGACACTTCACAACAGAAGATCTATGAATAACATAGATGTGAATAACACATGAAAAAGATTTTCAACATCATTAGACATCAGAAAAATACTATCATAAAAATATAAAAATCATGACTAGCCAAATGATTAAAATTAAAAAGACCAAAAATGCCAAATGTTGCCAAAGACCTGGAACAGTCGGAACTTTCATGTATTGTTGGTAGGAATGCAAAATAGTATAACCAAAAACAGTTCTAGCTATTTCTTGTAAAAGTAAAGATAGACCATAACCCAACCATTCTATTATTAGGTGTTTACATAAGAGACAAGAAAATATATGTCCACAAAAAGACTTTTATAGATGTCCATGAGAGAAAATTGGACTGCTCAGGTGTTCATTAATAGGATACTAGAATATAGAATGTGGTATACCCATATAATGGATTATTACTTAGCAATGAAAAGAAATGGAATACTGAAACACCTCTGGAACATGGATGAATCTCAAAAACATTATGCTGTATGAAATAAACTTTATATAAATGTATAAATGGATTATTTATATGAAGTTTTAGAATAGACAAGGCTATTCTGTATTCAAAAACTGGAAATTGAGTACCTTGTGTGGGTGTCAGTGAGAATTATTGGGAAGAGCCATAAGATAACATTCTGGAGTCATGAGTCTCTCAAAACTCAACACATATGCACTTAATATTTGTGCCTTTTGTTGTATGCAAATTTAATGTCAAAGATATGTGTTAAAGATATTGAACTTCAGTAAATGACATGCATGCTAAAGTATTTCTGGAAACTTACTGAAACTTACTGTCAGAAACATCATGTTGTAAGATGGATGAATGGATGCATAGAGAGATGGCTAAATGGATAGATAACATGCTAATGGAAGTATAAAGTGGTAGAATCAAGGTGGTATTTTACAGTGTACACTGTAAAATTGTTTCAACTCTGCTCATGATGAAAAATTGAAAAGAAAAATAGTACCAACAGAAAGAAGGTGGTAAAAATTCTTCCTCTGCACTAAGATAAAAATATGAAAATGACCAATTTTATAATCATCATAATCTGCACAGATTCTACATTATCAGGGATCATTAATATGGAATTTTGAGAACTCCATATCTGATACTTACAAGGAAGATTAAGAAAATAACCTAGTTTCATTATTTAGTCAATTCATTTAAGCATTATCCGTTGCCTATCATGCCCCAGGCATTTTAAAACAACTAAAAAAAATCTCTTCCCTCATGGCCTTTAAATTCTAGTGGGAGGAGTTCAACATTAAACAAAGCAAATAAACAATATAATATATCAGATTGTGACAATGATAAGGACAAAAAAATAAGGCAGGAAAGGGGAATAAGGTGTTCTGGAGTCCTGGAATGGGTGTGGAGCCGTGTTTTATTTATTTTTAAGGAAGGCCTCAATGGTGATGTTCATTGGAATAAAGATTTGAAGGAGATGGAAAAGTAAGCCATTAGGGGCGCCTGGGTGGCTCAGTTGGTTGAGTGTCTGACTTCGGCTCAGGTCATGATCTCACGGTCTGTGAGTTTGAGCCCTGCGTCAGGCTCTGTGCTGACAGCTCAGAGCCTGCAGCCTGCTTCAGATTCTGTGTCTCCCTCTCTCTCTGACCCTCCCCCCACTCATGCTCTGTCACTCTCTGTCAAAAATAAATAAACATTAAAATTTTTTTTTTAAGTAAGACATTAGCATTCTTAGTATAAAGAATAAGAAATGAGAAAAGTCATGAAATCAGAACATAGGAGTTTGAGAAAAGGTAAGATCATAAGACTGAAGTAGGATGATCCAAGAGAAGGGGAAGAGAGGAAACATCAGAGGTGAGATGCCAGGCCTGGGTAGGCCATTGCAAGGATTTTGTTTTGTTTTATTATTTTTTTTATGAAGTGATATAAAGAGCTATTAGATGATTTTAAGCACAGATATATTATAATCCAATTTACATTTTCACTAGATTACTGTAGGTGCTGTATTTGGAATAGATTGAGGAAAAAAAACATGTGGAAGAAAGATCATTTAAGAGACTAATGTAATAATGTAGACAAGAAACACTGGCGTCTTCACTTGTACAACTGAATCCCTTAAAACAGAACTTATTTAAAATATTTTCTCTAATTCTGAAATAGCATTTAGCAGGTGTGGTACATCTATATGTCAAAAATACCATGTATATTTACAAAAATAGAAACTAAATATTATTATAATTACTGGAAGAATAAAATATAGGAGCAGCCCATGCTAACAAATACAGCAATATTACTTTATTAAGCATTTATCAAAAAAATTCTATTAAGTTACTTTAAATTATGTCACTTAAAAATACTTAGTAAAAGAGCAAAGGGAAAATATTGGGAAAGAGATACCATGTGAATAGTATAATATTGGGGCACCTAGGTGGTTCAGTTGGTTGAGCATCTGACTTGATTTAGGCTCAGGTCATGATCCCAGGGTCATGGGATCAAGCCCCACATGGGTCTCCATGCTGAGGGTGGAGACTGCTTAAGTTTCTCTCTCTACCTCTCCCTTTGCCCCTCTCTTCTGCTCCTGCTCTCTCTCTCTTTCTCTATAATTTTTTTAATGTTTATTTATTTTTGAGAGAGAGACAGAGCACAAACAGGGGAGGGGCAGAGAGACAGGGAGACACAGAATCTGAAGCAGGCTCAAGGCTCTGAACTGTTAGCACAGAGCCCAACGTGGGGCTCAAACTCACAAACCATTAGAGCGTGACCTGAGCCAAAGTCAGGTGCTTTACCTACTGAGCCACCCAGGAGCCCCTTTTTCTAAGTTAAAAAAAAAAGAGAATAGTATAATATTAAAAAGTGTTTATGCAACATGTTGATAATTGTTGAAACTGCATGATGACCATATGCACATTTATTATACTGTTCTTTCTACTTTTGAGTATTGAAAATATTTATGTGTTTTTTAACCCCAATGATTTTAAGTATAAGTGTCATAGACTCTGGGCCTGGAGTTCATTATTGTCCAGCAAGAGAGCGGGACACAGGATTAAAAATGTGAGAGAGGCTAATGTCTGGGATGAGACAAGAGCCTTGAATAAGGGTCCTTGTTCCAGTTTTATTAAGATCAGAAGGCTTCCAAGCATAATGGGCACACACAGAGAGACAATGAAACTGTGAACATTAACTCATGGGTGTGGGGAAAAGGGGGTTTTGGAGATATGCAGTGTTAGGGGTTTGGGTCAATACAAAACAAGATTCTGGTGCTGGGTGGAAGGTTGTTTACAGCAAACATGAGGCCCCACCTCTGTTTACCTAAACTGGCCTAGGCGACAAGAAAGAGAGAGCATGCTACCACAGGACCAACAAGGTGTCTTTCTTTTGCTAATTAGCTCTGCTCTGGGCAACTTCACCCTGCTGAGGTTTATGGGAGTATTTACCTGTTTACCTAATTTGGTCCTTCCTTCCTGTGAAAGCAGTTTTCTGCTATTGTCCTATACTGGGGGCCTTTGCCCCATTTGTCTTATACTGGGGGCCTTTGCCCCGTTTGTCCTATACTGGGGGTTTTGCCCCATTTGTCCTATTCTGGAGGCCTTTGCCCAGTTTGTCCTATTCTGGGGGTCTTTTCCTTGTTTGTCCTATTCTGGGGCCTTTGCTCTGTTTACCTAATCTTATTTCTTAATCATTTTTACCCAAACTTGGGTTTGTATATCCTATGGCTTTCTAATTCTTTATGCCTTGTTAACCCATCAGTGAAAGTTCAGGGAAATCCTAAGCTTATTCCCCACATGTGAATATTTAAAATTAAACCATAAAACCATTGTCAATTTAAATCAGTGAAAAACAAAAAAAAAAGCACATTTTGTAGAACAGTCAGTGTGCCTGCCTAAGTTGATTAGTAGCTGCCTTATGATGAAATGCCTTCTAGCAATTGGAGAAAGAAACTGAGATGATCAGCAAATTATCTAAGGAAAATAATTGAAGATTTTTTTGTAAATAATTAATGAAACGTTTTTCTCTATCTGCATTGTCAACAAAGTATGTCATAGACTAATAAAGCATAGGTCCTTAGCCTATTTAAATAAGAAAAGTAACTTAATATCTAATCTCTAATAAATTGATGGATTAAAAAGATTCAACTTGCAGTATTCTTAAACAATATTTATAGTGAAAAAAATTACCTCATTATTTAGTGCGTGTGTGTGTGTGTGTGTGTGTGTGTGTATGTGAGTGGCTATTTCTTATTTTATGCTCAGAATGTTTTGAAAAGAAGTAAAACAAAATGAAGGAAAAACATGTAGATTCTATTGCTTTAAACACATTAAACACCTGGCATATTGAAATTAAATCTTAATGGGCTTAGATAAAATATAGATCCATTATTAGAGACTGAAACAGAGATACAATGCTGAAACTTGCACTATATGGAAAAGAGTAAACGATTGCTTTCTAATTTACATTAACACATTTTATGTTAAATAGAAAATCTCCAACAGCACCAAATACAATTGTATAACTTTTAGATTTTAATATTGCAAACAAAACAGCAGGCAATATCTAAATATAAATCTGCATGTAGGAACTACTGATGAGTACAGCTATGTGAAAAATGGGTAACTGCACTATAATTTCCATATAACAACTGCAAGAATTAATTAAATGCTTACAACGTATTTTAATATAAAATAGCTCTTGCTGACAGGACAAAAATTTTAATTGTCTTGAATACGCTTTGTGAACAAGGTTGAATTTTTAAAGGTTAAAGACACATCTATTATTTAGTTCATATTAATTTGCATGTTATACAAATATACTTATAGAAGAAATAAGGTAATTGAGATACCTTCAGTGATGTCTTTAAGAGAAATTTGAAATGGGCTGTCTACTTACCCTGAAGAAAATCTTCTCTTTCCTAAGACTTTTTAGAGCTCATTTTTTTTTTGTTTTTTTAATGTGAATTTATTTTAAGAGACAGAGAGAGAGAGAGAGAGAGAGAGAGAGAGAGAGAAGCAGAGGAGGGGCAGAGAGGGAGGGAGACACAGAATTCAAAGAAAGCTCCAGGCTCTGAGGTGTCAGAACAGAGTCCAACATGGAACTCGAACTCATGAAACATTAAGATCATGACCTGAGCCAAAGTCGGACACTTAACCGACTGAGCCACCCAAGCACCCCATCTTTCCTAAGACTTCTTAATTCTCTCCTGCCATTTTTTTTTCTTCTGGTATGTGAATCTGCATTTAAGAAACTTGGATTGGGGAATGAAAATAACCAAATAATTAAACAACTAAAAATAATCCATTTTTAAGTAAAAAGAATTAGAAATGTAATGTTTTAACCTTTTTAATGTTTACTTATTATCTGGAGAATAAATGGCTATCTTATGGAAGAATGTTCATTTTTTTACATATGGTAGCCTAACAAAAAGGTAAGGAGGGAAGGGAGGGAAGGGGAAGAGAAGGGAAAGCAAGGGAAGGGGAAAAACAGAGCTGTACTCCCACAATTTCAATGATCTTTGCAAGCTACATGTTTCCTGAATATCTCATCTAGTCTGAAAATTACTTACTGGGATATGCAGTTTTTCTATGTGTTTATTCAGTTTATTCTATGTGTAACCAAAACCTCATTTTTTTTCATATTCTCAAATATAACTTGAAGGAGTACCTCATATTTTAGTCATTAATATATATATTTGTTCATATTTATTTTAATTGTGTGGTTGTCTTTATAGAGAGTTTTGCCCAGAATGAATCACCATTATTGTCAAATAAAGTAATGGTATAGTGTGTTGTGAGTGCATGTGGGTGTGCATGCATGCATACATTTGTTGTGTTTATCTGCTTAAATTTTGCATTGCTTTATGTTTGAGGAAACGTCAAGTCTCTACTTTCAGTACCTTTGTTCTATAAGACATACCTCATATGATAAACATCTGCCTAATAGATTGTTCCATTTTCCTTGGCCATTGATTTCTTCAGGTATGGGCAGATAAGTTAATGTAGCTAGACTCTTCCTGAATGAATTCACTAGAAAGACAAGATCTCTTTTAACAGAGGGTGCTCAACTGTCAGCTAACAGAAACCAATGAGGGGTCAGAGAATATTTGAGAATGAACATCACACAGAGAGAAGTAGTCACATGATAGAAGGTGAAAGTAGAATCGAATAACCCAGTGTGAGCTCATGCATCTAGGAGGTAGATGTATGCTTGCATATGAATTAGGTGAATTGATTTCTTGTTTTTTTGTGTACAGTTTGAATTAGCTTTCTCCAAATTTTAACTGAAATGAAAATCTTGAATAATACAAACTTTATATTTGAACCTAAAATTTGTTACTAGAAAAAATAAAGTGAATTGGTTTAAAACTGGCATAAGAGAATAAGTTTTAAAAACAGCAAAAACAAAAACTTAAGTGGAATATTATAATATCATAAACATCACCTTTTTTTCCCATAATCGTCTGTATGGAACATAAGGTGTAAACTTCACACTCAGAATCAACATTGAGGTTTTTTTATTTTTTTTTTTAATTTTTTTTTCAACGTTTATTTATTTTTGGGACAGAGAGAGACAGAGCATGAACGGGGGAGGGGCAGAGAGAGAGGGAGACACAGAATCAGAAACAGGCTCCAGGCTCTGAGCCATCAGCCCAGAGCCCGACGCGGGGCTCGAACTCCCGGACCGCGAGATCGTGACCTGGCTGAAGTCGGACGCTCAACCGACTGCGCCACCCAGGCGCCCCTGAGGTTTTTTTAAATTGTAATACGTGGGGTTTCCCTGGCAACAGCTAGCCCCTCAAGGTCCTGGAAACCTTGCTTCCAGAATACCTTAGAGACTTACTCTATCCCTGAACCCCTCCCAACCTGAGGGTATATAATGAGTTACAAGTCACACCCCAGTGCAGCTCTTTTTGTCCATGGGCCCTGTCCCAGAGCTTTAATAAAATCACCTTTTTTGTACTAAAGATGTCTTCAAGAATTCTTTCTTGACCGTTGGCTCCAGACCACCCCACCATCACCCCAAAACATCGCTTTGACCACTTTGTCTCTGGTAACATTATTTAGCCTGAGAATTTATCCGATATTGATAAGGCCACTTCACTTTCCTTTCATTTTCTTTTTATTGTGGTGAAATATACATACAATTTACTATTTTAACCATTTTTAAGTATACAGTTCAGTGGCATTAGTGCATTCACATACTGTGCAAATATCATCACTATTCATCTCCAGAAATTTTCATCATCTCGTACTCTGTAGTCGCTAAACAATTTCTCCCTATCTTCCCCTCCCTATTCTACTTTCTGTGTCTATGTATTTGACTATTCTAAGTATCCCACATGAATAGAATCATATTTTTCCTTTTCTGTCTGGCTTATTTCACTTAGCATAATGATTTCACAGTTTACCCTTGTTGTAATCTCTGTCTGAATTCATTTATTTTTAAAGCTGAATGATATTCCATTGTGTATATACATGACACTTTCATAGGTTGATGAACACTTGAGTTGCTTACTTACACCTCTAGGCTATTGAGAATAATGCTGTACAAATATCTACTTGAGTTCCTGCTTAATTTGGGGGGATATATACCTAGAACTGGAATTGCTGGATGATAGGATAGTTCTATGTTTAGTTTTTTGAGTAACCTCTGTAATGTTTTCCATAGCAGCTACACTAGTTTGCATTCCTACCATCAATGCACAGGAGTACAAGTTCTCCACATCTTCACCACCCTTATTATGTCCTGTGGGCTTTTGTTGGGCATTGAGGTCAGGAGGGGAGAATAGCTATGCTAATGGTGTGAAGTGGTATCTCATTGTACTTTTGATTTGCATTTCTCTAATGATAGTCCTGTTAAGTATCTTTTCATGTGCTTATGAGCCATTTGTATATTTTCTTTGTTGAAATCTCTATTCAAGTTCTTTGTGCATTTTCAAATTGGTTTTGTTCTGGTGGTGGTGGTTGAGTTTTAGGAGCTTTCTAAATATCCTGGATATTAATCCCTTATCAGATATTAACTTGCAAGTATTTTCTCCCATTCTGTGGTGCTTTTTCACTCAGTTGATAGTGTATTTTGATGCACAAAAGTTCTTAATTATGATAAAGTCCAATATATCTATCTTTTGGGTTGCTTGTATTTTTAATGCCATATCCAAGAAGTCATTGCCAAATCCAATATGTGAACTTTTTGCTCTATATCTTTTAAAAAGTTTATAGTTATACCTATTAGGTTTAGATATTTTATCTATTTAAAGATAATTTTTGTATTTTAAGTGTAATTTCTTTAAGTAAATGTCCAATTTCATTCTTTTTCATGTGTACATCCAGTTTTCCCCAGCTTTGGTTGTAAAAAGACTGTCTTTTCCCCCATTGAATGCTTGGCACCTAGTTGAAAATCCTTCCTTATTCTGTTATCTTGGAATAGAATAATTGTCTGTGTTCATGACAATACCATACTGCTTTGATTTACTGTTTCTTTTCATTAATATTTGCCTGACATATATCTTGCTTATTTAAATTTATCCTACATACATCTTTTGGTTTAAAGTTCACTTCTTTTAGCATCATTGAGCTAACATAACTATAGGTAAAATCAGATTCACCCACAACTACTAATTATGCCTCTCTCAGTCATTTGTATAACCATGCAGTTCCAGTGAGATTCATTTTCTTTCTGCCTGAGACAGTTCCTTTGCCATTTCTTATAATGCAGATCTGCTGGAAATGAATTTACTTATCTTTTATTTACCTGGAAATATCTTCAGTTTGCCTTTATTTTTGAAGGGTTTTTTTTCTTTCTTTATATTTATGCTCTTAGTAGTTCACTAAGCTTCTTGGATCTATAAGTTCAGGTTTTTCACTAGACTAAAAAAGAGTCATTACTTTTTCTCAAAAACAGTTATGTTCTTCCATTTTCTCATCACTTTTTGGAACTCTTCTTTCACATAATTTAGACAAATTGTTATTGTCGCAAAATCCTTGAGAGTCTGTTCACGGTTTATAGCTCATTATTTCTCTTTGCTTTGATTTGAGTAGTTTCTACTGCCCATTCCTCCTGTTTCCTGGTCTTTTCTTCCGTATTGTCCAAAATGTTGTTAAGCTGGCCTTCAAACATACCATTTGGTCTAAAATTTCAATTTTTTTATGATTAGAATTCTCTGACATCTCCATCTATTCACATTTTTCTTTTAAATACTTAAACATAATTCTAATAGCTATTTTTAAATACTTGTCTGCTAATTCTAATTAACTCATTAAAGTACTAAGCGGCTAACATATTGTACAGTACATATATAGAATAATATCATCATAGAACATTCTATTGGCTAGCACTGTTTTAGAATTTCATTTGATCCTTAAGCCTCCCACTTAAAAGAATTATTTCTCTCTGGTCAGACTAGAAAATTCACTTATCCAGCTTTCAGTATATTGCTATGTATTTCTAGCAGCAAAGTTTTAGCAGAGTTCTTGCCAGAGAACTTAAAACCATGAGAAAGGGACATTCATGAGTATTCAAGAACAGCTTTTATGACACTTGTGTGCCTGTTTAGACGAATTCCATCTGAGAATTCCTTACAGTTTCATAAATGACATATGAGTGAGATTGTGGAGAAGATATATGGTTCTGACTTACATATCACTTACACAAATCGCTAGTGTTCTCTACAAGAAACTGACAATTGTGAACACCAGATTTCCTTAGGTCTGTGCACAATTGATCAACTTACAAATGAGCGCATCATCAAAGAGTGGTTTGCTAGAAAGGAAAATTTGTATCATTGAATCTGCCTCAATATCAATTAACCACATCAAACAACTGGTATTCTGTATAAAAACAGAGAGCCTATTATGAAAAAGCAGCATCAAGAAAGATTCTTACGTTTTCCCCATTGCCTTCCATCTAGTTTGCCTGTCCTAACCAATAGAATTTCAGTGATACTAGGGATTCAATCTCAGATATATCTAACTATAGAACACAAAATCTTAATCAGTTCCATATGTAGCACCTACCCCAAGGAGGACAGGTCCAGGGCAATAGATGAAATTCACTAAATAGCTTAAGAATAGCTGTAAATATAGAAGTTGTTTTAGAATCACACAGGAACAGACAAATCCACCATCTTTCAAGGACAATTTTTATTCATTGTCTGCTCTGGACCAGACACTGCTTATGACTATGGGCTTTCCCAGACTAAGAGGAAACAGAAAAATAGTTGTGTTTGCATGAACTCACTGAATTATTTCAAAATAATTTCCATACACTGGTATACTATTCAAAAGGAGAATTGTCCCCAGTGATGTTTCTCTCCAATTCCCATTAATAGCTCCTGAATTGGTACTTTGGCATAATAGCAGATGAGTCTTCTTTCCATACTCAAACCAGAAAAATGCTCTAGGAAAGTGGGACAATGATAACCAGCTGCTCTGGTAGAATTAGGCTCAATTTAGATTTATTTTTCCAACAAACATGATGTTTCCAGAGATGCTACAGAAGCAAAAACATATAGGTGGTGTATGTCTTTATAGGAATATACCCATATTCTGTGCCTTTGAAATACTCCAGAAAATGGCCTTCTAAGGCCCTCTAAGGAAGATTTTTGTTTGTTTTGGAGCAAGAGTTCTTCAGAGACAATTCAATTCCCTGGATGAATATTTGGCATACAAAGAAATTCTCTGAAAATATATTTACTTTTCTGAACCATGCTTATGAGGTCAGTATTATTTTAAAATCCTAGCCAGTTGTGTCATATTGATATTTCTCATTCTCTGGTTAGCTATAGTTTTTTTTTTCCTCCACAAAGTGGTATTATCTTAAGGCAGATATTAAATTAATTGCAAGGCTAGGTCAAATATTGTCTTTTATTGAATGATAGTGCACAGAGACATTCACATCTTTAACTTTATGGAGTGTTAAACAGTTTTGCAAACTCATCTGTTACATAAAATGTGGTTCAATAGTGCACTGAAATCATGAACAATATTTTGATAAAATATTAACTAAAATCCTGCCTTGTATATTTTCCATAAATAGACAAAGACATTCATTTTGATGTTTTATCTTGGAAAAAGTTGAATATAGAGAAAGTTCTTACAAGTTTCTTGTATTACTTCATAATTAATGAAATATCATTGTAAGATATTATAGTACTTATGGGGAAAGTAACATGGATAGAAGAAAATCTCATTATCAAGGAATTTTATATGCAAATTAAAATTTATTTCTTTGAATTGAATGAGATGAATCAAAAACCTGCATGTAAATTTTCAGAGCTATTCAAGCATAGTCTGCAAAACAGAAAACAAGAAGCTTTTAATTAAAAATTCAGTAAGTAGTAGATGAAGTGCTCAAAATTATTGTTGACAGAAGTAGAAGAAAAGATAAATTAAGTGAATGATGGGAAGAAAAAGGCATTATGAAGTAAGAAAGTAGAGGGAAAGAAGAAATCTTTAAAGATACTTCTGCTGTTTTGTTTTTCTATTAATTAATTTTATGTTGGTTAAGTATGAGAATGACAAGGTGAGAAAATCATAGAAAAATATAAGAAATTCATAATAAAAAAACTTTAAATTTTATACTATTTTAAATTTTTTGAAAAATGAGAGAAAGACATTTTACCCTAGGGATATTTTATCTTAGAGCAGACTAAAGAGATTCAAATATTACTTGTTCTGTAGGGAAGAATCTGTTTATAAACAATTTGAAATTGCCAGTACAGGTTGTATGACCATGAAGCGTAAGGATTGCAGATAAGTAAATATGGGACAAATTATCTCATTTAAATAGAAACCCCTATGTGTAATTTTTAATAAAAATTGGGCTGTCATGCATGGTTTAGAACATGCCTAGAGCATCTGTTTTTATAATGCTTACAAAGCATTATTGTGTGCCTGAGTGAGGAAAGATCAGGAGTCAGTGACTTATTTGGCCTGCACAGTCTTTTTCATGCACGCGAACAGTGTACTGCAGCCCACTGTACTCAGTTGCAACCTTCCATCAAGAATTTCTAGGCAAAGGGTGTCTGGGGGGTTCAGTCAGTTAAGGGTCCAACTCTTGATTTTGACTTAGGTGTGATCTCGCAGTTCATGATATTAAGCCCGCGTTGGGCTCTGTGCTTACAGCCCACTCTCACTCTCTCTTTCTTTCTCTCTCTCTCAAAATAAATAAATAAACTTAAAAAAAGAGAGAATTTCTAGGCAATTCTTTGCTAGCTCACCCAAATGAGAGTTGGGCTCCTGTATTTGGTAACATTGCTGCAAGACATTCCCCCACCCCCACCCCCTTTTGGTCTCTCTATGAAAACAAGCAAAAACAAAATTTCATCCTAGGATATGAAGAAATAATTTACTCATAAGCTTAAGTAGGAGCAGATTTACAAATGTATTGTATTATTTAAATTAAGGTAGGTAACATAATCAGGATCTTGGTAAGAAATAATGTCATGCTTTAAAGGGATGATAGAGGAGTTTAAAGGAGGGAGGATTACCAGTGTGGACAGGGTGAAGGAAAACTACAAAAGGATGATAAAGAACTCTGGGTCTAACAGCAGTGGGAAACTTTCATCACTGTTGGAATTGAAGAGGCATGATGAAGGACCGGTTAGAATTAAGCAAGAATTGTACCTGTAGAAAAGAACCACTGGATGGTATTTGTAAACTTCGGTAAAGAAACAGAGGCACTGGCATGTGGGAAGAACAGTAATAAATAATTGAACCTATCTTCCCATCATTGTAACTCCTGACCCCTTCTCCTGCTGTGTACACTTAACTATAAGCAGAGGTCATGTGATTTGCACATAGTGCCATATGTAGAAATCAAATGTCAAGAAAACAGAGCAGAGTGGAGAACAGATCCAGAGAAACAAAAGGATACTCAGAGCACTCACTCATTAGTCTCACAGCATCCACATTATGCTTTGTCCAAATGAAAAACTTTTTTTCCAATCACAAAGGTACAGAGTTCTATCAGCTACTATACCATTATGCAGTGATTTCAATTCTGATATACTCCTGTTATGGGTTCACTTGTGTTCCTCCCCTCCCCAATACTGAAACCCTAATGCTTGATTCCTAGTGAATATGACTTCATTTAGAAATAAGGTCTTGGGGCACCTGGATGGTTCAGTCGGTTAAGCATCCAAGTTCAGCTCATGTCATGATCTCACAGTTGGTGGTCTAGCCCCACATCGGACTCTGTGCTGACATCTCAGAGCCTGGAGCCTGCTTTGGTTTCTGTGTCTCCCCCTAAACGTTAAAAAATTAAAAAAAAAAAAAGAAAGAAGGTCTTTAAAGATGTTATCAAGCTAAAATGAGGCCATAAGATCCCTAATCTAAAACAACTCATGTCTTTATAAGAAAAGGGAAATTTGGACACATACACACATATAGTGAATGCCATGTGAAGAAACAGACACAGAAGAAGATGGTTATGTGAGGACTGCTGAGGAAATATAATTAAGAATAAAATCTACCAACCCAGAAATCCTTTCCTCAAAAGTAATAGAGAAGTTATTTAATTTTTTTTATTTTGACTGAGGATTAAATAGGAATGTGATGTGCAAAACAGATCATCTGCCAAGACATTGCAAAGAAAGAAAGAAATTTCACTCTTTATTTTAGCCAAGCAGATACAACCATTATAAACATGTTCTTAAGATAAACTCTAACTAGTCTTCATGTAGGAGAACTTGATAGTACCATTTGTCACACACAGCTCATACTAACTTTATGTGGTAATTGAGGTCACCTCCTCTCAGCTAAATGGCTTTATCCAGAAGAAAACAAACTACCTTTTATGAGGTTTACATATGAAAGAGATGGCTTCCATTTATTTGAGATAGACATTGCTGGATTCCTGACTTAAGGCCTATCTAATTTTCAAAATGATCTATTTAAATTTCAAAGAGGAGAAAGTACTTACAATTTTAAGTTTTCTAAATTAGAAGCTCCAAGAAAAAGGAGGGGAAAAGAATCTCTTCCCCTATTTTCAACTAGAGAATTAAGCCTCTTTTTAAGTTTTTTTTTTTATACAGAGGCAGAATAGAGTTATACTGTCTTAAGCCACAGATCCCATGGGGATACCAGAACCTGGAAGAGGCAAGGAAGAGTTATCTTCTAGAGAGTTTGAAGGGAGCATTGCCCTGCCAACATACTGAGTTCCTTCGGAATTGCAGCCTCCAAAACTGTGAAAGAACAAATGTATGCCGTTTTCAGCCATCCCATTTGTGGTACTTTGTTATGGTAATCCTCAGAACCTAATAAATTCCCATGTAAAACTTAAAATGTTAACAGTCTACCTTTCTGTTTTATAAGTTAGCAAGAAAAATTGTGAGAACTTAAGAGGAGTAAAAAATGAATTGACCTAGGGTATAGCTTTTTTTTTTTTTTTTGGTCTTATCTTCTATTTGTTGATCATCAGAGATTATGTTGATAATCATAGTTTCCTGCCTGGACTACCCATTTCCTATTCTTGTACCTTCTAGCAACTTGGTGGAACAGTGATGTTTACCAAATGGTGTGACCCTAATTTAATACTTTCAAAATCCAACTCCTTACTGGTCCTAAGTATTTTCCCACTGACCACTTATATTAGCAATGGGAGTAATAACAGGATCCCCTGGTTTCAAGTCTTTCTTGTCTTCATTGTATAACATTTATCCTATTTCCACTTGGAAATTGGGATTAAATTATTCTGTAAATACATTTTAATTTAGCTGATAAGTTACCTGATAGAAGTATTCCTTGAGTACTAGGAATACTTAGGTATGTAGGTAACCACTGACTGAGTTTCGTGCCATGAAGATACGAAAAAAAATTCTTTAAATGAATGGTTAGATAAAATAATGAGAGAAGCCACTGGCTTTCCATCATCTGTTTCCCAGACCTATGACTTCTCACTATGTTGGAAACAGGACAATTTCACTCTTTTCTCTAGCTATACATAGATACACAGAAGGAGAGAGACAGAGACAGAGAAAATAGAAAGTCTTTGGTTTGAAGACAAAGTTATTACTTACAACAAAGCAGAAACTGGAATAAAATTGTAATGCTGATTCCTAAAGCCCCAATTCCCATAAAGTGATGTAGCGAGTTACAGTTGATAACTGTTCATACACTACCAGTATATTAAAGGATAGAAACCACGAGGGTAAGACTCTGATCTATCAAAACTACTGGCAAATTTTCCCACCCCTTCTCCCCCACCCTGTGCAAAGACAAACATTACTTGGATTATCCTGAAATGTAAGCAAATGTTGTTGTTGTTGTTGTTGTTGTTGTTGTTGTTGTTGTTTTGGGGGTGGAGGGGAGGAGGAAGATATACCTAAGTTAATTTCCCTGAAATATAAGCAAATTGCTTCTAGGAGTGATGTTTCTAAATGTCTCTGGAAGGAGTTACTGTCTTTATCTTTACTTGTACAGAAAAATAAATAACTTTGTTCCAAAGGGATTTTCTGCCCCTATGTTTCCAGTGCTGCATACTTCTACAAAGATTCCAGATAATACCTGGATGTGTAATGGCTCCACACATACACAGAAAATTCCCTACCAACAAATAAAATACTAATCAAAGAGACTAGCTAAATTTGAAGAAAATGTCAAAATCAAGTTTGGCAATAATATAAAAAACTAGAAATACCGTGTAACGTTGGTGAGTACATGAATTATTATGTCCGTTTTAGGAAACAGTTTAGTAATGTCTACCAAAACTGATCAGCATACTCTAAGAAAGAGCAGTTCCACTCTTAGTAATACACCTACAGATGATCAAGATTATTCTAAAAGACATACACAATTATACATACATACATACCTTGAGTGGTGTTGCTCCAAATGTTAAAAAAAAAAAGAACAGCTATCAATCAAGAGTAGATTTAATAATTACCTAATACTGTATTGATAAGATCAATAAGGGAATAAAAATAAAGTTGCTACAGGCAACAGTGCAGATGAAGTTGCTAACATAATGTTTCATGAAATAAGTCAGACATATGTATGCTACATAATTCCTCACACATGCAACTTTTTAAATATGCAAAAATAAATTATTATGTTAAAGTCAGATTAATATTTATCTTTGATGAAATTAATGATTGGTAAGGAACACAAATGAGGCTCTTGAGATTCAGAAAATTTTTCCATCTTGATATTTAGAGATTTCATGGATGTGTTCACTTTGTAAAAATACACTTACAATATGCTTACAATGTGTGTTGTTTACAATATGTTTATTACACATTAATTTTAAAAGTAAAAAATGATTTTGTAAAATTTTAGTTGTATGATATATAGTTTTGTGATAAACCCTGATGAAATTTATTTAAACTATAGTTCAATCACTTAAAATATTGTAAAATACCATTCAAAATATTTATCATACCCGTAAAAATAAAGCTATATTTTTATTTGCAATCAACTATATGCTAAAAATTTCTCATTAAAAGTGAGTTTTTTTAGATACTCTGTTTATGGTGGCAATAATTAAATGCACTAATATCTAAAATCAAATGTCATTCAATTAGTATCTCTAAAGATATATAAAACTATTATGTTGGGATTTCTTTTAGCTTTGGGCTTTAGTATAGCACTATTAAAAATGCAATTATGTCAGTTATACAAGTGTAATAATAAACAAAAATTAACTGCATGAATTTAATCTCAGCTTGAGTAGCAAAATGATCAAAACATAATTATCTTCATATTTGGAAAATAAATATTAAAAGCAAAATTTTATGAACAAGCCTCACATCCAAAAATGATGATGGTATTTCAAAGTTACACCTATATTAAGGTGAACCTCTCATTTTCCTTGAATTTCTTACTTTGAATTGTGTGACAACTCAATTAAAAATGAAAATAACACCTTCAGAACTATGACATAGAAAATTGCTGTTTAAAACCTGATAAAACCCCAGCTATCTTCAAGTTATAGTAAATGATTGAGAATCAGATTTATCAAAACAATATGGAGACACATTAAAACATGACAAATATGAATGATGATTCGTTATAATAATTACATGCTAGGCAATTTTTATTCCTAAAATTCACCCCAAATCTAAATCCTCAGAAACTGTCTCTGCCATATTCTTCCTGGCAGTTTCCTATTGCTGCTGAAATAAATCACTACACACTCACCTGAAACCAATACGAGTTTATTACCTGAACATTAAAAATCCCAAATAAATCTTGCTGACCAGAGTCAAGGCATAGACTGGAATGGTTTCTTCTGGAACCAGAGGGAACAATCCACTTCCTTACCTTTTCCAGCTTCTGGAGGTCAACCACATTCCTTGGCTTATGGCCCCTTTCTCCATCATCAAAGCCAGCAATGGCTGGTTGAGTCTTTTTTCACACAGCATTATTCTGACACTCCTCTTTTGTGGGCAAATCTCCTGCCTCTCTCTCAGAAGTACATTTGTGATTACATTGGCCCCATCCAGATAATTCAAGATAATCTCCCTGGTTCAAGATCCTTAATTTAATTACATCTGCAAAATCCTTTTTACCATTTAAGGTAATATATTCACAGGTTCCAGGGTTAGGATGTTGGTACCTTTGAGGGTCCATTTTTCAGCCTTCAACATTGCCTTTTTCATTTATTTGGCCCATTTTATTTTATTTATTTTATTAATTTTTAATGTTTATTTTGAGAGAGAAGGAGAGGGTGAGCAGGGGAGGGACACAAAGGGAGAGAAAGAATCCCAAGCAAGCTCTGTGCTGTCAGCACAGAGCTCAATGTGTGGGTTGATCTCAGCAACCACAAGAGCATGACCTGAGCTGAAATCAAGAGCTGACACTTGACCAACTGAGCAACCCAGGAACCCCTACTTGCCTCATTTTAAATCAGAGGGTCATTTCTAATATATATTTTGTATAGAATATATAATTGAGCAGTGGAGATTTGGGAGAATAGTGAAACCTAGGAGAAACTAAATGCCCATAGTGCCACCATCTAGGAAGGCAGGAATATAGAAAGAGGAAAGGCATGTAATTACTTTCAGGAGAATGGATTAAGTCCTACCTTACCTCTCTAGGAAGAGAGAAGAGTATTTTTTGATATGAATCCAGGCTTGAAGAAAACCTCATTTAGCAACCCATGAGGCAACCCAGGTCCACAAATAATAGCACCACACATAATCAAATTATGGTAACTGCTGCAAACCATGTCCAAACCAATAAAAGTGTGTGTGTGTGTGTGTGTGTGTGTGTGTGTGCACGCATGTGTGTTTAAAGAAAACAAAAGTGGTAGTATTTGTCATTTTCTGGCACTGAAGATATGGTAAACCAAGAATCTTGGATATACACCTAAAGATTTCAAATATGGTCATGAAATAATAATTCTGAATTTTGTCATGCTCAAATACTGGGATCTGCTGTTTTGCCATAGCATATGCTGATTTTCCAAGTGGATTTGTTTTTCTGAGTTTTGAGAGTTCTTTTTATATTTAGAACACTAGCTCTCTATTGTATAGAACATTATACAATCTCTGTTGTATCTGTGGTTTGTATCTATTTTTTCCCAATCTATATTTTGTCTTTGTATCAAATTAACAAGGTCTTCCACAGAGCAAAAGTTTTTAGTTTTGATGAGGCCATAAACTTTGGTACAAGAAAAACTATCAATTCAATCAAGTATCTGTATCTGTTGCCTATTGTTCCTGTAACAATTTACCATAAAATCGATAGCTTAAAATAAACAAATTTAGTATCTTAACAGTTCTGGAGGTCAGAAGTCCAAAATTGATCTCATTTGGCTAAAATCAAGTATTGGCAGGGCTGTGTTCCTTTCTGGAAGCTCTATAGGACATTCTGTTTTCTTGACTACTCCATTTCTAAGAAGCTGCTCACCTTCTTTAGCCCATAGACCCCTTACAAGTTTAAAGCAAACAATGATTGGTCAAGTATCCCTCATATTGCATCACTATGACATTGAATCTCCTGCGATCCACTTTTACTTACAGAAATCCTTGTGATTATATTAGGTCTTCCCAGATAATCCAGAGTTATCTCTTCATCTTTAGTTTAGCTGATTATCAACCTTAATTCCACCTGCAACCATTATTCCCCCCTCCACGGAACATAGCATACATTTTCCGAGGATTAGCCCACAGCCATCTTTGGAGGGGGCCATTCTTCTGCCTACCACATTCTCTATAAATGGGAACAACAAAACTGTTATGCAGAATACTGAACTAATATCTTGACATTCTGTAGCTATACACCTCACAAAGATCATTACATACATTGAATTTTGAAAACTTCATCTGACTTTCTTTCATGCTTCTTGAAAAAAGTATGATCACTTGATAATGTTAGTTTGATTTGCTGTAGTAAGATGCACTCAGAAACTTGCTAGCAGGATTATCTTCAGTTGGAATTAATAAAAAGGAAACCTCAACTGTTTTGCCTGTCCCTACTGCAAACCAAGGTCTGAACATGCAGTGACAAAGCAACCCAGGTGGAAAAACAACTTCGGAGTGTTAGAGCTTTTTTCCCAGGAGCTTTTAACCAGGAGTATAAAACAGTACTGAACAAAGGGCACAAAGGATGATAAAGAAAAAAGAAAAGACCATGTTAAAACTACTCCTTAAAAACAATCCTATTAACCCTAGGTAAAAATTTGCTGTAGGCTACATTGTTAAATATCCAAACTCCTGGTTGAACAGGATTGGAGACTACAACACAGCAACCTCCTAATGGTGTTAGCCATGTCTAATATTACCTCTTAGGGACAATAAATTTTAAAGAAATCTTTTTTTCTTGACTTAGAATGGGAAAGTCTCATTACATGTAAACCATAGTGTCTGCTTTACTTTGCATATGCCGTGAGTATAGGGAAATGGGAAACATAAATGATTAGCAATCTATATTTCAAAATGTTTATAGGGAAAACAGTAAGCTTGGCCTCCGTGGGTATTTTAAATTCCACATCAATATTTTAACCTCAAAGATGAGGTTATTCTATATCCATTTCCTCTTAAGTTTTATAAGAGAATAATTTTACTTATTTAAAAATACCACTATGTAATTGGCTTGTAAAATTTTAGCCTGATTATAAGTGTAGATTTTTAGAATAATTCCATCATTTTAGTTTCGTTACATAGCTCAACAACAAAAAC
Source organism: Prionailurus viverrinus (assembly GCF_022837055.1). NCBI lineage: Eukaryota > Metazoa > Chordata > Mammalia > Carnivora > Felidae > Prionailurus > Prionailurus viverrinus. The sequence goes on from NC_062578.1 coordinate 56,460,170, forward strand.
CTATGATAAAAATTAGATTAGTTACAAATTAAAACTGTTTCTTTGCATGTTTTCAATTGGGGCTTAACTACATATCTCTTCAAGAGATATTTAGGGACACCTGGGAGGCTCAGTTTTGTGTCTGACTTCAACTCAGGTCATGATCTCACAGTTTGTGAATTCAAGCCCCACATTGGGCTCTCTGCTGTCAGTGTGGAGCCTGCTTTGGATCCTCTGTCCCCCTCTCTTTCTGCTCCTCCACACTCCACTCTTTCTCTCAAAAATAAAAATTAAAAAAATTAAAAATTAAAAATTAGTATCTACTTTATTCCAGGAATTGTTTTATTTATACATAGTAGATATAGTAAAGACAAAATAGAATGCCTCTCTTTTTTTTTTAACGTGAGAAAGAGAAAATAAACACATAAATTATTCTATACAATACTATATGCAATTATAAAATGAAGGAATTTAAAACCTAGTAAAAAGTACAAAATGAAAAGAGGTAGTCAAGGAAGTTATCTCAGTTATAATTATTTTAATATGGTCTTAACTGACAGACAATAGTCACACAGAAAATATCCTCTTTAAAATATCTTCTATAAAAGTAGTCCTCAACATTACTCAAGCAATGGAGATTCACACTCAGACCACAAAACACAGTAGATACTACAGTTTTAAAATAGCTTGCTTGTAAGGAGATGTTATAAAAACTATATTATACCTAATGCACTTCAAAAAATACTAAATACTGAATAAAGCTTCAAAATGAAAGTCATCCTTAACTAAGCGCAAAATTAAAACTGTCACCTGTCATATTTAACTTCTGTTTTTGTTTTAGAGCAGTTTTAAATTAGAAAAATATTAATTTCCATACATTATTAATCCATGATTTGGGGAGTTTAAGTTTTTTTTTATTTGAAAGAAAAAAGGAAGCAAAACATTGAACATGAATAAAAATTCAGATAGTCACCATTATTTCATTATGTTTTTCCCCAAAGATTCAGTGTTCTCAATGGGAGAGTGAAGGGTATAAACCAAGAGGACCAGATGCAGAGGTCTGATGAAAACAGGGAAAAAAAATAGTTGTGTTAAATTTATATTTGAAACTACTGTTTCCACTCGAGTCTTTTTTTTTTCTTTAGTGATTATCAGAGTTGGTATAAATATGTAGAAGATAGATGATGCGGAAGTGGATCTCCATCTCCTCATATTATCTTTCTGCATAATTAATACAGGGCTTTATGTGCTGGGCATTGAGAATACAAAAATTAATGGAATATTCTCCTTTTATCAGAATAGCTAATAAAATAATGATGGATTGGTAGATTTTATTTAATTTACTTGGTCTGATCTATTGTTAGTGGTTGCTTGGAAATCTACATGAAAAAAAATATTTCAATGTTATACACAGTGAAAAAGCCTCCTTTTCAAACTTGTAGTATCAACCATGGGTAAAGAATGGGTAAGTGTTCATATATTTGTTGTGTATTACATATGTTGAACATTATCTACTTACTATATGCAACTATTTTTAAAAAGTGGTTTTGTGAATTATTTTTTTTTAATTATTAGGCACTAACGATAGAAAGGGGGAAGACAGGTACCTGGGTGGCTCAGTAGGTTGAGTGTCTGCTTTGGCCCAGGTCATGATCTCATAGTTCGTGGGTTCAATCCCTGCATCAGACTTTCTGCTGTCAGCGCGGAGCCCACTTCAGATCCTCTGTTCCTCTCTTTCTCTGCACCTCCCCCACTCATGCTCTCTCTTTCTCAAAAATATATAAACATTAAAAAAAAGAAAGGAGGAAGGAAGAAATTCCTTTAACTCATCAGAATTATGGTGTCTTAAATTATATTTAAGAAGAGTTAGGAAATACAGAAAAGTATATGATATGAGAAGAGAGAGACTGATTTCATTTATTATAATTAAGAACTGCCTGCAGTGGAACATGTGTTGTACAGGTAATTTTATTGTTTTTCTTAATAAAAATGTCCAAGAAATCCCTTACAGAGTTTTACTCAAACCTAAGTAAATTCTTCATAATGATTCAATTTTGTCATGTAATTAGAATGGGATTTAACATTAATATCCCAAAATTATATAATTAATTACATGCAGCTTCAATTACAATTAGTAATTGATACAGAGCCTCTAGCTTAACTCCTAGAGGTAATCAATTTTACAATAAGGATTGTGAACAAATGGATAGATCACATTAGCCTACTATGACAAAATTTTGTTTTACTTAACTGCTCAAGAAAACAGTGCTAGGATAATTGGTAGTAAAATTTCTTTCAAAGTTTTGTTTTTTTATTTATCAGATTTTTAATGTCATCAGTGCCAGCTATAGTTTGTTGGAATTTTACCTGTGGTATAAATGAATTAACAAGAAAAGAAAAACACAGAAATAAAATAGATTTCTCAACATCCCCATATTTCAACCAATAATACATTGAGCCTTAAATATGGTGAGGGCACAGGATTTTTTTGTTTGTTTGTTTCTTTAGCAGCTTTTAAGCAACTAAATTGGGGCAGAAGAGTTTTAATTTGGGGGCACATCGTATTACTGGGTAATTTCTTAAGATGCAGATACCTGAACTCCACTCAGAACATCGGATTAAGAGACCTGTGGCCATGGATCACAATTTTAAAACACTGACTTTGAAAAAAAGGAAATTATTATTTTAGGTACCAGGAAGTTGTGGCCCTCGGGTAACTTAAACAACTAAACAGACAAATTTGATCTTATGTCTACTAGCTGTGAGTTTTTATTCTCCTGGTGAAGTCAAATCATCATATCGGAGAGGTGAAGGAGCTCCTTCAGTCTGTCTAAATGTATAAATTGTATAAATTCCTTAAGCCCTTTTCAGTGTATTATTTTAATGTTATTTATTTATTTATTTATCTATCTATTTATTTATTTATTTATGAGAGAGAGCGAGTACAAGTGGGGGGAGGTGCAGAGAGAGAGAGAGAGAGAGAGGGACAGAGGATCAAAAGAGGGCTCCACGCTAACAGCAGCGAGCCGGATGAGGGTTTCTAACTCCCGAACCAGGAGATCCTGACCTGAGCTGATGTGGTCACTTAACCCGCTGAGCCATCCAGACGCACCCCCTGTATCATTTTAAAATATTCTCCGTAGTTTAGCTCTTTTTCAATAACCAAACTACCAATATACAATGACTGGAGTTAGGAAAGAAGAATTCTTAAATAGAGATATATAGGAAAATCTTGGACTTCATTTAGAAATTTGAGCACTATTTCCTTGTGGGTGTTGGCTCACTCAAGGGATATAAAACTGGATGTCTATTAGGCAGTTGGATACTGTACCCCTGAGTCAGATCACATGCTCATATAATAGTAATTGCATGCACAGGTTTATAAAGACCATCATACCCATGACCTATATGTAAGTGTAAAATCATTATATGTGTGAAGAAACATACAGATAAGGATCACTTTGGAGACTAGTAATTCTATAAATTTGATTACTAAAGTGGAAGCGAAAACTAAAGACTCAATTACAATTAAGGCTTTTCTAAATATATGTAATAACAACTTGTTTTATGTTATAAATCCTTTGGGTAATTAATAAATATCCATTATATCTCCATTAACCTGAAATACCCCATCTATTATTTAAAAAAAAAACATACACATATACATGAATAATATCTTTTTGAAATTTTCTAAATACTCTCATGTTATCACATATATAATATATCACAATAGTACTACATGCAGCATGTAATAATAATATATATTATGTTATATATAATTATATAAGTTACTTAAATAATACAATACTGCTATAAGAATATGTGTCTGAGTATGTGAGAATAGGATATTTCATTTAGAACTTTTTTGGATACAAGTGATAGAAAAGCCAAATCAAACTGCATTTAACAAAATAGAAAAATATACTGACTTACATAAATGGAAATCTGGGACTACAGTTAGATTCAAGTACAGCTGTATTAAATGTTGAAACAAGCACAGGAAGACTTGGATTCACTGTGTGTGTTGACTTGGATTTCTTTACCTGAATGCAATTACTTTATTTTTAAGACTGTGTGGAGGTTTGATGGCTGTAGATGATGTTCTTAGTCTCCCAGGCTCAAATCTACCAAGTGTCATTATCAGTAGCTATTTTAGCATTACCAGTGGGATCTGAATTGCTTAGTTGCTTAGTATTTTCCATGAACTTAGGCTTAAACCTCTTGCTGTGGACAGGGGAATGTCATTAGGGTGAATAAAAACAATGAATGTCACATCTTCTTTAACATTGATCCATCAATGAACACTTAAATTGCTTCCATATCTTGGCTACTATAAATAATGGTATAATAAACATAGGAGTGCATGTTTCTTTTCCAGTGTTTTCATTTACTTCAGGTAAATACCCAGTAGTGGAATTACTGAATCACATGGTATTTCCATTTTTAATGTTTTCAGAAAACTCCATATCATTTTTCACAGTGGCTGTACCAATTTATGTTCCCAACAACAGTAAGTGCATGAGGGTTCCTTTTTCTCCACATCCTCGCCAGTACTTGTTATTTCTTGGTTGTTTGGTTGGTTGGTTTTACCCATTCTGACAGGTGCAAGGTGATATCTTATTGTAGTTTTGATTTGCATATCTCCAATGATGAATGATGTTGAGCATCTGTATATATGGTCTGTTGGCCATCTATATGTCTTCTTTGGAAAAATGTCTATTCAGGTCCTCTGTCCATTTTTCAGTTGGATTTGTTTCATGGTATTGAGATGTATAAATTCTTTATATGTTTTGAATATTAACTCCTTATCAGATATATCATTTGCAGATATCTTCACCCATTCAGTAAGTTGTCCTTTTGTTTTGTTGATGACTTCCTTTGCTGTGCAAATCCTTTTATTTTGATGTAGTCCCAATAGTTTATTTTTGCTTTTTTTTATTCTTGCCTTCAAAGGCATATCTAGAAAACTGTTTCAATGGACAATGTCAAATAAGTTACTGCCTATGTTCTCTTCTAGTTTTATGATTTTAGTTCCCACATTTAGGTCTTTAGTCAGTTTTTTATTTATTTTTGTGTACAGTGTTAGAAAGTGGTCCAGTCCTTGCCATTGGCAACAACATGGATGGATCTAAAGGGAATTAGGCTAAGTGAAACATGTCAGACTGAGAAAGACAAATACCATATGATTTCACTTATATGTGGAATCTGAAAAATGAAACATATGAATAAACAAACAAAAGTAAAAATCAGACCTATAAATACAGAAAACAAACCGGTGGTTGCCAGTGCGGGGGAGATAGGGGTATGGGCAAAATTAGTATAGTCAACTATACTCAAATAAAAATGTAAAAAGGGGTAAAAACTTCCAAATATAAAATAAATGTCACAGAGATGAAAAGTACAGCATAGGGAATATAGCCAATAATACTGTAATAACCTTGTATGGTGACGGGTGGTAACTGTAGTTATAGTGACCACTGAGTAATGTATAGAATTGTTGAATCAATATGCTGTACACCTGAAAGAGTACATTTAACACTGTATGTTAATTATACTTCAATCCAAAAAAAATCATTTTTTGATACAAAAACAAAACAATAAATGCCTTTTTAAGTAAATGATACTCCATGATTTCAAGGATGATTACTAGATTTGGGGCAAGTTTAATCAAATGGATGATGTCTTTTAAAAGTATAGGGAACTTCAGGGGCACCTGGGTGGCTCAGTTGGTTAGGCATCTGACTCTTGCTTTCAGCTCAAGTCATGATCTCATGGTTCATGGTTTCGAGCCCTGTGCTGACAGTGCCAAATCTGCTTGGGATTCTTTCTCTCTCTCCCTCTCTCTCTGCCCCTCCTCTGCTTGCTGTCTCTCTCTTCTCTCTTAAAATAAATAAACTTAAAAAATATACAGGGAACTTCAAAAGAGAAAAAGAAAGTTTAGGAGTGTCACTATAATTTATAGTATGGCCACTTTGCATTTAAGGGGTTGATGATGCCAAGTGGATATATCGAGTTAAATGTTAGCTAAATGGATTTGGAGTGCTGAAGAAATGTATGGGCTGAAAATGTAAATTTAAGAATCATCAGTGTAAATGGTATTTAAAGTAGGGATTAAAAATGAAGGACTTGAATAGTTAGAATAATGTTGGAGAAGGACTAACCAAAGGAGGCAAAGGAACAAAGAAGGATATGATTCCGTGGATAATGATGCACAATCATTTCCTCCCTGTCTAGGCAAGGTAGGAATCCCTTCCTGGCCTCTGCTGCTGGGTGGTCTGGGTCACTACTTCTGCAATACAGTCTATGGCCATTTGTTAACTATTGCATTTCCTAATGTATGAAATTCTTCAGGGTTCTCCTACTCTTTCACTCTTTCTTTATGAAGAGCAAACAGCAACTTCATGATGGTAGCTGCTCTGTTTGGACACATGAGTAATTCCAAAGAACAGAATTGTTCTGCTACTCAGTGATTTGAACAAGGAGTAAATGTGAATGTTGATATTTATCGCCATATAACCTAGCTTATCCTGACTGAAACATGTTGTACCTCAGCCACAAATAGAAACATATATTTAAAGGAACATGTGGAAAATAGTCTCTAAAAATGAATTGGAAATAAAAACATATCCATGTGATTATTTACCAAAAGGGAAATGTTGGCAAATATTTATAGTATTCATATCCATATTCACATTCATATTCATTTATATTATTAAGACAGATATTGAATTAACCTGAGTGAGATTTAACTATTTTATAATGTTTTTTGTTTGTTTAATACTCTGGGAGTTTGTTAATAACTTTGGGAGTTATTAGAAAAAAAGTATCATTAATAGCAGATAATTTTAACCTTACATTTGTTACTTATTTTGTAATCAGTAAGGAAATTGTTTCTCACAGGGATAGCCTCAGGTTAAATAATCATAACAAATCTTTTACCAACCCTCTGCTTTGAATAATCTTAAGAACATCCTTCTGCAATTAGCCAAAGTGGCCACTGGATGTCAGGATTATGTTATGCCTGTTGATTATTTACTTGGTTTTGGTTAGTAATTTCCTATAGCTATTTCATAATTTAGAAATCTATGCTCTTAAAGAAAAGCTTCAAACAAAATGAGTCATATTATATTTAAAAATAATTTATTTTTAGGCCAGCATCATTTAAGCTATACTTATTTACCAGAATTTGGAGAGGGGGAGGTTGTATGTATTTTTTTAAATCTCTGATGCTGAATTTTAAAGCTTTATTTTGAAAATACACACAGCAGTTGTTTTTTACTTTGTTTAGTATTTCTACTTCAGCTTTTTTACATTATCACCAGAGTCCTCAGAAATTTAAACTCTATGTTTTCATGTTATTTATCTGTTATAATTACAAGTTAACACTGTTCTAAAATTGGTACCTTTGGCTGAGCATAATTTAACGTTTCAGAATTATTGAAAAATGATGGTTTTGTCTTTAAAATATTAATTATTTTGTTTCATGAAAGAGCCTGTAAAGTTTTATGAATTGATACCTATGTGAGTTTTTAGATATAATAGGCAATTGATATTGAATTGAATTATGAAACTGACAGTGTGGAAAACAATGGAATTAACGAATAAAATAAAAATATTGAGTTAAATAAATTAAGTTGGAATTCTGGACTTTAGTTCACAGCTGTTTGTAGTACAACATGTTATTCTAACTGGAAAAAAAAAATGTGTGTTCTTACTCGTTTCATCTGAAGTTTTTTACCCTGAGCAGTAGTGAGTGGAGTAGATTACCATGTGATGATGAAATACGCATGACCTATGTTTTCATGTTTGTTCCTATTGGTGCCTCAAGTGTGATGTGGTTAGTTTTTTTTTTTAATTTCTTAGAGAAAATTATGATTATTAATTTTCTGATACAGTGGTGATAAATTATTTTATCCACATGTCTTCTTTCCTTAAATATTTACTTATAATATTTTATTGACTTTTAACACCTACTTAAGAAAATGAATAAATACACATATTAGCATATCTAATATACAAGGATAACACTAGTTTATTTGATGATATTGAAGAAGTCTAAGTAAACTTGCAGATTCAATAGAATTTTTGACAAATTTTTAATGTGGTAACTCAAATTTGTGCTTTGAATCACTTGTATATACATGCTACTCTGTTAGGTATTCTGAGTAATATCATTTATTAACATGCTCACATTTTGTAACTATTTAAAATTTTTTCATATACAGATTAATAATAAAGATATATATATACATATACTTCCCCCTCTGTGGCCAAATTCCCATTATATATGGAAAGCCACTTCTTGTGGGAACTGTGCAGAAGCATGTTCTGGGTGGGTTTATCATAGATAAACAGAACATGCAGGGACTTTGTATATGTTATCAATTGAAGTGGGAGAAAATTATGTTTAGGTTAACATACTATTTTATTTTATTGTATTTTTATTTTATTTTAATTTCTAGTGAGAGAGTGTGTACATGTGTGGGAAGGGACAGAGAAAGACAGAAACAGAGCATCTTAAGCAGGCTCCTTACCCAGGGCTCAATCTCATGACCTGGAGATCATGACCTGAGTGGAAATCAAGAAGTCAGAAGCTTAATCAACTGAGCCACCCAAGCGCCCCAAGATTAACATACAATTTAACTAGGTTATATATTTCATGTTTTTGTTGTAGTAAATCTTCATTTTCACTTGAGATACCAGGCAAACTCAACAGGAAAGGCAATTTGATGGAAATGTGAGGAATATTAAGTTACCAAAAACTGGAATAAAAGAATAAAACCAGTGGTATATTTTCAGACCATGAAACAACTGCAAAATTTTAAAATTTGAGCTATTTTTTTCCTTCTTTTATGAGGCCAAAAACTGTTGTTGTTGTTGTTTTCTTCTGCCTCTCTGTCAATCTTTTCCATTCTTGTGTTTCTTTTGGGATAGACTTTCTCCCTTTAATCATGGCTTCTATGGAGAACTTGGGCTTGTCAGGTACCAGTTATGGTCCTGAATCAGCAACTTTCATGACAAGTGTGCTCATTATCTAACTGATGCAATGTAGCTAATATTAATTCCTAATCCCTAAAAGAGAGAATCCTATCAACCTAATTTGGATCAAGTGGGATTCTTTATACAATAATCTATTTCTAGCATTTTAGACTCTCAAATTATGTAAGGTTTCTTCTTTCAAAATGATCCTATTATGAATGTATTGTTATTGCCCCACTTTTACAAATGATAAAACAAATGCTTACAGCACCCAAGTAATTTCCAAAGTACAAGTAGGAACAGAATATAGGCAATCTAATCCTATAAACCTTTCTTTCATTATTGTTTGGTTTTGTTTTTGCTTTTAATCTGGTTTATATTTTTAGTTAGGAAATTATGTTCAGAGTAACACATGACACTAAAATGAATAATTAAAAGGTTAATCTCCTCTGCCTTTCCCTTTCCATAATTTTGTAGAAGATAAATAGAAATAAATATTAAATAAGCATAGAGTCTTCAGCTACCTTCTCCATTCTCAAACTTCTCTGCTGTCCTCAGAATTACCAGTAGTAATAGGGTTTCTTTGAAAACTTGAGAAAACAAAATGGAATTTTTTTTCCTCAGTTTGACAAATTGTGAAATGCATGAAAAATGAATATGTGGAAAGATATACAGTGCCTTTGTAAGGATATGAAATAATTTCTATTCTGCCCGACTCAACTCAAAATAAATGGAAGGCAATGAACATATTTAAAATAATAAATAAATAAAAATAATTTTACTGCCAGGAAAACATTGATGAACAATAGATGCATTAAAAAAAGAAAAAATAAGCATCGTAATTTGGACAGGGTCCATTCATACACTGTACAGAAGAGTGGAATACATTATCATCCCTTGATCAATATCACTGATTTTTCCACTAAATACACAGTTATTCATAGCTTTATGTCTTCAAAGATTCAGATTATGTAACTCCCTCTATTTTATTTAACCAACATCAAATGATATTATTTAATTACTGTGTATGTCTGCCTATAAGGAAACACTATGTTAGTATAACTTGAGTTTTCAATTGCATGTTAGAGCTCTATTTATCAATCAACATTAATAAAATGACACTCAGGGTTTGTTATTTTGCCAGGAGCTTATTATAATCCAAGTCATTTGTTAATTTCTTTGCATACATGATCTAATGAAATCCTCATAGAAATTAAGTAGATATTTATCTTTATTTTACAGATGAAAAATTTGAGCCTTAGATAGGTTAAATGATTTCAGCAAGGTCAGAAAGTAAGAATATGGAGGAGACAAATTTCAAATTTAAGACGAAAACTAAAGAAGAATGATTCTGTAGACATACTGCAGTCAGAACATTATAAGATTCTTATTCAACTCATATCCCTGGACATAAGCCCCTTGAAGCCTAACACATAATGTAGTCTTTATAATTTGGAAATTTAAATAAGAACATATTTTACTTAAAAGTTAATGTAGCATATCTCTTTCTGCATTGATTTTGCTTTTAATGATACACTCATCCACAAGACTGCCCACATTTTAGATGCCAGCCACAAATTCAGGGGTCCCCAGGGTCACCCTCACTTCAGACCAAGTAGGTACAAATTTGGGAGTTCCCACAATTATCCTCAGATTTCATAATTTATTAGAACTCACTGCAAGTGCTACACTCACAATTGCAATCCTATTTTGGCAAAAAGATAACAATGATAACTAGCCAAAAGAAGAGACTCACAGGCAAAGTCTGGAAGGACTCTACATGTGAAACTTCCATCATCTTCAGGCAAACATTCCCTCCTGGTGTCAATGTATGACAATACTTACAGAGTACAGCCAAGCGGAGAAACTCAGTTGAGTTCCCGTGTTCAGAGTTTTCATTGAGCTTCATTATATAGTATGATTGGATGAACCATTGTCCATGTGATTGAAACTCCAGCTAGAGGTTCAGTTGATATCCTGTGGCTCAAAGCCTAAACCCTCTAATCATACAGTTGGTCTTTTTTGGCATGGCCAGCACTATCCTCAATTATCTTGTTAGTATAAGCTATCTAGGGCCCCATCATAAGTCATTTCATTAGTATAACAAGGGGCCAGCCATTAATAACAATGGGACTCTTATCATTGGTACATTCCAATGATGTAGAGTAATATTAGTCAGGGCTCTCCAGAGAAATAGAACCAACTGGATGTTTGTCTATCTCTCCCAATTTTAAAATATATACGTTTTATTTTAAGGACTTGGCTTCTGCAATTGTGGAGGCTTGGCAAGTCTAAAAACTGTAGAGTAGGCCAGCAAGCTGGAGACCCAGGAATGAATTGCAGTTGGAGTCCAAAGGCAGTCAACTAGCAAAATTCCCTCTTCCTCCAGGAATGTCAATCTTTTTCTATTAAAGCCTTCAACTGATTTGAATAGACTTCCCACATATGGAGAATAATCTGCTTTACACCAAGTCCACCAAATTAAATCTTAATTGCATCCGAAGCACATCTTCACAGAAATATCCTGAGTGATATTTGAACAAATGTCTGGGAACCCTGGCTCAGCCAAGTTGACACATAAAATTAATCATCACAAAAGTTACCTCTCTAGAACCAGACAGAAACCAACCAATTTTCTGTTAAATACTTCCTTTTTGATTGATAAAATGGATATAGTGCACTTCTTATAAAACATTTTTTTCTCCTGAGATTTTAAGTCCAATATTAATGAGACGATGTTTTTTGTTTTTTGGGTTTTTTTGTTTGTTTGTTTGGTTTGGATTTTGTTTTTTGTTTTTTTTTTTTTTTTCTCCTAATCCATTCCACTTCCTGGGGCTTGGCACATATCCAAGATAACAAAATAGAGGGACACCTATTAATGTGACTCAATGCAGAGGAACAGAGTTCCTGTGTGTTGTTAGGGCTCCAAAAAACAAATAGCTGCTACTCTTTCCCACCCTCAACTCCTATCCCAGATGCTCAAATATAGTAATATTTTGGAACAAATGATTTACAACTCCAAGTGTAGGTTGAGGAGAAAAAGGCAGGACCCTGGAGAGGTAAACTGGTGGTAATAGTGAATGAAGATGTGACTTTAGGGGAGTAAAATTGAAAGACATAGTGAAATGTTGAGATTTATTCCTCAGAAGGAAGTAGATTTTGAGGAATGGCCTCAAATCCAGTATATAAGTATCCAGATATCCATGGCTCTGAGAAGCTGTGGAAATGCTCAACATGTAAAGAGATCACTCATTCCATGTCTTTAGACTCTGAATGGTATCTACCAAAAGTTGTTTGCTAATAGACAATTTTGACAAATAACAACCTAATATGGCATTTACATATATTTGTCTATTTTGCTATTTAACTTCTGGGAAAACTAACCTTAGAGTGAATCAGAACTATTCATTAAGTCAGTCAAAGTGATGAATTGGTTGGGTCATGGCCAGATGTTCTTTATATGTGTAGAGAAAGACATAGTAAGTTTCTAAATCTGGTCATCTTTCTATTGCAATGCATTAGATGTGATTAGAAGTCATTTGAGAAAAATGAGGCTCACGGCATTAGCAAAACACTTCTTATTTTTCATCCTTTTAGTTAAATAGTAAGCTAAACCATTTTCTAACATACTTTTCTTTTATACTAGGAAGACATCATTTATACTTTAAATAAGATAGATGCCTATTCATTTTAGTCATCTTATTAAATCAGTAAGTTTAACACATGATTTATACAATTCCCAGTGTCATAAAATACATTTAAAAATCTAGTAATCTTATTGGCAGAGTAGTGAAAGAGAAGTGGAGACGTTTGGGGACTAACCATGTGGAACTCAGAAGGAGGTATTTAAAATGCTTTGTAATTCTGGATGGTCCCTGCATTTCTTTGGCTAATTGTGTTTCACCATTTAAGTTTTCCTCCTCATTTTTACTTTCTAAGCATCCAGTCACAAGCACCAGAAACAGAATTTAATCTTAATTGACCCATGGGGTGTCAGAGATTAGTGGGTTAATTGAAAGAGGGGTGTAGGAATGGTATGTGACACCTCTACTTTCATTTACACAGTGGCCTTGAACATCTTTATAAAATTATACAGAGACTGCTGATTTAAAACCTACATTTCCAAAACTGTCTTGCAACTATCTTGATTCAGAACCAAATTTCATGGAAAGAGAAGGGGGGTACAAGATGTATTTTGTGGGCACAGTCATAGCCAAGTTCTGGAATTAGTAACTGCAACATTTCCTTTCTTGGCTTTTTTTTTTAACTGAAATATGATTAGCATACACTGTTATATTAGTTTCAGGTGTGCAATATAATGGTAAACAGTTCTGTGCAATACTCAGTGCTCATCATGATAAGTGTACTCACTTAATCCCCTCTTATCTCTTTCACCCATCTCCCTATTGACCTCTCCTCTGGTAACCACCAGTTTGTTCTCTGTATTTAAAAGTCTTTTGTTTGTTTGTTTGTTTATCTTTTTTTATCTTCATTTGCTCTTTTTGATTCTGAGGTTTGTGTGGTTTGCCTGAAGAACAGATTCTGGCAGATCCTGAATGAAGTTCTGTATTAAGGAAAACCCAAGTCACTTCTATTATTATTCTTACCATCCTGTACCCAAATAATAGGTGGGGAGCATTAGTAAGGAAAAGAAAGAATAAATATATGGGACATTAGCAGTCTCTTCACTAATTTTTTTATGTTGACTACTGCATACATGGGTGCTCATGAGTGGGTAGATTCATATATTTGAAGAAAGGAAACATCTCAGCAGTTCCAATGAACCAAATCTATACCACAAAGAATTACAACATAATGTAAGATAGTGAATTTTTTTTAATGGAGTCTACTGTCTTAATGATCCTCTAGATCAGTATTTTCTGCTTTGCTAAATAGGAAGATAATTCTTTCTGTTTGCTATTTAAGTGTGGAAAGAGTATAAAGTTAATTTTCCTACCCCCCAAAAAGCCAACAAATTTATAGAGTGAGTATGAATTTGAGTAAGCAAACGCTAAATATAATTACTATTCCGTAACTAAAATTGACTCAGCATATGGTTGGAAAAGTTAGCATTCTTTTCCTGTTTTTCTTTTCTTTTCCCTTTTACTAAATTATCTCCAATGATGCAATTACAGTGTTTTCTAATATTACTGTTTATGCTAAAAGTCCTCAATTTCCAAAAGAGAAACTAAGATGCTTTACGTTTATCTATCTTTAAAAGGGATATCGATTCAATTATAAATAATAAAATTGTTTATTGTAAACAATAAAATAAAATACAATAGAGAAGTAGAAAGTTGGGGGAAAACAGAATTCAACATGATCTCAATTCATAAAATTTGGCTCAATAAGTAAAATTTCGTTTGGAAATAGCAGACTGTTTATTTATTTACTTTTTAAATAAAGTAAACCAACATACCATGCCTAAATGCATTAAAAAAAATAGCAAGATTCAAAGGTTCTCAAACTGTTGAGGGTTACTATTTTACTATTTAAATGACATTGTATTAACACTTGTAGGAAATATTTATGAGTTTTTGTTGTTGTTTTACTTAAAGATCTCACAGCTTTAGCTTAGTATATGAGTGGTTGAAAGAAAGTATAATAATTAAAGCAATAAATAAGGACCCACCATGAGATTGTACATGAGTGTCTTATTGTCTTAAGGACAAAATAAAATCTCTAGAGTAAGCAAGAACACTTAAGTCTGGCCATATTGCCCAGCCTTTCCTCTCACCACTCGCCATGTTCTGTACACTATCAGTTCTGATCTGGGGGTGAGTCCTTAAATAGATCAGAATGTTCACTAGTACTGCTTTTGCTTGTAATAGAGCCCGTTCCTTTCATCAACCTGATTAACTCACTATCTCTCTCTTTTTTTTAAGTGTTTATTTATTTTTGAGAGAGGGGCAAGGGAGGAACAGAGAGAGGGGGGAACAAAGGATCCCAAGCAGACTCTGTCGACAGCAGAGAGCCCAGTGTAGGGCTTGAACTCACGAACTGTGAGATCATGACCTGAGCCGAAGTCAGATGCTTAATCGACTGAGCCACCAGATATGCTGAATCATTCTCTCTTTTAAGACTCAGCTGTATCTGAAAATCATTTTAGAGTCCTTCCCAGCAAAAACTTTAGACCCTTCCCTTTGTTTAAACAAAACAAAACAAAACAAAACAAAACAAAACAAAACAAAACAAACAAAACAAAACAAAATTGAGACCAGCCTTGAAAATCCTGAGCAGACAAAACCATTTCAGTCATACAAACAAGTTTAATTTAGCTTATTTTGCAGGAATAACTTGACTGGGTCATATCTTACGTATGCCTCTGGAAATCATAAGCAAAACTTAGACTGTTTCCAAGGTTGGTATGAGGTAACCACTGACCAATTCCCTATCATTTAAGAAAATGCCAATATTATAACCAATCACCATGAAGAATAAATAATTACTGCTTTTTCTCTGTTTAAGCTTTTGAACAATATACCCTCAGCCTCATTTCATGTTTTAGTTTGAGAGTTACTTGTTTATAAACTGTCTCCTTATTGTGTGCACAATAAACTTTTATTAGTTACTACTTTGGTGATTCATTGGTGTTACTTTAGCTATTCCTGAACTTTTGGCACTGGACTTCCTCATGGTCAGGAGCTAGTAGCATCTTCTTTGTCTTCTGGGTGATAAATTCCTTTGGCTGGTGCATGGCATTATAATCTTTGACTTACATTTATTAAATGTGTTAGAAAAACTGAAATAGTGTTTTATACTCAAATAATCTCTTCACACTCCTCCCCACATTCGTGAAGCAGGCAGACTTTCCTGCAGTAAATTTCCCCCCGGGTACGCTATGATTTTTCTCTGAAGATGAAGCAGGCTGAATGTACCTTAATTCTTGGCTTTTTTTTTCCTTTTTCTGAAACGTACGTTTTTCTAATTGGGATTCTTGTCATAGGTGAAGATAAATAGGGTGGAAGAGAGCAGGGGAAGCAAGTTCCTGAGAACTGGAAGGAGCTTGAAAGTCATTAATGTGCATAGAACTGGCAGCACTCTTGGGAAGTAGCAATATTACTGAGGAGGTAACTATGAGGTACACCCAGGGAGAGTGAATCTCAGACATAGGATCTTCTAGGCATGCACAAGTTTGCCCTGCTTCCTGCATGGCCCAAAGCAGCAGCACCCAGACACTTGGGAGAGCCATGCACAACAGGTGTCTCACCTGGCAAGCATATTTGCATAACCAACAGGACCTCTCTGATCTGTCATCTCCTTTGACTAACCTTGTGGAAAGAAATACGAAAATGATTATTGTAAAATCTCCAGTCACCTCTGTTAGTTGACGTAGAATCAGATTTTAGTTGAGTCATGCATTACAGAATATCAAAAGAAAGCAAAAATATGGAATATGCATTTAAATAAGCAAATGCTTATTTAAATTCATTTATAGCTCACTTTGGTTTGTAGCCATCCTATTTTATCATCAATAACCATCACAGTGCTTGACTCATAGTGGGTACTATGTATCAAAGGAATAAATATAGGGTAGAAGATGTCTCATGTATGTTACATATGGATACTTCATCCTCCTCTTCAAAGTTGTTATTCAGTAAAGTACAAGAGGAAGGGGCATTTCTGGGAGCTCACCGGATGCCAGAGATTCATTCATCATTTGGCCAAAGGCTTTTGGGAGAAAAATAAAAAGCTAATCCTGTTGTATCCATGATCAGGAGCAAAAGTGTGAGTTTGTTTATGAAGGTGCATCAAAACAAATGCCTGTACCTCAGTAAACAGAATGTATTGTATAAATTCTATTACTGCCATAAAAATTTATACATTATGTACTATTGGTGTTAAAACTATTGGTGTTAAAAGGGTTGACTATGACACTAAATTAGGGAAGCCAAACTAACCCAGACCTGAGCTGACAAATCAATTGCAAAGGAAAATAAATTCAAGAAACAACAACAACATAACAACAAAAACAACAGCTAAATCTAAGTTTCTCAATATCCTGGGAGTTATTTTCCTCACTTGAACCGGGCAAATGAATTTCTGTGCTGAACTACTCCCACAACTCATCTGGCTAGCTGGGACGTGGCCAAATTACCCTGTGAGATAGCCCTTCTGAGAAGATGGACAGGCTTTAATTCCATGGCATCCATTTCTATTCTGAGATTTATCAATCTTCATGTTCTAGCCAATTTGTCTTTTAAAAAACTAATGACTTTAATAAAAATGGGATTACTGGGGCCCCTGGGTGGCTCAGTCAGTTAAGTGTTTGATTCTTGATATCGACTCAGGTCATGATCTCCCCAGTTATGATCTCACAGTCATGAGATTGAGCCCTGTGTCCGGTTCCTTTCCAAGTATAGCACCTGCTTGGGATTCTCACCCTTCCTCTCTCTCTTCCCTTCTGTCTTTCATGTATGTACTCTCTCTCTCAAAATACATAAGCTTAAAAAATGGGATTATTATGTATCCCAATTCTTCATTTATTTTGTCAACTGTGACTTTTTAATCAACTCACATGTTCATAAAAGTTTTAGACAGTATGCACACACAAAATACATATATGTTATATATAATATATAAATATACATTATAACATATTATGTAAAATATAATATTATATATGCTACATAAAAGCATTATAGAAGGAAGATTATAATGCTTTATTTAAATGAATAAGTTGTTGGGGCACCTGGGTGGCTTAGTTGGTTAAGTGCCCAACTTTGGCTTAAGTCATCATCTCACGGTTCATGAGTTAGGGCCCATCCATCTCTGTACTGACAGCTCAGAACCTGGAGCCTGCTTCAGATTATGTGTCTCCCTCTCTCTCTGCCCTTCCCCCCATTTACACACACACACTCTCTCTCTCAAAAATAAATAAACATTAAAAAAATTTTTAAGGAATACGTTGTGTAATTGTGTGTGTTTTTATATGTTCTCATTGATGGACTTTTCTCTGGACAATATATTTTCTGGAATTAAAATCCTCTTTATAAGATTTTATTCCAGAATAGGAAGTAAATCTTTAACTTTTCAACACCGTCAGGTTATTTTGCAAAGTAAAGTGAATTTATATAGCACTTTCCAATCTACAAGAACATTTTCAAAAATGTCAAGGCAAAATCAAAGAATCTATTTTTTTTTTTTTGCATAATGTTAAAATGTGGGGCACAATAATGATTCAGGGGACAACTGTCGCCATTGTTTTGGTTTTCTTACCAAAAACAATCAGAGTTCGTAGTAATTCATATTTTACATACTTTAAAGTCAAATGACCTATAAAAAATGCTACTCACCTAATTTTTACTTTTTTAAAAATTTTCGTTTTAAGTAGCCTCCACATCCAATGTGGGGCTTGAACTTATGACCCTAAGATCAAGAGTCACACACTCTATTGACTCAGCTAACCAGGAAACCCACTTACCTAATTTTTTTTTTTGAATAAAGTCTTCATACTTGCAACTAAACAAATGTAGACAGATTTGTATAGGTAAATTGGATGGCAGGAGAAAATATATTATTATAATATGATATTAATGAGCATCAGAAAGGAGAAGCCTTTTTTTGGTGAATTCAGAGGAAAACATTCTCTTTGCTTTGCAAGGTAGCAGTCTAAGAGACAAACAAGATAATACTAGTCGAGGGATAGTGTGGGTGTCCAGGGTATAGACTTTCATTTAGATAACAAAGAAGTATTGCAAAATTAAATTCCCTCTGAAATATGCAAGGCTGTAAGATAAAATAATGTTATACTGAATATAAAGAAATTTGAAGTCCCAAACTCACAACTTTTCTAAATTTTTTATAAGGTATAAACCACTAAGGAAAATTATCTCCTTTATGTTTTTGTTAGAGTAACTTCAAATTCTCTTATATTAGAATACAAAAAATATATAAGATAACCATCCTTCAACTGAAACCAAGGGATCTAACACAGTTTCAAAAAGGTATTTCACAATTGTAATACAGCAAAAGGCCCAGCCTGAAAACTTAAACATCAGCCTAGTGTAATCTTGTCATGAAGACAAAAGAGGTTACAGTTTGGGGTTCTCTATTTGAAAGAATTTTCCAGCTTCTGATTGTCTTATCTATACCCCTACATTCCTTGGCTTATCTCATACATATGTTAGAAGTCTATTTTAAGAAATTCAGTAGTGATGAGCCACCCATAATCTCATGAAAATGGAGGTCAACTTCTGGTCTAAAAAAATGTTACAATAAAATATCTCATTTCTATTTTTTTTTGTAAAGTGTGGATTTAGGGAAAAAATAATATGCAAAATTATTATAAAAATAGAAACATTAGATCAGCTCTAAATTTCCAATTTTCATGTTTATCTGAGTGTTTACTTCATTTCTGAGAATAAGCATAAATTAAAATCATCTATTTGTTTATGTGTTCACGAATTCCATCATCAAACATTGAGACTCACTATGTGTGAAGTGCTTTGAATTAGATTTTCATAAGGCAGAACTCCCTTCAAAAAGGAACTTGCAGTCTGTTGAAGAGCAATGCATCAAGGAGGCCAAACAGAATATACACAAACTAACACATGCGTTTGTATTTGTTCACCATGCATTTTGTTAAATGGTAAGAAAGGCACAGAAGGGTAGAAGGATATTTTTCAGCTAAGAGACCCTGAAACTGTCTTTCTACACGTGGCCACAGATGTTAAAGCTTTTTTGCTTTCTTAAGTGAAAGAATCATTGACTATACGGCAGGAGTTTTTGCTTAGGTGAATTTTGTGTTAGCCATTTTACTACTGACCTGAACTTCCCAGTCACTCCCATAAGTGTTGGTTTTATGAAAAGAAGCTATGAGAGTACTGTCTACTAGATACCATAGAAAATGATTTTCAAATCTTCATTTTTCCAAGTCTATTGAGAACCAACATCCATAAACTGTTCAATAAGTTACAAATTACTTGGGATTTGATTAAAACCATATTAAAACTACATTAAATTGAAGGTAATTTACTCAGTTAAGCTGGCCATTGACATGCTTTAGCCTTTACAGAGAAGGTGACTTTTGCATATTTAAAATTCTCGGGCATGATTAGGAGATTAAAAACCCTTCTAATAAAAATGTTCTCATTTTCCTGAATCAATAACCTTATCATAGCATATATTTTTAAAATTGTATTCAGGGAAATACATAAAATGTTCCTTTCTCAACTGAGTTCAGAACAAGTTGAGAGACTGATACACAATTCACTATAATGGACATCAAAATGTACATCTAATTACTGAAGAACAATAGGTAGTTAGTCAATCAGCTTATAAGGTAAGCTTATATTAAAGTATTATTAAAAGGGAAGCTTATAAGAAGGTAACAAAGACCCCTAAATTTTAGTGGCTTACAACAACAAAAAGGTTTATATCTTGACAATATTACATTTCCATAGTGACTTGGCTGTGACTCTGTTCCATGTCTTCTTTATTTTGGTGTCTAGGAGTCCCTTCACTCATTTAATGGTAGAGAAAAAAGAGTGATAGTAGAATTATACTTTGGCTTTGAAGGATTTCTGTTCAGAAATGGTTCATGTCCCTTCACACATTTTGGTTGTCTAAAACAGTTTCTTGAACTCAGCATTACTAACATTTGAGACCAGATAGTTCCTTGTTTTTGAGGGGTATCTTGTATATAATTGTTTAGCAGCACCTTTGGTCTTTAGCCATTAGATACCAGTAGCAACCCCCAAGTTACAAGAAGTAAAAATGTTTCCAGACATTACCAAGTGTTCCCTAGGAATAAAATAGTCTTTGGTTGAAAATTCCAGGTCTAAAGCCATTCACCTACCAGAGCCTAGTGACTGGTAGTATATATTACACCATGGAGAGGTCCGGTACAGAAGGAACTGGTAGGGAATGTTACAAAAGGAAAAAGCCTAACAGGAAGAAGATAATGTGTATTTGTACAATAATGCAATTCACCGTAAGTATACAGAGAACACACTCACACAGAGAAAGGAAAAAGGAGAGAGAGGGGCGGGAGGGAAGGGACAGAGAGGGAGAGAATTTAGTAAATATTAGTCTCTTGTGGGTATGATGGCTTAAGAGAGAGATTGCAACTGAGCTATTCTGCTTCCAGTTTCATGTGCCCAGTCATTTATATATCATCCTAAAATAGCTGAAGGAAAACATTTTTTTCCACAGAAAAATATATTTTAAGAAAGTCACTGAGTACATTAATTCAATTTTCTCCAAGGCTACCTCAGACCAAAAGTCCAAACTTTTATCCATACACACTATCCAAAACTTTATAAGGACTAAATGAGAAAGTACAGACCCTTCAAAGATAAAATGCTGACCATGATGGGATGTTCTCAGTTTGAATTTCTCCCATTAGCACTGTCAGGAAGAATGTAAGTTTGACCAAATATTAAAGTACTAAAGATAGTTTAGGTGCCTTTGTGTCCTTGAGGTAAGTGGAGTTCAAAGTTCCTTATGAAATAAAGTCTAAAATTAAATAGTTATTTCAATGTAAGTTAAAATAAAAAGAATCTATTATAAAATTAATGAGCTCAAAAATGTTACATTTTTCCCCCTATATTCTATCAAATGTTGGATATCTAGGTGGAATTAGGGTTCCTTCAAGGATTATAACCTGTGTAGTATATCAGAAAAGAATCAAAGTCTCTTTGACATCTTAGTGTTATATTTAACCATAAGTATTTCCTGGGCCTAAAAGCTGAGCAAGTGTGTAAGAAAGGACAGGCTCATACACAAGTCATTGACCATCTTTAGTCTCTATGGCAAAATTATAGTCTAATAACATAGGACCTAGTATTGCCAAAGAAACTGGCAGTCTTAATGGTGTCTTAATTAAACAGATCAATGAGGAAAATAATTTGGCTTCAGTTTTACCAGGATCCCAGTTAGTCTATGCCAGTTTCTTGGGAGACCAAAGCCTTGGAATGTAAATTTAAATGTGAGAAAGTGCCTATGAGGAGTATATTTCTGACACATTGTTGATGATATCCAGATGAAAATTCACCTAGGCATAGTCTCAGTTGTAATTTTTTTTGAGGTATTTCTGACTTTTGAAGGAATTTATGCCTTACTTTAAATACTTTCTCTTCAAGCATATTTGAAAATTTGTATTTTCTTTCTAAGTCCCACACTTTGGCCACCCAGTGACCAGTACTGCATTGAATTGAGAATAAGGGGACATTCTAGTGGAACTGTGGAACTCCTTACTATAAAAGTCACCTACTAGGGCTGCAATGTTAAAATCCAAATGCACAGTTTCGTTAAAGTGTCCTCATGGTACAATACAATTCCCTATAAATTCTGCATGAATTGAGCCAAACCTTAAACGCTTGTACCTAGTCTCACTTCATGTGCATTTAACTTCCAAGTGTCATTCCTTGTCTCGATTCACAGGCAAATACAATAGAATTAGTATTGACACAAATGAGAAAAGAAGTATTTCCCTTATCTGTGTTGACCTCTATTAATGGAGGGTCACAGACTTCAAACAGGTGGAGTATTTTTTTTTTGTAATATGCTAGCAAACTCTAGATTCGCATACATGGCTACAGATATAATAATAAAGTGGCTTGTTTGTATTACACATCTGAATAAGCATACTCATTAGGCACAGAAATTACTAGAACCCAAAAGGTCTCTGTGATGGGAACCTATCCTACTAAATCTAATCCATGGCCTAGAAAGAATAGGAATAGATCCTCTGTGCAGGTGGGCAAGTATGAGGGACTAAAGGAGGAAGGCACTGAGCTAAACATAATCAGCTTCTCCTTATAACTCCACTCTCGGATAAGTCAGTCTTCTCTAATGGAAAAAATAGCTATGGAATGCTGAAAGAGGCCGACAATGGCACCCAGGGAAGCAACACCCCACAAAACATGGAAAAATAGAGTCCGAAAATGAAAGTTTCTCTCCCCCAACATCACAAATACTTTATTGAGTGTTCTATTGAATTATTTAAATGATGATTATTCATATGATTAAAAACATATTTAATATCACAAAATCTAAATCTTTAGACAGTAAGGAAAATCTTTGTTAAAAAATACGTGCTCAGCAATGCCTGGGTGGCTCAACCAGTTAAGCATCCTCTTGATTTCGGCTCAGGTCATGATCTCACGGTTCCTGAGCTGAAGCCCACTTCTAAGCTTGGTGATGGCTGCATTGTCCCCATGGAGTCTGCTTGCGATTCTCTGTCTCCCTCTTTCTCTGCTCCTCCCCCACTCGCATGCACATGCTCTCTTTCTCTCTCTCTCTCTTAAAATAAATTAAAAAATAAACTTAAAAAATGTCTGGTGATATAATACATGTAGAATAAGATTAAGTTGTAGTACTTTCTGCATTAGTTGATCTAAGCATCAAAAAATGATCAGTATTGACAAAAGTAATTTCATGATGTCTATAATATTTATCGCTCTTTAGATAAAAATTTATTAATACTGGTTTGATAATATATTAAGACAATAAAACAGAGGAATAAATATATATGTTTTAATAACCACAACTTTTAGATTTCCCCTTTAGTTTACTCTAACATAGATATTTCCAGTCTCAAATAGATAATATGTTTCTATCTTCTTGTAATATCTAGGGATAAGGGATTCTTTAGAAGATGCTGTCCTTCACTTTTTTTTCTTTTTTTAGTGGGCAGTTATTTTAGGGGCTATTACAAAGTAGACCATAATTTTGTCTCTTTGAAAATACAAT
Organism: Prionailurus viverrinus; assembly: GCF_022837055.1. Classification (NCBI taxonomy): domain Eukaryota; kingdom Metazoa; phylum Chordata; class Mammalia; order Carnivora; family Felidae; genus Prionailurus; species Prionailurus viverrinus. The sequence goes on from NC_062578.1 coordinate 56,483,825, forward strand.
GCAATACTAGGCACATTAAAATATATCACATTTTTTTATGATGGTGATTTTAGGAAGTAAATTGTTATAAATGACCACTCACTTACTCATTCAACAAGTATTCACTTGCCATTTGGGATTAAGTGTGGTGCCCTACTAGGTATGGTAGTTTCTTAGGTTTATTGAAACACATGTTAATGAAGGCAGAGGATAAAATGACTTAGGAAATGCAGCAAAGATTTTAATTTTAGTCACTATGAACAAAATCATCATTTTTGGCAGTGAAAAGATGTTTCTTTTTATAAGATAAAGAGTAAGTTTAATTTCCACATTCAGAGTTCTATGTCATTGGTAAAGGAAGTGTATACAATGAAGAAAAACTAGAAGCACAAAGAGTTGGAATAGCAATGCACTAGACTCTGTAACAGGTAAGAGAGACCCAGGCCCAGAAATGGTAGTTTATGGATTCATAATCTCTAACTAGAAGTCTGTGTTTGAAGGAACATAAGTCTAGGTCTTAAATTTTGCTCATAATGCTATTCCCTCTATGTTAGATAAAAATAGACACTTCTTTACACCATCCTCTATGAATGTATATATTAGTTTAAGTTGAGGTCATAAACCTGAATTTTCTAAATCAGTAACAAGTTCTGTGGCAAAAAACTTGGCAAAAAAGTAAAGAGTTTGACCTCTCTTTAAAATTCAAAAACAATTAGGGAAATTATTACAGAATAATGGTTTCTGTTTTCACTATTCACTATTATCCTCTGTTGTTTGTATGTTAGCATCACTTTAATTCAAGGTTTTGTCATATTTAATATGTCTTATTCCATTAAGATATTCTTTTTCATGTTCAGATTGTCACGTCATTGAACAACAATCTTTCATTTCTGTCTTGTGTAACAGGATATTGCTTATCTTACTGCTACTGCTACTTCAGACATTACATTAGCCCTCATACCCTTAGAGGGAAATGGTATTTAGAGAACATAGTCTGGAACTAAGAGTAATTGTCAATACTGTATTATTCATTGTTTCCATATTTCAGTAGAGGCCAGATAGATTTTTTTAAATAAATATTATGTTCGAGAAAATACATATTAGTTTGATAGTCTTATTTCAAATTTTAATTTAGAAAGACTGTTTTTACTGCATTTTAGTTTCTTTTATGCTTAAGCTCTTGGATTTCAACAATCATAATTTTTTTTTAATTTTACACTATATGCTTTAAAGTGTGAAAATGGCATTAAAATGTCTCAGAATTTAACATTATGTTCAAGTTATTAGTAAACTTAAAAAAAATTACCTCGAGGGTATTTTTGTCCTTGAATGTATTACACACAAAATAATTCATTATGAAGAATACTTCTCAAACTATTACACATACTTTAGTGACTTACATAGACACTTGTTGAATATATATATTTATAGATTAGAAATTTAGGGGTTATAAGGTATGCATATGTAATAGATATGCCACAGAGATTTCTGAAGTTGGACAAATTTAATCTTCTACAAATAGTGAATGAATAATCCAGTTGTTGCACATCGTTAACAAAACTTGATATTGTTAGCCTATTTAATTTTAAATTATGTAATGTCAACCATTCTAATTAGTATTTCTTCAGGAAAATAAAATTTATTTTATTTAGTATATGTAAAATTGACTTTAACTTTGGATGTGCATTTTTGTGACTTTTAGTGTATGCAAAGCCATATGCAGCCAATGCTACACTACATAAATCCTAAATTCGGAAAATTTGTTCTGTTCTCCATCACTATATGTTTGCCTTTTCAGTGATGCTATAATAAATTGAATCCATATAAACTTAAATATAAATATGTATTTATAATAAATGTTTACATTTTTACAACTAACATGTAATTTATCTAAGATATGTTTCATTCTTTATACAATGATACTCTGTAGCCACTTCATGGACATTTGTTGTACAAATGAATATTTGTTACCTTATTTCAGTAATTTTTCTGTTAGTTTTGATAAAAATGAATACTTTTCACTGCTTTTTTTCTTTCTTTCCTCCATTTTTGCACTCCCTCATTCAAAAATCATTCATTGTATATAATACTTTCTTAACATATTAGCCTTTTTCTCACTTTAAATTGTACACATGGAAGCTAAAACTTGATAAGTGCTAAATATATTGATTTAATTGACAACTAAAGGCATTTGTTCTGTTCTTAATATAGCTACGAAGCAAAGAATGTTCAAATATCTCCAGTTAGTTGGGTCTATTGAAGAGGATAATAAAATAGCAACAAATAAATTTAAAATTCCAAGTAATATAGATCCAAAGAGATAAAATATTAATAATAAATTAATTACATTTGTGGAAATAAAAGTTTGCCTGCAAAGATTAAGGTTTAGAAACAATTTTGTGGCAATTGAAAAGCTGCATTGTGAATGTATATAGTGTTAGGTAACTTGAAAACATAAAACCTGTTTCAAATGTCTCACAATGTGCTTCACCTGTTGCAGTCCTGAGAAGTTTAAATAAGGTTAAATACTTAGACCAAATCAATATTATGCTGACCCATCTATGAAAAAGTATATTCAACTTAATTTTCTAAGTGATACCAAATAACTGTTAGAATAAACCCACATACTTTCATGAGTGTATTTTTGTTTCTTTTGTTTTGTTTGTTTTTTCCTGAAATACCAGGACACTGAGTTTCTTCATTGTCTTAGTTAAGTCTTACACCTAATTCAGTGTTTCTTGGAAACTCAACCAATTCTTAAAATATTTCAAACTAGAACATATATTGTTACCTAAATAGAAAGTGCAAAAAATTCTCAAGGAGTCACAGGAAATTGTCTGTGTCATGGATCATCACTTAATTTTATGTTTGCTAAATTCCCTATCAAATTATTTTGAGTTTTGTTTTCCAACACCTAGAAAACAATCGAAAAATATGAAATTAATAAAATTAGACCTGAGGCGCCTGGGTGGCTCAGTCGGTTAAGCGTCTGACTTCGGCTCAGGTCATGATCTCACAGGTCGTGAGTTCGAGCCCCGCGTTGGGCTCTGTGCTGACAGCTTATATCTTGGAGCCTGCTTCAAATTCTAGGTCTCCCCCTCTCTCTGCTCCTCCCTGCTCATGCTCTGTCTCTCTCTCCTTCAAAAATATATAAAAACCTTATTTTTTTAAAAAAATGGGGTGCCTGGGTGGCTCAGTCAGTTGAACGTCCGACTTCGGCTCAGGTCACGATCTCATGGTCCGTGAGTTCGAGCCCCACGTCGGGCTCTGTGCTGACAGCTCAGAGCATGGAACCTGCTTCAGATTCTGTGTCTCCCTCTTTATCTGCCCCTTCCCTGCTCATACTCTGTCTCTCTCTGTCTTTCAAAAACGAATAAATGTTAAAAAAATTTTTTTAAGTAAAAAAAAAATCAGACCTGATGTCACAATTCAGAAAGCATCTTTGGATAGAAAGTATGAGGAAAACAATTTTTGGCTTCCCCTAAAGTCAATGCTTATGCATTGGGGGTTTTCTGCTACAGTGTTCGCAGGTCTGCAGATTCTAAACAAAAATAAATAAATAAATAAATAAAACAAAACAAAATGATAAATGAAGTTGCTTGTCAGACTTAACCTAAAGTAACATAAATGCAATAATTACTATAATTAGTTTAAATCAAATGAATTAATTTAGGTAGTATTAATTATCTAGTTTTGACAATATTAAATTATGACTGGCCAACAGTTTTATTTCCTTTTTTTTCCCAAAAAAATCTCATTGTAATATGTATTTTTATCTCTATGCACCATCTACAACTCTTTATGCATGACCATTTCCTTTGTGAAACATAGTTCTCAATGGGAAACTGGGAGACATAGGGGAGAGAGAAAGAGGGAAAGAGAAAAGGAGGAGGAGGGAGGAATGCAGGGACAGAGAAAGAGGGAGAGGGAATGAGAGAGACATTGAGTTCCTAGCTAATAAACCTAGTAGTACAAATAACTTGATGTATCATAGGCAATTTTATTGTAGGGGACAAGTTAGGATACAGAACATAGAGAACAATCAATAAGAAATGTGATGTTTAAAAGAAATAAGAATGGGTGCCTGGGTGGCTCAGTTGGTGGAGCATCCGATTCAGCTCAGGTCATGATATCACAGTCCGTGAGTTTGAGCCCCACATCAGGCTCTGTGCAGACAGCTAGGAGACTGGAGCCTGCTTCAAGTTCTGTGTCTCCCTCCCTTTCTGCCCCTCCCCCACTCTTTCTCAAAAATGAATAAACTTTAAAAAAATAAATAAAATAAAATAAAAAATAAAAGAAACAAGGACTGAAACAGAACAGGCAGGTAGTATACATGGCCACAAAGTAAAAACAAAAACAAACAAACAAACAAAAAACAGGTCAAGGAATATATTGTAATCTATTTTCAAATACTGTATAGGAAACAAGTAGTCTCTAATACTGATTCTATCAACAAGGGTATAAAAGTTCAGGTTGTGACAAATTGTACTAGATGGGTTTTAATACAACATTAGATGTAGTTGTATTACTACATCTAATAGTAGTACTTAGAATAGTAGTAATTCTAATTAGTAGTAATTAGTAGTACTAATTACTACTAGTTAGTAGTAATTAGAAAGATCTTTCTACATCTTTCACTGTGGGATAGTGCTTGATGCAAAATGAATGAGTCTATGCTCAGTTCAGAAACCAAAATTTCCATAAAAATCAATACAGAGGCATTGAGAACAGGTCTCAGTTGCCCGTGCATAAGGGAGAAATACTGTATATTTATAAAACATGCAAAATGTGTTTCACATTTTTTGGTGTGATTTTAAGGTCTACAATACATTCAGACTAAATTAATAGAGATTATGTTCATCAGCAATTATAAGAACAAGCAATAAAAAAATGTCTACTCATGTCTTTTGCCCATTTTTAATTGGATTACTAGGTTTTTGAGCATTGTGTTTTATAACTTCTTTATGTATTTTGGACACTAACCCTTTATTAGTTATGTCATTTGCAAATATCTTCTCCCATTCAGTCAGTTGCCTTATAGTTTTGTTGATAGTTTCCTTCACTGTGTGCAAGCTTTTAATTTTGTTGTAGTCCCAATAGTTTACTTTTGCTTTTGTTTCCCTTGCCTCAGGAAACATATCTATAACAAAGTTGCTACAGGGGCACCTGGGTGGCTCAGTTGGTTAAGCGTCCGACTTTGCTCAGGTCATGATCTCATGGCTTGTGAGTTAGCGCTGTGCTGACAGCTCAGAGCCTGGAGCCTACTTCGGATCCTGTGTCTCCTTCTCTCTCTGCTCCTTCCCCACTCGTATTCTGTCTCTGTCTCTCAAAAATAAATAAACATTAAAAAAATAAATTAAATTAAAAAAAAAAGTTGCTACAGCCAACATCAAAGAAGTTCCTGCCTGTGTCCTCTACTAGGATTTTGATGGTTTCAGGTCTCACATTTAGGTCTTTCATCCAGTTTGAATTTATTTATTTTTTTTGTATGGTACAAGAAAGTGGACCAGTTTCATTCTTTTGCATGTTGCTGCCCAGTTTTCCCAACACCATTTGTTGAACAGACATTCTTTTTTCGATTGGATATTCTTTCCTGCTTTGTTGAAGATTAATCGATCATATAGTTGTGGGTTCATTTCTATTCTGCTTTATTGATCTATGTGTCTAGTATTGTACCAGTACCATACTATTTTGATTTAAGGTTTATAATATAACATGAAGTCTGGAACTGTGATGACTTCAGCTTTGCTTTTCTTTTTCAAGGTCGCTTTATTTGGGCCCTTTCTAGTTCCATACAAATTTTAGGATTATTTGTCATAGTTCTGTGAAAAATGCTGGTGGCATTTTGATAGAGATTGCAATAAATCTGTAGATTTCTTTGAGTAGTACAGACATTTTAACAATATTTGTTGTCCCAATCCAGGAGCATGGAATGTCTTTCCATCTATTTGTGTCATCTTCAATTTCTTTTATCTGTGTTTTCTAGTTTTCAGGGTGCAGGGCCTTCACCTCTTTAGTTAGGTTTATTCCTAGGTATCTAATGGGTTTTGGTGCAATAGTAAATGGGATCTATTCCTTGATTTCTCTTTCTGCTGCTTCATTATTGGTGTATAGAAGTAAAACAGATTTCATTGATTTTGTAGCCTGTGACTTCATTGAATTTGTTTATCAGTCCTAGAAGTTTTCTGGTGGAATCCTTTGGGTTTTCTACATATAGTATCATGTCATCTGCAAATACTGAAAGTTTGACTTCTTTCTTGCCGATTTGGATGTCTTTTATTTCTTTTTGCTAATTGGTGAGTCTAGGACTTCATACTCTGTTAAATAACAGTGGTGAGAGTGGACATCCTTGTCTTTCTGACCATAGAGTAAAAGCTCCAACTTTTTCTTCATTGAGGAAGATATGAGCTGTGGATTTTTCATATATGGCCTTTATCATGTTGAGGTAGATTCCCTATAACTTACTTTGTTCAGGCTTTTTATCAGGAATGTATGGTTAGAAAACATGAATAGACATTTTTGCAAATAAGATATCAAGATGGCTAGCAGACATCAAAAAGAAAGAAAGACAAAAGCAAACTAAGAAATAGACCTCTTATCATTTTTTTAATTTAAAAATTTCAACTTAATTTTAATTAAAATTTTAATTTTAATTAAATTTTAATTTAACTTAATTTAATTTTAATTAACATTAAAATTTTAATTTTAATTAAATTTTTCAATTTAAATATTGGTTTCAGGAATAGAATTCAGTGATTCATCACTTGCATACAACACATTGTGCTTATCACAACAAGTGCCCTCCCTAGCATCCATCACCCATATAGCCCATCTCCCACCCACCTCCCTCCATCACCCCATAGTTTGTTCTCTTATCATTAAGAGTCTCTTGTGGTTTGCTTTCCTCTCGTCTCTCCCCCTCCAATATGGTCATCTGTTTTGTTTCCTAAATTTGACATATGAGTGGAATCATATGGTTTTTATCTTTCTCTGACTTATTTTGCTTGGCATAATACATTCTAGCTTCCTCCGTGTCATTGTAAATGCCAAGATTTCATTCTTTTTGATAGGTGGGTTATATTCCATTGTGTGTATATGTACCACATCTTCTTTATCCATTCAATAATCAATGAACATTTGGGCTCTTTCCATAGTTTGGCTATTGTTGATAATATTGCTATAAACATTGGGGTGCATGTACCCATTCAGATATGAATTTTTGTATCCTTTAGGTAAATATCTAATAGTGCAATTGCTGAATTAGGAGTAGTTCTATTTTTAGTTTTTTGAGGAACCTCCATATTGTTCTCCAGAGTAGTTGCACCAGTTTGCATTCCCAGCAACAGTGCAAGAGGGTTCCCTCTAAGAAACAGACTCTTAACTATAGAGAACAACCTGGTGGTTACCAGAAGGGACATGGGTGGGAGTATAGATTAAATGGATAACAGGGATTAAGGAGTGCACTTGTTGTGATGGGTACCGACTCTTGTATGGAAGTGTTGACTTGCTATATTGTACACCTGAGACTAATATTATCCTGTATGCTAACTAACTGGAATTTGAAAATACCTGAAATAAAAAAAGAACAAACAGAATAAATTGTGGGATAATTTCCTTTCTTCAAATGTCAATTTTCTGCTTCTGAACTATGTGAGTTTAAATTGGTTGTATCTCACTGCCTAATTTTCTTCATATATAAAATGGTGATAATAAAACATACTGCACTGGGTTATTATGATTTAGGCTATCTGGCACATAAGGGATAGTCATATATTAGATAGTATTAATAATTAAATATTCACTGTCTAAGGAGAGATGAAGAGCGAAAAAATTCTTTGGGTTCTTGGCATAAACTCAAGTACCTCTACTTTTGAAAGTAGGCACTAATGCTTCTGTGTCTGTAATTATGTTTGTGATGTGACTGAAAACATTTTTTCAAAAGGCATATTTAGTAGAAACACCCTAGAATGAACCAATCAATGAGGGACATTCTTGTATAATTCCTTCTCAGGGTGAGTAAGCGCAGGAATTATTACTTGATTCTAACTCAATGAAATATGAGAAATGTGATAGGATGTCAATCCTGTGATTAGGTTATGTTAAATGGCAAAAGTGAATGAATGTCACAGATGGTCGTTTGGCAAGACCGAAAGAGTCAACCGCTGGCTGACAGCCAAAAAGAAAATGGGTCTCTGTCCTAAAACCAGAAGGAGATTAATTCTGCCAACAACCTGATCTTACAAGAAGATTTTTCCCCAGTTGAGACTCTAATAAGACGGGGGCCCACACAGATACCTGAATTACAGTCAGATGAGACCCCATACAGGATCAAAAGTATATGTTATATTTCTAAAACAAAAATACCTGCTCTACCATGAATACAAGCCTAAGGAAGAGAATAAATTCTAGCTTGTACAGTAATGTTATTTTAGTATGAAGCTCTGTGAAGTTCATGCTTCCCAACCACACTCAGCTGCTTGGGAAGTCTTTCATGTGTCTACAGTTTTGCACTAACTGGTTAACTGTGCGTCTTATGTGCTCCCATAAAATACTTGGCAAATAAAACTTGATGAATAAAACCTCTCTTTAAATATTAACTGAATTTGTGGAGTACATAGCTGGCTCAGTCAGTAGAGCATGGGAGTTTTGATCTCGGTGTCATGAGTTTGACTACACACGTTGAATGTGGAGATTACTTAAAAATAAAAAATCTTTGGGGTACCTGCGTGGCTCAGTCAGTTAAGTGATTGGCTTTGGCTCAGGTCACGATCTCACAGTTCATGAGTTCAAGCCCCTTGTCGGGCTCTGTGCTGACAGCTCAGAGCCTGGAGTCTGCTTTGGATTCTTTCTCTCTCTCTCTCTCTCTCTCTCTCTCTCTCTCTCTCTTTCTCTCTCTCTCTCTTCACACTCTCCCAAAATAAATAAACATTTAAAAGGAAAATAAAATTATTAAAAAAATAAAAATTCTTAAAAAAATAAGTATTAACTGAATTCTTTAAAAAGTGTGGGTAATTACATTATATTGTATATTCTAGAGATAAGTTTCCTACATGTAATTAAGGAAAAACAAATGTTACTATGTGTATATATTTTTAAAAATACACTCATTGTTTGGGTGCCTGGGTGGCTCAGTTGGTTGAGCATCGAACTCTTGACTTTGGCTTCAGTTGTGATCCCAGGGTCATGGGATTGAGCCCTGTGTAGGGCTCTGTGCTAAGCATGGAGCCTTCTTGGGATTCTCTCTCTCTCTCTCTCTCTCTCTCTCTCTCTCTCTGTTTCTCCCTCTGCCCCGATCCCCTGCTCGTGCTTTCTCTCTCTCTCTCAAATAAAGAAAAAAAATTAAAAAATACACTCTTTGTCAATAACTATTTCCTATTAGAAGTGGAATGACAGGAAATTATTGTTTGTATCACCCAGGACATCACTTCAAGTTTCCACTTTATATAACATGTATGCCCTATAGGTTGAGAACTTGGTATTCTCCTCCACCTTTCATATTCAACATGTGTCCTCTTTCAAGTAGTATTACAGTTACCATAGCTGCAATTAATTACTCCAATTAATTACTCAATTAATTACTCCAAAAGTTAATGATGTAAAATGACAAAAACTTTATTTTGCTTCATATTCCATTGCACAGAATTCATTAAAGCCTCAATGGTGATGGTTTATCTCTGCTCCACAATGCTCAACATTTTGTCTTTGAAGATACGAATGGCTGAAAGCCAGAACAATTTGGTCTAGAGGATATACTTCCCAGATACCTTCTTCCCTGATATTTAGTACCTAGGCTGAAGATTTGGAATAGCTGGGATTGTCAACCAGAACATCTATAGGTGGCCTATTCATGTGACTTGGACTCCTTCCAACATGGCATCAGTATCTGAGTGAAATACCTTGAAAGGGGGGTGTTGTGAAAACCAGAGTTGTTCCAAGAGAGCCATGGACTACCACATGCCCTTTTCTGGCCCAACCTTTGAAACCGTGCCATATTCTTTTAGTTACAAGCAGTTGTGAGGCCAGCAGAGATTTAATAAGAAAAGATTAGACTCCAAATTTTGATGAGGAGAGCAGAGTAGGGAGTATGTTGGGTGGGAGACACTGTGTTGGTGGCCAAATTTGGAAAATAGATTCTGCCACTTATAATATGTTAAAGCCCTGAACAAAAAGCTGAAAGATTTGCATTGTAGTATTTCTCCTAACAATAACACAGGAAGTCATTAGCCACTACAAACTTTAGTTTGCTCATCTGTATTCTGAAAAGTTTCAATTGCATAATATATATAGTTATTTAAAGTAAAAAAAAAAAGACATGATCCACAATATAGCCTACAAATATTTTTTTTTCATTTGTGCTTCCCCTTACATACTGCCAAGACTGCTGCGATAGTTATTAAGCCAGTGGGTAAGCACTAGTTTAATTAGATTTCCATTAGAACTCAGTAAAATTAGACAAAAAGTAAACAATAGGGAATAATATGGCTTCTAATACAGTTATATATTATGTAGATAAAATGTTAGGTTGAAGTATAGCATTAAGGAAGAAAGAAACTTCCCTTATTTCATGCATTCAGCAGTTTTCAGTTAACATTGCTTAATGTCATTATTGAATATTCTAAAATACTAATAGGTTTTTATTACAAGAATATATGTTTCTTAAATTTTATTACAAGAGTAAAAATTTATTAATTTGTTTTCAAAAAGGCATCAGGGGAGAGAAATTTAATTTTTATTGGTTTGTTTGTAACTTTATAGCTTGAAAAATAAAATGAACTTACATTATTTGGACCTTTTAGTGACATTCATATACTAGGACCCATAAATATTCCCATCTATAGTGTAATTATTTGAGTAATAAGAATTCAGTGAAAAAGCACTGATTGGAATGCTCATATCATGAAAGCTTAATAAGTATTAGATGCAACAGGATATACATGTTAAGAATAAATTAATTGATGTATACAATTATATATATAATATACTTATTAAATAACAGCAAAAGTAATATTCAAGAAGATAGAAAGTCAAATTCAAATATTTATTGTTACACTTGATAGCTATATATACAAGTTATACAAGTATATACAAATTATTCAGATGTCAATTGAATCATTTGTAAAATATAAAGTTATATTAGCAGACTAAGTTTCTTTACATATATTAAATTCTATGCAAAATAACATTAAAAGGTAATTAAAATATCAATCAATATAGTGAAAATAACTGACATGTTTTTGCTAGATATTGAATGCTTTTAGCATTATAGGTCAACAGCTGCATCTATACATCTATCCATATATACTAATAATGTCTTTATTCATCCTAGATCCACAAATAAAGTATCGAATTTAGCATTAGCCAACTTAACCCTTATTGTATGGAATAAATAACATACTGTATCAGAAGCATATTTATATTGGCTAATTTTAATTTGCAGTTTTAAAATAATATATAATATATTTTGGAGAGGTTGTTTTGGTAGTTGATATGTCAGATTAAACAATTAGTACCCATTTATTCTTTGTTCTTTAAACTTTATTAGCAAGGAATCTCATTGAGTCAATTTCCTGTTCTTATTCCTTTTCAGGTAGCCCATTTGGCAATTTATCTAAACAAGACAAATAAATTGAAATTAATAAGAGAATAAAACTAGAAACTGGCAAACTCATGTTTCACTTAGAGATCCAAATAACTGGTTTATGTAAAATCTGTTAAGATCTCAGATACTATAATATAAGATTTTAAAGTTGTCCTTATTCTTATAGCATAATTTTTTGAGAGGGAAGTATGCACAAGATTAGAATCAGTAAAGCTTGCCAAACTAGAAAAACATTCAACTAATTTAACTAATAAAGTAATATAAAAACATAATTGGTAGTGTTAAATGTGAGAGAAAGTATCACCTGGATGCCAGGGCCTGATTTTCTGAAATGTAGAAATGCACTGATGCAAAGGACAGTTTTTTTCAGGATTGTGAGTTGAGGAGCATTCATTGAAGTTTCCTAAAAGGTTGAGTAAAATTTCTACAAATTGTAATTTTTGGAAGCTGAATAATGGTTAAGAAGTAGGTGCTTGTTATAATGAAAATATTTATTTGGAAAAGGATAAACACATTTAAATAAAGGTAAATCACCTTTAGATATATTAATCATTAATTACCCGTCATCTACAAAGTCAGCTAATAGTAGGTGAATAAATGGGACATAACATCATGATGTTTTAATGGAGTTAAGTTTAACATTTAGTAGAATAGGTCTGAATAAAGACTTTTTGAAGGGATAGTTAGCCCTATGGCCCCACCCATGATGGCCAGGGTTATCCAGAGAGTATATAAATTTTGCTGCAGAGGATATTGTAATTTAGGTTGAAGATATTAAAAAGAATTGATGGGTGGGGGAGAAGGTTTATGGCTGATGGGTATTTGGAGGGCACTGGTTGTGATGAGCATTGGGTGCTGTATGTAAGTGATGAATCATTAAATTATACTCCTGAAACTATTATTATTATATGTTAACTAACCAAAATTTAAATAAAAACTTGAAACTACAAAAAAGGCAAAGAGAATTGAAACCTGTTCAAAAGATTTTCTCAAAAGACTCTTCTTAGATAAATATAGCCATTTAAATATTTTCAAATTTAAAAATGAATAAATTTTTTTTCAAATTTATAATACATTCTATTTTTGTAACTTGTGGTCATGTTTTAAAGTTGCTTATTAACTTTATATGCTATGTTTGCTTTGTTTTACAATTTTAAATACTGTATTTCAAAAATAGGGCGTTTGGATTTGATTCTTAAAATGTATGACACTACAAAAATAATTCTTTCAAATATTGCTTGGGAAAAATTGTGTGTTTAATTGTATCAAGCATATCAATGTGCTTACTATCTCTTTTGTTTTTAAAACCAATTCAATAAATACCAGATAAATAATATCTTCCAAAAATAGCACATTTCCCGAGGCTAGACAAAGTGATGCTATTCTCTTTGTCCCTGTATTTATCTATATTTGCCCTCAGGCTCAAGAATGAAGCTGAGTAAATTCTAGCACTTGAAAGAAATGGGAAACTAGTTGTCTGAGAAATTTTTATTGGCATACTTAACAACTTTAGTATAAAACCTCATCATATATGTATTTATTTATAAATATATATAACAAATATGTGTAAACATGTAAACATTATTTAATTATTAAACTCACTCAGGAAAATATGAATTATAAAGAAAAAATATCTATATAAATAAGTATTCCAGTATATTCTTTTTACATGCTGATGGGTGATGAGTGCACTCTCTGGAGTGGATACTTCCATTTGGAGATTGTGCACAAGAATATACTCTGTGAATGATGTGAATCTACGTGTCTTATTTACTGTTACATACTTACACATTTATATCCTTATTGAGCACATTATGTGACAACTAGTCTGCTCAAAAAATATTTTTGAATTTAATTTAACTAATTAGGACTAAACAACATAATTTATGAAGCTGTCTGTAATTCCTTGCCAGATTGATCTTAAGATTCAGTCCCAAATTTTCTCTATCATTGTTCCTGTGGAATCAATCCTGTATGTTTCTTCAACGTTTATTTATTTTTGGGACAGAGAGAGACAGAGCATGAACGGGGGAGGGGCAGAGAGAGAGGGAGTCACAGAATCGGAAACAGGCTCCAGGCTCTGAGCCATCAACCCAGAGCCCGACGCGGGGCTCGAACTCACGGACCGCGAGATCGTGACCTGGCTGAAGTCGGACGCCCAACCGACTGCGCCACCCAGGCGCCCCAATCCTGTATGTTTCTTAAAACATAGGGGCGCCTGGATGACTCAGTCAGTTGGGCATCCAACTTCGGCTCAGGTCATGATCTCACAGCCCATGAGTTTGAGCCCTGCGTCATCAGGCTCTGTGCTGACAGCTCCGAGCCTGGAACCTGCTTCAGATTCTGTGTGTCCCTCTCTATATATCCTTCCCCCACTGACACTCTGTTTCTCTCTCTCTCAAAAATAAATAAACATTAAAAAAAATACATACACACATGGGGCAGATTCTGATATTATATACATTCCATCTGATATTTTATATATTCTGTTTTACCTTTATCAACTGGCTCTGTCTTTGTTATTTTGGCAGTGTCTGCAAATAGCTGACCACTTTTTGTGTATAATTCATAATGCCCAAACCCTTAGAAAGAAATTCAGAGTATACTTACCTGACTTCAACATTTCTTGCAGAGTTCAGTTTACATCCATGTATAGATCTTATGCTCCAGCTTCAGTGAACTTCATAAGTCTGGACTTTTGTTCAGCTGCTTTCTTTCTGCCCAGAATTCTCTTCTCCAGTCACCTCTTTTTTCCATGCTAGCTCAAATCTTACACACATCACTATCTGATATCCTACGTGGTTGCTCCTTCTCCTCCTTCTTTTAGATTCTCTGTGTGTATGTGCTTGTGTTTGTGTGTATGTGTGTGTGTATGTGTGTTAAAATATAAATAATAAAATTTACCATTTCGAGTATTTTTAAGTATATAATTCATTGGCAGTAAGTGCAGTCACATTGTTGTGCAACCATCACTACCATCTTCTTCATCATCCCAAACTGAAACTTTTTACCCATTAAGCAAGAATTCCCCACTCTACTTCCTCCATTCACTGATAACCAGTATTCTACCTTCCATCTCTATGAATTTGAGTAGTCTTGGTATCTCATGTAAGTAAAATAATGCAATATTTGTTATTTTTGTCTAGTTTATTTCCCTTAGCATAATGTTTTCACAGTTCATACATGTTTCAGTATGTATCAGAATTTCAACCTTTTTAAGGTTGAATAATATTCTATTTTATGTTTTATGACACATTTTGTTAATCTATTCATTTGTTGATGGACCCCTGGGTTGTTTCCACCTTTTGGCTATTGCAAATAATGTCGAGGTATAAATATCTGTGTCGAGGTATAAATATCTGTTTGTGCCCCTCCTTTCAATTCTTTTTGTATGTAAACAGAAGTAAAATTGCAGAATAATTTGGTAATTCCATGGTAGATTTTTGGGGGAGGTGTCCTACTGTTTTCCACAATGGCTGCATCATTTTACGTTCCCACAAGCAGTGTACAGAGTTCTAATTTCTCCATATCCTCTGCCAACACTTGTTTTCTTTTTTCTTTCCTTCTTCTTTTCTTCTTATTTTTCTGTTCTTTTCTTTTCTCTTTCTTTTCTTCCTTCTTTCCTTCTTTTATTTTTCTTTTCATTTCTTTTCTTCTCTTTTCTTTTATTTTCTTTCTAGGTATTACCTATCTTAATGGATATAAAGTGGTAAGTAAGAGATCTTTCCTTTACAAAACAATTTAGAAATAGTATTTCCATCCTTTTATTTTATAGTTATCTGCTTATGATTTTATAATTTATTACAGACTAGAGATTATTTAATAATTTTCTGCCTGTCTGAATCTACTAAAATATTTCAGTTAGATTTTTCCTTAGTTCCACTTTTTCAGCACACTTCATATTTTATAATAAATACTTGATAAGTTTGTTGAATATTTACTACATTTCCACATATCCATTGTAAATTTGTCTCATTTTGATGTTTGAAAATGTTAGGCATTTTATTATGGTAATTGTGGCAGAATTTCATTAACATATGTTATTTCTGTTCATTCTGATCTATCTATACTTTACATTGTATGCAATTTTGATTGTTCTAAATAACATTGTATGCAATTTTGGTTGTTCTAAATAGCCTGTATTGATTACTGATGGTTGTCAGTAGTGGACATGATGAAAAATGTGGGGGTGGGGTAATTTGTTCTTATCTCCATGAGAGGGATAAGTTAGATACAGTCTGGTCAGGAAAACTAAAAAGCAGAAAAACTAAAAAAGTAGAAAAAATAGAGCTCCAGAAGTCATGCCACAGAAAGTAGATCAGGAGACAGGCAAATAGGCAAGTATTAAAGGACTCTCCTATTAAATGGAAAGTCAATCAGTAGAGACAAAAGCGTGTAAGTAAACTGGAAAGAATTTGATTAATCTTTAAAAACTAGAAGACAAAGGAATATAATACAACAATTCATTATAGTTGCTAGCTTGAAAAAGGCTTTGATAGAAGCAACACTTACCTCTGATATATAAATAAATCAGTATTAAAATTGAATTACTTAGGTCAACTGGGAAACAAGTAGTGTGCTTCTGAGTGAAGTGGTCCAAACGCAGGGCAAGTTTTGACAGTATCCGTTTATGTCAGCCATTCTCCATACCCAGTGAAAAAGGAAAATCTCAAACTATGTAAGTTCAGAAAAGCAAAATAATTTATATCAGAAAACAATATATGATGTGAAATATTTGAATGGACAGTTGATTTTTATTGGATCTACTTAGAACATTAATCAATTATAAGTGCCTGTTCTAGGAAACAAAGGTCACTTTTAAAAAAGATGCAAAAATAATCTAGCACTGGGCATTGTATGGAAACCAATTTGACAATAAATTGTATTTCAAAAAATAAGAAAATAACAAAGAGAGTCAAATAAATTACTGATAAATGAACAAACATGTGAAACTTGAAAGAAGGAAGACACGGTCATGATTGCTACCTTAAGAAATGTTCTTTGCCAAGTGAGATCTGATCTGTGTTGTTAAATTCTTGTTAAAATTCAGGTCAATGATAAGTAGGACTGGGTTCTGATGTAGTACTTTTCTTATTCAAAGTTCTCCATGTGTATTGACTAGGAATCATTAAGTTTACATTTTGTAGTATGGGAATATTTAGTTAAGAAATAAAGCAGAATAGATAAAAATAGTTTTCTAATTGATGTTAACTCTGAGCCAGTTTCTACAACTGCCATGATTTTGGCTCC
Source organism: Prionailurus viverrinus (assembly GCF_022837055.1). Classification (NCBI taxonomy): domain Eukaryota; kingdom Metazoa; phylum Chordata; class Mammalia; order Carnivora; family Felidae; genus Prionailurus; species Prionailurus viverrinus. Next base: position 56,500,653 of record NC_062578.1, read on the forward strand.
ACATAAACACTTTACAATCATGAGTTTCTTCTCTCACCTAGAACTGAAACATTTTATATTGAAATTCTATCAATAATTCATTGTATTTTATTATAGCTTACTGGTTTATGTAGCAAATGTACTTTCCAAACAGTATATTTCAAAATCATGAAAATAAAGCTACTATGTGAATTTAACTCAGTGTAGTGTCTATAGAATTCTAAAAGCTTCGTTTCTAAGAAAGACCCAATATGCTAACTGGAGGAAAACATTTTGAGAACACAAAAATTATTCCAAAGCTACATTATTTTTGTTATCTTTGTTTTTATCTTTTAAATATTGTATACAGCATTTCAGATCCTGTAGAGATACAAAGTTTATTTTCTGAATAAGTGATGAAATCTCTAAAATGATAATTCTACCAGTAACTGAAAAGATAAATATTTATTTCATGTTTTAGGGCAAAAAATTACCCCAATCATTTAAGTAATATAATGTAATAAAACTGTTGGTGTATATGTCTTTAATGAAGCATTATATGTTTCATGTTATTCTGAATATGTTTTTACTTTAAAAATTCAGTAATTTAGAAAATGGTTTAGTGTGGTATAATATAAATTGTTACATGTTCCTCCTTATAATATCAATTGAAATCTTTAACTTGAATTACAAATTATTTATTTTCATATGACATATACAATCTCTCCACTGGAAACTGTGGCTTTTATAATCAGCAAATTATTCAATTAACACTTACTAGACCTACTCTGAAACCATAGTTATTTAAACAAGAAACACAAAGCTGTGGGATTTGATGGCAACCAGCATATATTGTACTTAAAAAAATAGCAGACGTACAGTTTAAGTATATGAATTAATTCACTTGAATATTAGTTTAGATTTAACAGAGTAGTAGATCTTTGGGATTTTTTCCAAGTTTTCCAGTGGAACTAAAATGTCAATGATTATGAGTTTTCTCATGTGTTTCATGGGGCCTTTATTTTAATAATGTGATTCCATGTAAAAAATGCAATCAATGAAGCTACATAGTTATTGTGATTGACCAGGCTCACTACTTGCTAAGTGACTCTTGTACATGCATTAGGTTTTCCTAAAATCATTTGAGATTCTGATAAGTAATTTATTCTCTTGAGTTGTCAGGATTTTTTTCTAACTTACAATTTTAATCAAAGAGAAGTATTTTATATATTCATTTATGTATGTACATGTAAATACTCATAAAATCTACATATATAATTATAGTGATAAGATTGAGTTTGGGAATAAGCAATGAATTATTGAGAGGCATGTTTTTTTTTTTTAATTTTTATCTATTTATTTTTGAGAGGGCAGGAGGGAGCAGAGAAAGAGGGAGACAGAGAATCTGAAGCAGAATCCACACTGTCAGCTCAGACCCCAATGTGGGACGTGAACTCAAAAACTGTAAGATCATGACCTGAGCTGAAATCAGATGCTTGACCACCTGACACACCTGGTGCCCCTGAGAGGCATATTTTTTTAAGGAATGGGAAGAAAGACCTGCCAGGTTTCATGTGTGACAAAAGCAGAAACATAGCCATTGTGACAGCAAAACTACTTTGAATATCACTTTATAATTTTTATAGTATTTTTTGCACACATTAGCTTAACAAATGGCATATGCTAGATAATTTAAAGGCTTGGATGGCTGGAGAAAATATGGTGGCTTGGCTAAAATAAGATGTGAGTGTGAAATATTTGTTAGTATTTACAATACAAAAACAATGGCTAATGCTTTACTCAAAAATATATAGACACATTTTTTATGTTTAAATCCATTATTATCTTAAATTCACAGTTGAGAAATTATACTTAATCATGGTTCTGGTTTAAAAAAAATGACTTTGCTTCAACATTTCTTTTGTCTCCAACAATTTTTTTTTAATCTATCTCATCAGTGCCACCCTTCTGACAGCTAAAGAACTGATGAAATACTTTCATTAGTAAGTTTTAAACAGTAGGTTATATGGTATCCTTACTGGATATCATAGATGTCCTGTGATAAAATATAACAAAATATGACCCAGACACTTAAATAAAAATTGTAGATTTGTAGCTCTTTAATGAAGGATTTATAAATTTCATGATAGTCTGAATATGTTTGACTATAAATTCAGCAATTTGGATAATTGGTATAAAATGTTTTGTCCTATAATTTTCCTTAGTTAGTATAGTTGGTATCAGATTTATTATTATTATTCATATGAAATAATATTGCAATCATATTGAGTATTATTATTATAAAATATATATGTTGATTATAATAAAGATGATGGAGTTAATATGTCTACCTAAGATACTGTAGTTATTTCTGAGAGAATGAAAACTATAGGAAATGCAGAAATTAAAAAAAGAAGAGGCAAAAGGATAGATTCATTACAGAAAAAATTAACCAAATTGATGATTGAAAATGTGTAGAAAATGAAATCGTTAACAAAAATATTTATAAATCAAGTTTTCCAAAAATAAACAGGAAACAATAAATGTTCATGAGAAATATTAATGATGTTAATGAGAAAAGTGAGCAGTGCCTATTTGTAGAGAAGTTAATAAACTTGATTTATAATATGTTAAGTGTCAATTCTTAATAAGTACCCAGATAATTATATTCTATATACTTAAGAGTGTAAAATGTAAAGATTTCAAGATTTCAGTTTGGAAATTTGCTTCCTTTCTTCAGTCAGTGAACTGATAATGATGAACTCTGATGAGAGGAAAGAAAACATGATTTTTTTTTTACACAGACTTTTTAAAAAAGTTTTTATTTATTTTTGAGAGAGACAAAGACAGAATGTGAGTGGGTTAGGGACACAGAGAGAGGGAGACACAGAATCCAAAGCAGGCTCCAAGCTCTGAGCTGTCAGCACAGAGCCCAACGTGGAGCTCAAACTCACGAACCGTGAGATCATGACCTGAGACGAAGTCAGACGCTCAACCGACTGAGCCACCCAGGTGCCCTGAAAACATGATTAATATATTTCTTTTTCTTTGCTTTCCTTTAGCCTGGTTTGGGGAATTAAGGCATTACTGAAGGTAAAAGAAACAAAAAAAGAAAGTAAAAATGTTTTCAAATTAAAAAAAACTGTCTAATTAACTAGCTATTTAAAATGAATATTAGTCCTAACCTCACAGTTTTCCATTTAATTAAGAAAAAAATCATCAAAATCAGAATAATCATTTACAAAATTGAATTAGCGGTCACCTTATCAAATCTGTTCCACAGCATTTAGAAATTAATTTTTCAGAACTGATGATGGAGGTCCTAAGGATTAAAATGAGCATTCCTTTTACTTTGATCCTATTAAAAAGAAAAATTGAATGAAATATTCATTGAAATAACCTCCTTGTGGAGGGAAAGTCAAACAAAATTATATTAAACTACTAAAAAGGGAAGCAGATAGAGTCTTGATGAGTATGGGCTCAATAGGATGACAATGACCCAACTAGGAATCCCATCAGTCTGTAAGCACATTAAGGTTGGGAAGTGTTTGTCTTTTTAATGTTGGTATCAGATACCTCACCTAATGCCTGAGCAAAGTACAGTAGTTCACCCTTATCCATGGTTTGGTTTTCCACAGTATCAGTTACCCAAGGTCAAGTGTGCAAATGATCCTCCTTCTGAAGTATTATCAGGTCAATAGTAGCCGAATGCTATGCCACACTGCCTACGTCATTCACTTTACTTCATCTATCACATAAGCATTTTATCATCTCACATCATCATCATAAGAAGGGTAAGTATAGTACAATAAGATCTTTTGAGAAAGAAACCACAGTTGTATAACTTTTACTACAGTATATTGTTATAATTGTTCCACTTTATTATTAGTTGTTGTTAATCTCTTACTGTGCTTAATTTATAAATTAAACTGTATAGTAGGTATGTTTGTATAGGAAAAAACATAGATATAGGTTTCAGTACAATCTACAGTTTCAGGCATCTATTGGGGGTCTTGGAACATATTTGCTGTGGATAAGGGGGATCTACTGTAAACAGTCAATAAACATTACCAACCTAATTGGATTCATGTTGAGAGTAAACTTTTATATTTTCCACCAATTGCAAATTTACTAATTATAAATTTTCACTCTCCTTAATATAGTTAGTTCCTGTGGTGAAAATTCACTTCTTGGAAAACATCACTGATTCCTCTGAAAACACTTCTAAAGAACAGACAGAAATGCCTAGTAAGATGTTAATGAGTGATTAAGACTTCTTTAGAAGCTTTGAACCCTTACAGCAAGCTCTTCTATAGGGGTTCTTCGGAAAGTTTCCCATAGGGGAGTCATATTCCAATTAAGCTTTTATCAACTCCACACCGAAAGCTCAGCAATTTTGCCTCCTGAAACCCAGTTATTAATATCTAACTAATCTCTTTACAGCTTTAGTTTTCAACATTGGCAGAGCATTATAATTAACTGAGCAGTTTAAAAAAATACTGATATTTTGTCCCCCAAAATAGGGAAGTACCCAGCAGGCATTAGGAATCCTTAAACATTTCCTCAATAGTTGTTAAACATAGTCATAGTTAAGTACTACTGGTGTTAAAGTCCAATTTTAGCTTATTAGGAGTCCAGATTAAACCTAATAACACAAAGTTAAAATTTGTTTTTGTGAGGGCTCCATTACTTATCCATTATGAAGATAAATAACAATTATCACTTTATTTAGTGTTTATACCATGAAATACTAAGGATGTTAGCATTCAGGACCATATTACCCATTATTCCTAATTCTCTATATTAACACTTTGCTACATTTGTGATTTCTTTCACCAGAAAAGCACAAGAGTACCCTCTTGTGCAGAAAACTGTTAATATAGCAGGCTCAAGAAAGCTGTCTTTAGAAACTGCTAACGAGGTTAGTCATTGACCTGTGTCTGGAAACTTGGCTGATTATCAGTTTCCTACACTGAAATACAAGTTTCCACAAATGATAAGTAGATCATTGTAGTTCAGAGGTTTGTGAGGAAAAAAACATGGTTTATGCAGAACTCTTGCTATCCTTTTGGGAGCCTGAAATTTTGATACATGACCAGCCACCAAAAAAGTCTCAAATGGACTTCCCTGTTGGACAGCACTTGCATATTGTCACAATTTGTTGATGGCAGAATTAAACATGTCCTGTCTGACTCTACGGAATAGGAGTATCAGAGGCTGGTTTCCTCTGGACTTTACTCATGTGCCTTGTCCCTTTGCTTCTGTTACCATGTATTTGTTCACTGTAATAAATATTAGCCATAAGTACAGTTATATCCTGGTTCCTGTGAGGTTTCCGGCATATCTCCAAATCTGGGGTTGTCTGAGGAACCCTGACACAAGTTTCTTGACTAAATTTCAGACAGAAAGCTAGACTACATATAAGTAATTCTTTTTCATGAGGCTTGGGGAATATGGACAGAAATTGACACAAGTGATTTACAGCTTTGAAAATCCAGAGTCTGTTTCTGTTTTAGGTTATCTCATTCACCTGGAAATTATTTTCACCTTCTTTCACTTGACCTATTGATTATATATTCTCTAACACACAATTTAGGAGGAACAAACATACATAATGGAATCTACATTAGGGAAATCAGCTCACTATTAACAATCAATCAGTTTGCTATACCCACATATGAGGATGAAGTCACCACCAGATGCCAGATTTGAATATGAACCCATAGTAACTAATAACTGAATCTTGACTGGAAGAGAAAAATATCAAAATACGAAAGTATAATCCTCCTTGTACTTCTAAGACAAAGACTGATAATGCATAAAATTAAGAGAAGCCTTTATGTTGGTAATACTGGATAACTTAAAGTGTTACTCAAGGTTGTGTCCCCACCGTGACAAGACAGATGTGTCAAATATACTTGTGAAAATCAAAGTACATTTTCAAACACTTAAGAGCTGTAGAAGGTTTTAACAACCTGCATCAAGTTATTAAAAACAAAAAAAAAATGTGTCCTTACAAGTAAACATGTTTCACAATCAATGTCCTAATTTTCTCACTCCTAATTCACTCACTCTAGGCATTTCCTAGTATTTAGTCATAAGTGCAGCTTCTCATTCTACCTAGATATGCAGTTTCTTTTGGAGACATAATGTATCTTTAAACATTTTAATATCATCCACTGATTATAGAATAAAGTCCAAACCCTCTAATCCTTCATGATTTTTCCCCAATTTATATTCCTGACTTTATCTTCCATACAACACATTTATTATAATTCAATTATAGAAAGCTACTTCTATTTTGATATGAAGTGGCTTTACCCTATTGATTTATTCTCAAAAGTGCAGTTCACACATATCTTCTTCATTAAAACATTGTTATTTTTAGTCTTTTGAAAATCTCAACTTAAACTAGTTTAAGAAAGAAAGAAAAGAATAGATTGCCTCTTACAGCTACAAAACCAAGAGATCAACCTCCCTTTATGCCTGGCTGATTCTCTTTTCTTGTCTTGGATCTTATCTATTCTGTATTGTTTCCTTTTTTTTTAAGAACATTTTTTCCCCATGTGATACAAGGTTGGCCACTCAATCTTCAGGTTTACACGATCTTCATCTCCCGCTATCTCAGAGAACTCTGTCCTGTTAGCACTATCCAATCCAGAGTCATTTATTCCTATTCCCGAAAAGAACACTAAGTAGTGGCCAGGGTGAGGTGTCCACCACTTTAAAAGGGAAAGCAAGCATATGTGATCGATAACCCCACCAGAATCACAAGGAATCCACAGGGAATTTAAAGAAATTTCTCTGGAATTTCCACCCTTACTGCATCAACTCAATAAGTCTGATGTTGTCAGACAACAGGCTTGTATCTGATGGTATTTGACTGATTAGGTTATAACAAATGATATGAAATATTTAGTCTCAAAGGATAAAATAATTTATCCAATATCAAATAACACACCACTACTCAATGTGAAACTCTTGCTTTGAACCCAGATCTGCAATTACAAAGCTGGTGTACTTGCTACATCTATGGTGTCTTCATTTTTGGTTCTAAAGATTCTGACCCTTGGATTGAAAATTTTTGGTACCAATCTCACTGCTAATTACTTTCTCATCTTCTTACATCTTTGACTTTTCTCTCAATGTGAAGCTCTCTTTCCCCCGGGTGGATTTTTTTTTTTACTTTTATTAAACTATGGACACCATATGCTGTAGACTGAAGTTTGTGACTCCCAAAATTAGTATTTTGAAACATAATCCTCAGTGTGATGGTATTTGAACGTGGGGCCTTTGGAGAACTGATTAGGTCAGGAGGGTGTTGCCCTCATGAACGACATTAGTGTCCTTATAAAAGAGAGCCTACAGAGTTAGTTGGCTTGCCCTTCTGCCATATGAGGACACAGGAAGGTGATAGCCACTATGAACCAGGAAGTGAGCTCTCACCAGACATGGAATCTGCTGTTCTCTGACTTTGGACATTCCAGTCCTAACTGTGAGATATGTTTCTATTGTTTATGAGGAACTAGTTTATGGTAATTTGTTATGGCACCCTGAGAGAAATAATATATATATTTTCCTATCAGCAATGTATAATAACTCTTTCTATGTAAAAGCAATGTTACATTTTGTGTCTCCTAAATTCCTACTTTCAGAAATATAAATGCTTCATTTTCTCTTTTCTTGCAAGTGCATGGAAGTACAAAGCCAGCTTTAAGTCCCAGCTCTACAAAATTCACCAGCTTGTTTCTGTTAAATTATTCAGGTAGTTTCAGGAGAGAAGGTAAAACTCCTCCCAAAGCCTTAACATTACATCCATTAAATGCATGAAAATGTAAATGTCATAACATATGCCTAATCAGTACTCATCCAAATTATTTCCATCTTTCAAAAGCCTAGTTCAAATTCCTCATTTAGCTACTACAGATCACATTAGAGTATCTTATCTTCAAACTTCTATGAAAATTTTAGTTGAGAATATAATAAAAACAATAATATTAGCTAACCATCATGTAAATAGCAGTGTATGAACAATTTATAGCCATTATTATATTTAATCCTCATAATAAATTTATAGCATTAGCTCTCTATTCAGGTAGTACCTATAAGGAAATTGAGGCTTGTAGAATAATGTTACATAGTAATATATCAAGTATGTAGACAAGTAAGATTCACACCTTTGTCTCCATCAAAATATAACCTTAAATACTATATTACTGACTTTTACAATATTTTATAAGACTTTTTATAACATTTAATTAGATATTTTACTGTTTTTATTATGTAAGTGTATTCTGCGTCTCTGAAAACATTGCAAAATTTTTGTTCACAGTACCCGTGCCATAAACTAGGCATTATTTTGTCATTCCCAGAATTCCTAGACAAGTGGTAGATGTATGTGCGTGTGTGTGTGCATGTGTGTATGTGTAGAATGAAAGTGAGACAAAGAAATAGAAAGAGAGGAGCCTCATTATTTTTCTGACATTTACCTCTGAAACACTTGAAAAAGAAAATTTCCTTTTAGCTCCAAAAACATGGTTCTCTAGTCATTAAAATATCATGATAATATAACAATATACTTTCAGTGAAGAAGGATTGAATTGATTAATCATAATCCAGTAGGTAGCAGTACATTAAAATATTTTAAAATATTATGGCAGTATCTCACTTTGTGCAAAATTGTATCTCACTATTTTTGCAATTTATGCATTTGAGGCATATAACCTGTCAAATTATTCAAATAATAGTTTCAAAATTATGCATCTTTTAATTATCTGTTGCTTAGTAACAAACTACTTTAAACTTTTTGTCTTTGAAAAGTAACTACTTACTTTGCTCACAAGCCTGCTATTCAGACTGTGCTCAGCTAGGTGGTTTTTATGGTATTTCTGCAAATGTCCCTTATGTATGTGGACTGAACTGAAGTTCTTCTGAGTGCTGTGTTCAGCTGAGATAATGGAATGTTTAAGCTATTCTCTCTGCCTAATCCATTCAACAGGTAGTCTAACTTTAACTTGGCAGCTAGGGATTTCAGAGTTCAAAGTGGATTCCACTAGGGTTCACCACTAGGGTAACTGGCATTGACACAACATTACTTCTGTCTCATTTTGTTAATTAAAAGAAGTCCTAGATCTAGTATCCAGATTTAAGGGCTCTGACTATAATGGCTAGGTATAATAGTAAGTGTGATTTTTTGAGGGCCACCAAAGAAACTATAAAGACAATCTCAATTGAAATGAGAATCAAGTACAATCCATTCCTAGAAGAAATTTCTAATGATTTACAGAATAATGACACAGAATATTGGTAGTCTCAAAATCTAAACTGAGCTCCAAACTCTTTATACTAAACTTCTTGCCCCATGATTCAGTAAATGTAAGACCAATGTGATTCCAGTCACAAATAATTATTAATGAATGGGAATATACATGAGGATTACATTAGACTCCAAATTTACATTGCACTCAAAATATAGACTGAAGACACAGAAATAGTACTAGAATAAAGGAGATTCATCCTTTATTGAATGATAATTTGAACTCTAACTTAATACTTGAAACCAAGCAACAGAAGACACTCTAGTGGAGTTGATATTCAACTCCAGATTTATAGCAGCATATGAATTGGAAGGGTAAATGGAAAAAGAGAACATGATGTATAGCTTCTAAGTAAAATTTGAACTAATTAGCGTAAACATTTGAGGTGGGTGGAGAGACTGGGGACAGAGGCAGAGAAAGATAACTCTTGAAGCAAATATCTAGACTTTGATACAATATCACTGCTAGAACAAATTGACAGTGTGAAATTCAGTTTATCTGATATTAGCCCCAGAATGCAAAACAGAAGAGAGAGGGAGGGAAGAAGAGTAGGAAGGATGAAGAGGTAGAGAGAGAGAAATAGAGAGAGGATCTTAATGAATAATTCTACAATTCACAAAAAAGAGTAGAGTACAAAAAGATCATCAAGAAGTCCAATAAAAATACTGAAATGACTCTTTTGCAGTGGAAATTAAACTCAACACTAATGAGTGTGAGATATATTCAAGGGAAAAAAGAAACATGAGATTTAATAGCTTGTGTCTTCCTAAGCAGGCAGGTGTATGACCCTTTGAAACAACAGAATTAATAATGAAAAGAACAAATTTGTGAAATATTTTGTACACTTTAAGAATATCTGAAGAACTAAAAAATGAATAAAATACGTGTGTGAGAATACAGCAATCATGAGAAAGAACGTACAATATTATGCAATTTGAATTTCTTTGTATGGTTAGACCTATCAGACCACAGTGCTTCAGAAAAATTCCATCATAAGGATGAATTAAATAATAGGTTCAACTGTGAAAACATAAAGGCCAAATTTACAGTAAGAAAAGAGAAGGCAAGTGTTGCCCAATTTATCATTATTTCCACAGAGGAGCTGGAGACCTCTACTACACTTACACAATGGAATGTGTTCAGGAGAGATATATTGCCTCTCTCTCCCATTTTATACAGTAAGTACAAAAGCAATCTTGTAAGTGGGAATAGAGATTATTGATGTGCTAGTTTGTATGGCTTCAAAGTTCTGCTGTTTACAGGGAAATTTAGCAAAGCCTGCTCCCAAACACTCTCAAGGTGATGATGAAGCATGTGAGAATTTCTTTACAGCGTGTGTGTGTGAGTGTGTGTGTGTGTGTGTGTGTGTGTGTGTGTGTGATCTTGGGAGTGGGCAATGACTGGGAGAACATTCCTACAGAAAATGGGTTTGGGTGCAACTATTCCCATGAAGTGAAGGAGATAGATAGTTCTGTCTCTAGGTGTCTTGTAATCCAAGTAATCTAAGTGAGTTTTAATCATTTTTGAACAGTTCTTCTTTATGAATAGTCCTTAAAGAAATACCAAATAGGCTATATTTAATAATCAATGATGGAACTAAAATAATTTACCTAGATCTTAAGATATTTAAGATTACTAAGTACTTCTTTTTCAGTATTTTCAGATATTTTATGTACTGTCTCCTAGATAGGTAGCAACCAAGAAGTCAAGAAGTCAACACTCATTGATCTAAGTACAAGATAGTTAGACCAAAATTATAAACAAAACAAGATAAAAACATAATAAATAATCAACTCTTTTCCTTTGTAAGTAAACTTGTCCTAAAAATAATAAGTTAAGAGATAAGAGCTTTTTGAGTTGTAAGAATCTGGGCCTTCTCTGTCATAGTACCAAAATCACAGTATCAGTTAAGGCAAAATTACTTGCTCTCCCAGAAATTATAATGGATTGAGGTGTGAGAAAGCGATATGGCTTGAGGTTCTTGGGTTTGGGGAAGAGGAAAATGCAGTATGCACCAGAATCTGGATGATGAGATACGTTGGGGAATTCAATAGTAAATATTTCAAATATACCTAGATTTCTAGATGTTGATAAATCATGCAATTTCTGCCATGCTATACCAGCAGAGTGACCATTAAAATCAAGATAATTGGATGGGTGGGCTGTCTATGCAAATAAACCTGAGTGAGTCTTACAAAGTTTCCCATGAACTTAGAGTGATGAATGAGAATCAACACTTCCTCATTGACCAATTGCCAGACCAGAAATGGAACTGTCAGGTTGAAGGAACACCACTGCAAATACCCATGTTGATTCTCAAACTAGTCCTTGTACTGATGAAGAGCAAGAAGAGATCAAAGAAAGAGGAAGAGTACTCCAGATTGGTAGGTGGCAGGTTTAACAAGCAAGGAAAGGAAACTGACATATGAGGCTTGTCTTGAGTGACAAGGAGATGAGTAGATTTCCACACCTGCCTGCTAGAATCTTAAAAGTTTATGTAGAGTATCTAACTAGATATTCAGTCCAAATAGCCGCAACAACACATTGTTCTCTCAAAGTTGTGCTCTTGAAACCAGCTCCTATTATGGGAACAGTGGGCTGATCATACGTTCTAAGGACAGGGGAGGGGGTGAAGTGCCCCCAACTACCAGGGCCTACCTCATGAATCAACTGGCAGTCACATCCTCTCAATGACCTCCTCCAACACCCACATAGAAAATATAACTAGGTTGCAGAATAAAATACAGATGTTTGATGGATGCTCAGCTGGAGGAATGATGACAACAAAATAGTAAATGAGAAAAATGGACATTACAGTCAAAGCTAGCATGAATAGAAGATACCTGAGGGATGCATGAAACTCCCTTTACTTTGTTGCCTCAATGCTAAATCTTCTTTCCCCACTGTAGTCCCCAAATTAGATGCAGCCTGGGAACAATCTGGAATTAACTATATCACCCTGAATTGGCAATGATCAAATCCCCAGGAACCAGAGAATTGGGGGCCTTCAATAGAAAGGGAGCTTTCAATACCATAGTCAGGGAATCAAACTGTAGAAAGCACAATATAGAAGAGACCACAATATAATGTAAAGGCAAGATGTAAAATGACAGCCCAAATAATTAATCTCTAGGACTAACTGAAATATATCCTAAAAAACATATAATGTAAAGTTGTGGAAATGGAGTAAGGCATACATGCAAAAAGATATACATACATATATTACTTATCTTTTAAAGAGAAAAGGAGGAGTAGTAATTTTTAATTTAAACAATCAGAATGTAAAACAAAACCATCAACTATTATATAAAGCTCATTATGTTAAAAAAATGATATAGTTAATAATTGAGAAACAAGATACTTGTTTGTATGTATTAGTATTTGACATTCTCTTAATAAATTCAATTTGTAAGCAAATTGACATAGGATTAAATATCCTTTGAAAACTGGGATCCAGATGGAAAACATAAAAAAAAAATCACTAATTTGGCAATAAATATGTGGAGGATTTTTAATAAAGAAAATGTGTTATATTCAAATATTTTATTATTTGAATAATTAGAGCAATGCGTCCTATGCTTGAATGAGGGAAATTAAGCATTCTTCTGAAGTCAATTCTTTTCTAATTAACTTGCAAGCATAAAGCAATTAGAGTCAAAGGTCCAACAATATATATATATATACTTTTTTAATGTAACAGATTGGTGCACTTATTCATTGCTATTGGCCTTGCTTATAGAAGCCAATTTTATAGTACTTAGTAAGAAACAGAAAGATTATAATGTTGTTTAGCTTTTGAGGTATCATTGACAAATAAATATTGTATATATTTAAGGTGTACAAAGTGATGTTTTTATATATACATACATTATATATGATTATCGCAGTCAAATTAATTAATATGCCCATCACCTCATAGTTACATTTTTGCATGTGTGTGGTGAGAACTCTTGAGATCTGCTTTCAGCAAATTTCATGTTTTGGCATAACAATTTTGGTCTCAAAATTTTGAACGTTCAGAAACATTATAAAAATTTAATAAATTACAGTATATTAACACAATGGCTCATTAGATATATTTAATATGATAATTATAAAATCTCCCCAGGAAGTGCAAATATTTGTTGATATATTTATGATGAATAAAATAGGAATGAAAATTATTTATGCATTTTATATGTATGATAATTACAAATGTGGGAAAAGTTATACACATGTAGAACATAATATCTACTTACGAAAATAACCGAAAATAATGGCATTATTTACATTAGTCCTTCTATATATTTTTATCTCTTCTTTATTCCTATGATATGCTTATGAAAATTGGTTAAACCTAAGAAAAGAAAGAATTTAACAGATAAATATATTTACGTACATATGATATCTTTTAAAATTTATTCAATAAACCTTGCATGTGTCCAATACTTTTGACTATATTTTGGTTAGATATAAAAAGGAAGATTTAGTATTGCATATTTTTTTAGATTTAGGTAGTTATATGTTATCAAAAAATTGTGTAAGAATTAGCTGTGCTCAAATAATAATAAAAGATAATTTCAAAATCTACATATTTTGAAACCAGAATGGCATATTTGTTTAGGTTATTGCTTGCAGTTATCTGTGTAAAACTATGTTGCTCCTGATCATTAACAGAAAGAGCCATATAGATAAATTATTAACCACTTAATTTTAATAATGCTGATGGCTTGGTATATTATTAAGTAAAAGTAGTGAAATTTGGAAATACACAATTACCATGAAACCATATTTGATTATTTGCAAATTAGATATTTGTGTGAATAAATAAGGACATACATGTCAGAATTTAAGATGATAAATGGCTAGATACATTGAAAGTAGTTATTTTTTCTTGAACTTTCTCTAATTTAACAAGATTGCTTTAAGCATGTCTAGGCAGCTACTTTACAAAATAATGAAACTGAATAAACACCTACAAATAAGCAAGTTTTATACCATCTCTAAAAAGCAATGAAAGAATGGGTGCTCTGTGTAGAAGCAGACTACTGACCTTTTATACACTAAATTTCTTCCAAATATTGATTTTGTGGAGGTCACAAAGGCAATGTAAAATAAAGAAAGAAATTTTCAGAATAAACAGGAAGGAGGAAAATTATATGGAAACAAAATATTATTACCTGGGGTAAAACTGAGCATTTTATTTTTATTTATTTATTTATTTTTGAGAGAGAGAGAGCATGAGCACAAGTACATGTGTGTGCAAAGGCACACATGTGAGTGGGGGAGGGGCAGAGGGAGAGGGAGAGAGAGAATGCTAAGCAGTCTCCACGCTCAGCACAGAGCCCAACATGGGGCTTGGATTCCATGACCCTGACCCCATGACTTGAGCCGAAATCAAAAGTTGGATGCCTAACTGACTGAGCCAGAACTGAGCATTTTAACCTAAAATATACATAGCAGTTATATATACCAAAAAGGTTCTACAGGTAATCACTTATTCCACTTCACTTTGCCAAGACAAATACTGAAGATTGTTAGAAACCTAGTACGCAATTGTAGGAACACTTGACACCTGAGTATGTGGTATTTAATTACAAAATTTAAGTGCCTAAATGACCCATACATTTCTGAAAGTGCATATATGGTAGATATATCATCTAATTGCTGTATAAATTAGAAAATAACTTCCCAAATAATGTATTACATCATTTAGAGCCCCCCTCCAACACACACGATGTAAAATTATTACTTTTAAAAGATTGAGTAGTGGTGAGCTTCATATTTAGGACAGCTAAATGTAATACCATTAGACAAATAAGATAAGGCTGAGTGCAATATGGAGGCAGGCTTAAGAGTAATGGCTAGGACCCATCATGGTAGTGCCCAGGGTGCACAGGAGTTGCTCTCGTGGGCCACTACAACTGTGGGGGGAGTGAAGCCGCCCCTGCACCCTCCTGAGCACCTTTTGGCCAGAAGGCCAAATCCAAGAAGAACACCCTCAAGAGAGGCCATTAAGAAAGGCCTCAAATACCGGAGTTCACATCTATTTGCTGGCCATTAACACAAAACCAGGTATGTTCCTACATTTGCGTTTTATATTTGTCAAAAGTTCAGAAATAACAGAAGTAAAACCAATGAATCACTGAAGTAGTAAATACTAAAAAATTTTATTGGGCATAATGAAGAAGACAGTTTGCAAACCCAGAACACTCAAAAGGAAACATAATGAGTCTCCAGGTATATTGTTTAATGTAACTTATCTCTTGAGAAGGCAGTGACTGTTTATTCCTTACAGGGATTGCTTATATTATTATAACTTTCTTTTTTTTTTCTTTTAAGTTTGTTTTGAGATAGATGAGAGAGAGACACAGAGAGAAGGAGAGAGAGAGAGGGAGAAAGAGAGAGAAAGAGAGAGAGAGACAAAGAGAGATAATCCCAAACAGGCTCCAGGGCTTGATCTCATGAATCGTGAGCCAAGATCAGGAGTCTGAGGCTTAACCGACTGAGCCACCCAGGTGTCCCTAGAATTTTCTTAAATGATTGAGAATTAGATATTTGTTACCTTATATCAATCTAGGAAAATTGTTTTTAAGTTTTACTGGTGATTTTCAGAGGCATAAGCAAGAAATGACCCAGATTGAATTAATCCTGCAAAATAAACTACATTAAGCTTTGTATGACTTAATTAGTTTTGTCTGCTTATGGAATTATCAAAGCTGGTCTCCATTTATTTTTGATTTTAACATATTGAAGGCACCGGGTGACAAACATGTGAAGCTCTTGGAATTAAAAGGGAGTGGGAAACCTACATTAAGAGCACATCGTTTCTTCTAAACAGGGAAGAAAATCAGCAAAGTAGGAATTTGTTTTCCAGCATTGTGTACCTAAGAATTTGAATTAGGATAAAACATAATTGAACCAACAATAAAGACTACATCAATTAAAAAAAAAGGTACAAGTGTAAATGGCTAGTAATTGTGGGAAGATAATGCTAATTTCTATATGCTAATTTTATTTTTATTCAACTATATTATAATTATTTGGATTTATTCTTTTTCCTGTATACATATTCTCCCCTTTTCTTTACAAATATGGCTTACATATATCACTTACCAAAATGACTGTCAATCCTGACAGAAGCTATAATAAATAAGTGATACAGTTCCAAATCTGTAAACAAATGTAGCAAATTTGGTCATATTAAGAATAAATTATTTGACTTATTTCTGGCTACCACATCTCATTACTACTTAAACTTTGAACTAATCTACAGATGATTTTCTTATTGTGTGTATTATATTAATGACGCCCAGAGATTAGGGTGACAGCTGCTATAGAGTCTACATTGGAGAGAAAAGGTTGTAATCACTTGACCAGATGGATATGAATAAAAGAACAATCTGGATAATTTTGGATATGTAAAATCCAAAAGCATTGATGAATCCCATTAGGCTCTCGCTCCCAAACTACACAAAGTCAAAATGTGAAATAAAATAGAGAAGTAAGACAAATGTTTGGATCACACAGGAAGATCTTAATAGGTGAAAATAATAAAGTTTTACCTCAGATTTATAGTTTATGTAAGAAAAAGTGCTGTTTTTTGACCTAAATTATCTCATTATTGTGACACTTAACTATATCTACATCAACCAAGATAATAAAAGAAATAGAAAATATAATTTCCCATAGTTAAATGAAGTTTTATTTTATCTTCATTAGCTTTTCTATAAATTATTTTATGTTAATTAGGAGATCTTTTAGGAGGAGTATGTATTATTTGATAAAAACAATGGAAATGCCCGTCTTTTAGGAGCACAGATGTTACTTTGCAGATTACAAGTAATCTCATTCATTGCTTGCAGAAAGCATTATTATAAAAATTATTCAATATATATGGAAATATATATAGGAGATCAACAAATATTTGAGGCTTACAGGCTTATTATACAAAAGGGATGATATGGAATGCAAATAGGTCATAAACTTCTATGAATGCGTTTATACTTTTAGGGAAAAGCAATGGGATAAAACAAAATTTTATAAATAATTTAGAGTATACTATTTCTTTACTATTTCTTTTTTAAAAAATGTTTATTTATTTAATTTTTTTGAGAGAGGATCCAGAGAGAGGAAAGGTCAAAGAGAGGGAGAGAGAGAATCCCAAGCAAGCTCTGCACTGTCAGAGCAGAGTGCAACACAGGATTAGAACTCACAAACTGTGAGGTCATGACCTGAGCCAAAATCAAGGGTCAGATGCTTAATTGCCTGAGCCTAGAGTATACTATTTCAAAATTATTAATGTATGTATCACATTTATCCCTTGGAACTCCTATTTTCTATCTGATTATAGAATTCACTATAATTTATTTTCTATATGCTATAACATTCTCTCCCTCTGCAGTGGGTTATTTTTCATAGTTCACAAATAGGCTCAAATCTTGGCATTATTAAAAGGAATTCCTTTGGAATTCCTTTATCTACTTGGATTACTACCTATATTTTACAAACTTCTTTAAAAAGCATTTCCCTATTTAAAAAAAAAAGAAAGAAAAGAAAAGAGGTGGTGCCTGGGTGGCTCAGTCGGTTGGGTGTCTGACTTCAGATCAGGTCATGATCTCAGCTCATGGGCTCGAGCCCCGCATCGGACTCTGTGCTGACAGCTCAGAGCCTGGAGCCTGCTTCAGATTCTGTGCCTCCTTCTTTCTCTGCTCCTCCCCTGTTCACATTCTGTGTGCGTCTCTCTCTCAAAAATAAATAAACATTAAAAAAAAATAAAAGAAAAAAAAAGAATATTACTTTGACTTTCTCATAAGTCATATCATGTATCTTTGCAATTTGAAATTGATTGTATTCATTAAGAAAGACTCTTCTCAGTGATTTTACAGTACTTCACAATTTTATTGACTCCCCTGATGCTTTTATCAAGGCATAGCTTTCCTTTTCTTTGAATATTGCATGGCTTATAAATGTAACCTCATATGAATGACTTTTCTATTTGTCAGTATCATGTCAGATGCAAGTGATCATAGCACCAATTCTAATGAGCTTAAATATTGAAGAAAACAATTGGTTCCTATAACTGAAAAGAACCTTTTATGGATTCAGCCATGGTTGATTTTGGATTGTTAAATGATTCCATCAAAGTTCTATTCACTTCTTCTGTAAGCTCTGTTTTATATTTCATATTCATAAAGTGTTTACCAGTGCATTAAAAAATAAGGCTGCCAGCGCCACCAGGTTTACATCATATGACTTTGAAATCCTAGTGAAAGAACATCCTGCTTTTCTAATGTATCCAGTAAAAGCCTCTTTCTAAATATATTGGTCAGGGATTGGCTTGGGTCATATGTTTATCCTTGCAACAGTCCTAGGGTGACAAAGGTTTAAGTAGAATGCTGTATGTCCTTGATCAGTCCTTGGCCACATATTCACTTCAAAGGCCAGTAGGTGCCATCTGAACAACATGGAAAGAATTTTGTGGGGGGGGAAAGATCTACTAAAAACCTAAATGTACATACAAAGCCTGTCTTTCCCTTGAGGAAAGATATTTCTACCAAGATGTCCTGCCGGCATCTTAAATTGGTATGTTTAGAGCAAAACTGATCACTATCTTCTCCAAAGGCTCCTTTACATTCATTCCACATTTCTGTCAATGTGTGTGATATTGAAGAAGTTATCAATCACACTACCTGCTCCTTTTCCTGCATTCCTCTACTTTGCTCAATTCTGAATCCTGGACATAAAATTTGTTCTCTCCTCTCCCCTTACCCACAGTCAACCCATGTCTAAGTCCTCCTAGGCCTGCTTCCAGGAATCTGACATTTCTGTATTTTGTCATGGCCTATAGGATTTCTGCTTACAAGAAAAGGAACCTAATTTTAACTTTGCCTCCTTTCTCGCGTCTTCCAACATTCAGTTCACCTAACTTCATCCAGAGTTACCTTTTTAAACCAAAATTTAATGTTACTTCCCTGCTTGAAACTTGTAAAGAGTTTCTATCACTCTTTTCCCTACTTTTTCTTAAAAGTATTTGAATTATCTGGTTTTAATTACAGCACTCTCTCATAATTGGCTTGGCAGTCTACTCTCAGTTCATGCTTAGCCTTTTAGTCTCAAATACATAGTGCATTCTGTTATTTCTAAGATCTCTGAGTTTCTCACATCCTAATTGTATGTCCTTCTTCTCATTCCCTAAGCATATTATGCCTCCTTTATCATAATAATAAAAGTTGTTTGAGTATGATCTTTGAAGTCTTACTGTAGGTTTCAAACCCAATCCCAACAACTTACAAGCTATTTAACCTGGTTGAAATTTCAAAAAAGCATTTCATGGTACATTTTTATTATTAAAAAAGAGTGTATTCAGAAGTTTTAGAGGGTTTTTCTTTTTTAGGATTCAATGAAATAATGTGTATAAGGTGCTTAGGCTAGTGACTGCCACTTAGTAAATCAGAAAGTACTTACTACTCAGTATTTCCGCTTTGTGAGTTCTTTGAAAATGGGATCAATGTCTATGCCTGTTATCCCAATATTTAACATGTTTTGCTATTTTGAAATAGAAGAAGAGGTCAAATCAAGTCTCATTATATAAATATTAATGCCAGTCCATAATGCCATTGCTGTCAGTGGGTTAGCCAATCAGGTCTAAAATATAACCTTGTATGTGTGTCCTTGACTTCTTTATTTTCTTTTATGTTTTTTGCCATTCAAATAACCTACTAATTCCTAGTAATTCTCCCATATGCAATCACTTGAACTTCATGTCCTTTCCACTGTTAACCCGTCAGGTCAGCATTGACTCATATCTGTTTTATTGTCCCCGGGATTCCATATAGCAGTTTGTGTTACTTCAGATTTATTTAATAAAACAACAACAACAAAAAACTAGATCTACCTTCAAGAGCAAAAGCTATTGTCGTGCAATTTCTCTATCTAAAATCTTCAATATATAAATCCCAAATCATTTATTATTCATTTAATACAATCCATAACCTAGCTTTGTTTTATTTCTCAAATATTATCTTATATTTCTTTGAACACTACCCACTGTTCCAGACTCTTCTTTACACAGGACTCAAAATTACCAGTCCTTTCTATCTCTTATTTTCTGTACATACTACTTTCTCAGGCAGAAACTCCTCTTTTTCTTTTTTCCACTATTCAAAACCTATCCATCCTATTAAGGCATGTATAAAACCTACATATTCCACAAAGCCTTTTATTTTATCAATTTTGTCTTCACAATTTATATAATTAATCTCTATGATAAAGCACATAAAGTATATCTTGAATTTTATATACATGGGTACATGACCTCATTTTCTTCATCTGTGTGTCTCTTTACAGAAACTCTCCAATGCAATGCTCATAATACTATTTGTTGAGTAAATATTCAATATGTTATTTATAAATGTTATTCCT
The DNA here is from genome assembly GCF_022837055.1 of Prionailurus viverrinus. Classification (NCBI taxonomy): domain Eukaryota; kingdom Metazoa; phylum Chordata; class Mammalia; order Carnivora; family Felidae; genus Prionailurus; species Prionailurus viverrinus. Next base: position 56,521,331 of record NC_062578.1, read on the forward strand.
TTAATAATAAGGTAAATGGTAATGTTGGCCTGCTGCTGAGTCTACCAAAGTACATATTTTCCACCATCATGATCTATTACACTTAGTTTAAAAATATCAGACAAAGATATTGTTAGTTTTGATTGTTTTCTAAAGGTCAACACCTATGTAGAACACCAAATGTGTAAATATTTTTACTGTATTCCATAGTTTATATTATATATACATGTTACATATATACGTATATCACATAATGATATGTATTAAATATTTTTATTTTATTTTTTCTTTCTATAATGTATTTATTTTTTATAATTTACATCCAAGTTAGTTAGCACATGGTTCAACAATGATTTCAGGAGTAGATTCCTTAAGTCCCTTACCCATTTAGCACATCCCCCCTCTCCCCCACAAACCCTCTAGTAATCCTCTGTTTGTTCTCTATATTTAAGAGTCTCTTATGTTTTGTTCCCCTTCCTGTTTTTATATTATTTTTGCTTCCCTTCCCTTATGTTCATCTGTTTTGTATCTCAAAGTCCTCATATGAGTGAAGTCATATGATGTTTGTCTTTTTCTGATTGACTAATTTCACTTAGCATAATACCCTTTAGTTCTATTCACGTAGTTGCAAATGGCAAGATTTCATTATTTTTGGTTGCCAAGTAATACTCCATTGTATGTATATATATATATATATATATATATATATATATATATATATATATACACCACTTTTCCATTCATCTGTCGATGGACGTTGGGGCTCTTTCCATACTTTGGCTATTGTTGATAGCACTGCTATAAACATAGGGGTGCATGTGCCCCTTCTAAACAGCACACCTGTATCCCTTGGATAAATACCTAGTAGTGCAATTGCTGGGTCATAGGCAAGTTCTATTTTTAATTTTTTGAGGAACCTCCATACTGTTTTCCAGAGTGGCTGCACCAGTTTGCATTCCCATGTATTACATATTTTATGTCTTGGGTGAAGGCACAAAGCTGTTATTCATTAAAGGTAACATTAAATCCTTGGGTAACACTATGGAATAGTTACAGCACATCACAGAATTATTTCACTTTCATAAAGATTTGGTTTGCTTTTATCTAATATAGGTATAATTGTATCCATACTATCTGTATCTCAGTATTTTTTATAAAAGTAAAATAAATTTTAGAAGCTCCACAGCCAATTTTTCAGTAAAATCAACAGTTTTAGAAGTGATCAATTTCAAGGCATTATAAAAACATTACATGATTTATTAATCATTTGAACAATTATTTTAACACTGTATTATTACTTTGCACTGAATCCAAGTATCAGTTGAAATCCATTTCATATTATGTATCCCTGGGATGATCTTATCTTAAGTTGTATTTAACAAAATAATTAGTGCATAAATAACACAGAAATGTCAAAAAATATTAAAATCCCTTTCCAGTTTTTGATATTGGAAAAATATATCATAGGAAGAAAGGAAAGTTTTTATATAATACTTAATGATTACTTTGAGCAAATCAAATACTCGGTCAGATTCAACTTTTAACCCATACTAACTGCTGTCAACTTTTGCCAAAGAAAATTAGTGGCCCATTATGACCTACCAGCCGTAATTTCAAAACTAAGAGTTTCCTATAATTTTGCATATATTGCTTTTGCTAAATATGGTGAAGGGCCTTAAAGACTAGAATACGTCACATATGATCATAAAAGAAATGAGAATGTAATAACCTCTCATGACAAGAAAAGCTCATTATGCCTACAGTTTCACATTACCTTTTTATTCAGTTTTTAAAATTTCTTCCATTGCTTTGGTTATTTAATATGCGGTTTTAGTCTTTATTCATTCCCATGACATTCCTTTCTTTTGTTTAGTTTTTTTTTTTCTCTCGACCCATTGTGTTAAACAATTCTTGCAGAAGATAATTTGTCATCACTGCCATAATGAATCCAATTTTCCTTAACCCAGACCTGGCCATGGCTTGCTATCTTGCAAAGGAAACTACCTGAAAGGCTAATAAGGGGCACTATATGAGAAGTGTGACTGGATTATTACAGCTTTAATTAGATCAGTCAAAATTCTTGGTGAATACTGTTCGGAAAAGTATTCTTTAGTAGAGGAAATTGTATTCCTAAAAGAAAAAAAAATCTGTTGTTCAAGAATACAATCCCATTACTGCGAAATATAAAAGCATAGAAGTGCAAAGCATGCAACCAATTGAGTTGGACTTTTTCTATCATATGTATATTTTTTTAATTTTCAAGGCCAAGTATGCTGCCTCTTTTCTCAGAGATCAATTCTAGTATCTGATTATATTTGTAGAATCACCTTTTCTTTTACTTAGATTATATGTATGTGATTATGGAAGATAAAAACAGATTGTACACCCCTATTATTGAAAACCACTACATAATTCTAGTATAGGATTTTATAATTTAATAATCATTTTCATATTAGTTATTTTAGGAAATCCTTCTAACAGAACTTAAAGTCATTGAAAAATAATACCTATCCTCAATCCTAGTGTAGAAAATAATGTAAAACTACTGGAACCAAACAATGGAGAGTCAAACAACAATCTGGTTCAGAGATGTTTACCTAAAGTTTATTTTAAAAAAGACAGAAGCATCTGTGTCTAGTATCCATGTGTTAATATACCTATGTTTCTTAAAAAGAAAAAAAGTTATTTCAGCATCTCTGATCCCAACACCCAGGCTTTTGTAATAATAATGTCTTAACCTTCTCATAACTCTTTACCTGTGCAAGTTTCTTTTAATAACAAAATTCCGTTTTAATAAGGTAAATATATTCTTAATTCCCTTAGGTAATTTTATGTTATACTTCTTACTTAATGGCTTTTTTGCTGATATTCCACTTGTAGTTCATTCTTTGTGAATTTTTTGGTATTTTTTTCATGATTACAAAGTATTGGTTTTTGTTCTTATAAATAGAACCTGCATAATTCTCAATCATTATCTATGACATCTACTATTTTATATTATAACTAATGATACAGTTCCCTTAGTTTTTCCTCTTCTTCCTCTCCATTGTGAAGTACAGAAAGAATATACAGGACAAAAAGGAAGTATGCAGAGCTTCAGTGGCATGTGTAATAATATTGAATGGAAAGAAGGTTGAATTAGAGTCCCAGAGGGAGAAGCATGTCAGAATAGGGCATGAAAATATTCAATTAAAAAGTAACCAAACCTGCCTAAATGTTATGAAAAATAGTAATTCAGAAATGTAGGAAGCTCAATGAACCCCAAACGAGATAAACACAAAGTGAATACTCGGGCATATCATGGTCAAGTTGTTGAAAACAAATACAAAGAAACATTCTCATACAGCTGGTGAAGGTACATATTACATGTTGGGGGCCAGAATACAAATAACAGATTTCTCAGCAAAGCAGTGAAAGCCTTTAAAGTGGTAAAAAAAATATAATGAAGACAATAAGGAGGAGGAAGAAGAGTAGGAAGAGGAAATGTTTGTTATTCTGGAATACAATAGCTACTGAAAAATAAAAGAAAAAAAAAGACATTTTCAGATATACAAAAGTTAAGGGAATTCATAAATAAGAAGTCTGAAATTCAAAAATGTTAAAGGAAATTCTTCAGGCTTAAATACTTTGATGTAAGATCAAAACTTGAATTTACCAAAAAAGAAAAAAAAAAACGAAGCAAACAAAAACAAAAACAAAAAACATAGGCTATGTAAAATATATGGGTAGATATAATAAGTTTTGTATTTCTTTATTTTGTATAGAATTATATTAAAGAACAGAAAATTTTATGGAAACCAAAATTAAAAAGAGAATAGTATTTATGATCATTCAGAAAATTACTTTGTTATGCACTGAACAAAATACGTATAAGACATATATGCCAATAAAAGAAATAAAGAATATTGAAATATATGTTGTTTGTGGACTGTAAAACTCAGTATAGTAAAGATGTCAAATCTCTCCAAATGATGTATAGGTTTAATGTAATTTTTTTTTAAATTCCTAATTTTCTCCCCCAAGTTTTATTATGACATCTGTAGAAATGCAGAGGATCAAAAATAGCTAAATAATTTGGAAAAAATGTACTAAAATGGGAGGAATCACTTCATCTGAATAATTAACAAGACTTAACTAGTTGACTAAATAGCTACAGCAATCAAAGGAGTGTGGTTAGTGGAGGGGTAATCACATAGATCAATGGGATAGAAGAGGGAACCCATAAATAAACTTCATACCCGACTTTTGACAAAGATGCAACAGCAATTCAAGGATAGCCTTTCAACAAATGGTGCTTAACATAGGCACCAAAATAAAAGAAGAAGGAAACGTGATAACTTCGACATTGTTATCTTAATTGTGAAAATTAAAAACTCCACAAAGGGCTCTGAAAAGGACGCAGAAACGAGCTGCATAATGGAACAAACTATTTGCCACATATCTGACAGACGTGTATCTAGATCACAAAAAGAATTCTTTTTAAAACTTAATAGTAAATAATAGTAATAGTAAATAACAAACTATCCAGTTGGAAAATGAGAAAATACGTGAACAGACATTTCACCAAGGCTGTATTGATGGCAAATAAGCACAATTAAAAGATATTCAATGTAATTAGCCAAAAGGAAAATGAAAATTAAATCACAGTAAAATGTCACCACACTGATCAGCATGGCTTGAATGAATGAATGAATGAATGAATGAATAAGTTGATTAATTAATAAGTAGTGATGACATCAAATGCTGATGAGAGTGAAGAGAAACCGGACTATTCATATATAATTGGTGGGGAAGTAAAATGGTACTCACTTTGGAAAAAAAGCATGAAAGTTGCTCACAAAACTAAATATGTGCTTACAAATTATACATTTATCTTCTGGAAATGAAAACTTATTTTTACACAAAAAACCTGTACGTGGATATTGTTTATTCATAATATGAAAAAACTAAAAACAATCCAAATATCTTTCAATGGGGGAAAATACTAAATAATGGCACAACCTACTATAGAATACTATTCAGAATTAAGAAGGGACACGATCTTGATATTTGTGACAATTTGAATGTGTCTCGAGGATATTGTGCTGAGTGAAAATGTTTTCCTAAAAAACTCCCATAACATGCATGTCCACTTATATAAAATTCATGAAATTACAAAAGTATGGACATGGAGAAGATTATAGATAGATAGGTGTTATGGAGGTGGGGAGGGAAGGAGTATTAGTATTGGAGTATTAGAGCAATAGCATTAGGGATCTTTGCAATGTAATTGTTCTATGTCTTGACTATAGTGGTAGTCATGTGAATCAACACATGTGACAAACTTGCATAGAATTAAATACAAACACACAACACGTACACAAAATAAGTGTGTGAAAAACAAGTGACATAGTAAAAAGTTCAATGTATTTTATTAATGTCAATTTCCTGATTGTGATATAATTATGCAAAATGTATCTTTGGGGAAAATACATGAAGTGTGTATATGATCTTTATTATTTCTTACACCCCTATGTGAATCTACAATTATCTCAATGAACTGAAAAGTATATAAATGGACAAAATGCTCTAAAGGCTAAAACTGTTACAAGATGAAAAAGCAAGACCCAACCAAATGCTGTTAAAAAATAATAAACTTTAAATAAATTGGTGCTGAGAGAAAAAGATCTAGTTTGCTAACAGGTAAAAAAATGATCTACAACAGTAATCACCAAACAGTGTCATAAACACCAGAGATAAAGAGCAATATTTCATGATGATGTGGCTGTCAGTTCACTGATGAAACAAATCTACCTGTGGAAGTATTTAAAGACTTCCAAATAGAAGAAATCAAAACTGAGAGAAATAAAAGGAAAAATAAGACCAATCCAAATTACAGTTGGTAAACTTTATTTTTATTTTTTTTTCAATATATGAAGTTTATGGTCAAATTGGCTTCCATGCAACACTCAGTGCTAATCCCAAAAGGTGCCCTCCTCAATACCCATCAGCCACCCTCCCCTCCCTCACACCCCCCATCAACCCTCAGCTTGTTCTCAGTTTTTGAGAGTCTCTTATGCTTTGGCTGTCTTCCACTCTAACCTCTTTTTTTCTTTTTTTTCCTTCCCCCCCATGGGTTTCTGTTAAGTTTCTCAGGATCCACATAAGAATGAAACCATATGGTATCTGTCTTTCTCTGTGTGGCTTATTTCACTTAGCATCACACTCTCCAGTTCCATCCATGTTGCTACAAAGGGCCATATTTCATTCTCTCTCATTGCCACATAGTACTCCATTGTGTATATAAACCACAATTTCTTAATCCATTCATCAGTTGATGGACAGTTAGGCTCTTCCATAATGTGGCTATTGTTGAGAGTGCTGCTATCAACATTGGGGTACAAGGGCCCCTATGCATCAGTACTCCTGTATCCCTTGGGTAAATTCCTAGCAGTGCTATTGCTGGGTCATAGGGTAGACCTATTTTTAATTTCTTGAGGAACCTCCACACTGTTTTCCAAAGTGGCTACACCAATTTGCATTCCAACCAACAGTGCAAGAGGGTTCCTGTTTCTCCACATCCTCTCCAGCATCTATAGTCTCCTGATTTGTTCATTTTGGCCACTCTGACTGGTGTGAGGTGTTATCTGAGTGTGATGTTGATTTGTATTTCCCTGATGAGGAGCAACGTTGAGCATCTTTTCATGTGCCTGTTGGCCATCTAGATGCCTTCTTTAGAGAAGTGTCTATTCATGTTTTCTGCCCATTTCTTCACTGGGTTATTTGTTTCTGGGGGTGGAGTTTGGTGAGCTCTTTATAGATTTTGGATACTAGCCCTTTGTCCGTTATGTCATTTGCAAATATCTTTTCCCATTCTGTTGGTTGCCTTTTAGTTTTGGTGGTTGTTTCCTTTGCTGTGCAGAAGCTTTTTATCTTCATGGGGTCCCAATAGTTCATTTTTGCTTTTAATTCCCTTGCCTTTGGGGATGTGTCAAGTAAAAGATTGCTACGGCTGAGGTCAGAGAGGTCTTTTCCTGCTTTCTTCTCTAAGGTTTTGATGGTTTCCTGTCTCACATTCAGGTCCTTTATCCATTTTGAGTTTATTTTTGTGAATGGTGTGAGAAAGTGGTCTAGTTTCAATCTTCTGCATGTTGCTGTCCAGTTCTCCCAGCACCATTTGTTAAAGAGACTGTCTTTTTTCCATTGGATATTCTTTCCTGCTTTGTCAAAGATGAGTTGGCCATACGTTTGTGGGTCTAGTTCTGGGGTTTCGATTCTATTCCATTGGTCTATGCGTCTGTTTTTGTGCCAATGCCATGCTGTCTTGATGATGACAGCTTTGTAGTAGAGGCTAAAGTCTGGGATTGTGATGCCTCCTGCTTTGGTCTTCTTCAAAATTAGTTTGGCTATTCGGGGCCTTTTGTGGTTCCACACGAATTTTAGGATTGCTTGTTCTAGTTTTGAGAAGAATGCTGGTGCAATTTTGATTGGGATTGCGTTGAATGTGTAGATAGCTTTGGGTAGTATTGACATTTTGCCAATATTTATTCTTCCAATCCATGAGCACGGAATGTTTTTCCATTTCTTTATATCTTCTTCAATTTCCTTCATAAGCTTTCTATAGTTTTCAGCATACAGATCTTTTACATCTTTGGTTAGATTTATTCCTAGGTATTTTATGCTTCTTGGTGCAATTGTGAATGGGATCAGTTTCTTTATTTGTCTTTCTGTTGCTTCATTATTAGTGTATAAGAATGCAACTGATTTCTGTACATTGATTTTGTATCCTGCAACTCTGCTCAATTCATGTATCAGTTCTAGCAGACTTCTGGTGGAATCTGTCGGATTTTCCATGTATAATATCATGTCATCTGCAAAAAGTGAAAGCTTAGCTTCATCTTTGCCAATTTTGATGCCTTTGATTTCCTTTTGTCGTCTGATTGCTGATGCTAGAACTTACAGCACTATGTTAAACAACAGCGGTGAGAGTGGACATCCCTGTCGTGTTCCTGATCTCAGGGAAAAAGCTCTCAGTTTTTCCCCATTGAGGATGATGTTACCTGTGGGCTTTTCATAAATGGCTTTTATGATGTTTAAGTATGTTCCTTCTATCCCGACTTTCTCGAGAGTTTTTATTAAGAAAGGGTGCTGAATTTTGTCAAAGGCCTTTTCTGCATCGATTGACAGGATCATATGGTTCTTCTCTTTTCTTTTATTAATGTGATGTATCACGTTGATTGATTTGTGAATGTTGAACCAGCCCTGCATCCCAGGAATGAATCCCACTTGATCATGGTGAATAATTCTTTTAATATGCCGTTGAATTCGATTTGCTAGTATCTTATTGAGAATTTTTGCATCCATATTCATCAGGGATATTGGCCTGTACTTCTCTTTTTTTACTGGGTCTCTGTCTGGATTAGGATTCAAAGTAATACTGGCTTCATAGAATGAGTCTGGAAGTTTTCCTTCCCTTTCTATTTTTTGGAATAGCTTGAGAAGGATAGGTATTACCTCTGCTTTACACGTCTGGTAGAACTCCCCTGGGAAGCTGTCTGGTCCTGGACTCTTATTTGTTGGGAGATTTTTGATGACTGGTTCAATTTCCTCGCTGGTTATGGGTCTGTTCTAGCTTTCTATTTCCTCCTGATTGAGTTTTGGAAGTGTGTGGGTGTTAAGGAATTTGTCCATTTCATCCAGGTTGTCCAGTTTGTTGTCATATAGTTTTTCATAGTATTCCCTGATAATTTCTTGTATTTCTGAGGGATTGGTTGTAATAATTCCATTTTCATTCATGATTCTATCTATTTGGGTCATCTCCCTTTTCTTTTTGAGAAGCCTGGCTAGAGGTTTATCAATTTTGTTTATTTTTTCAAAAAACCAACTCTTGGTTTCGTTGATCTGCTCTACAGTTTTTTTAGATTCTATATTGTTTATTTCTGCTCTGATCTTTATTATTTCTCTTCTTCTGCTGGGTTTAGGCTGTCTTTGCTGTTCTGCTTCTATTTCCTTTAGGTGTGCTGTTAGATTTTGTATTTGGGATTTTTCTTGTTTCTTGAGATAGGCCTGGATTGCAATGTATTTTCCTCTCAGGACTGCCTTCGCTGCACCCCAAAGCGTTTGGATTGTTGTATTATCATTTTCATTTGTTTCCATATATTTTTTAATTTCTTCTCTAATTGTCTAGATGACCCATTCATTCTTTAGTAGGGTGTTCTTTAACCTCCATGCTTTTGGAGGTTTTCCAGACTTTTTCCTGTGGTTGATTTCAAGCTTCATAGCATTGTGGTCTGAAAGTATGCATGGTGTGATTTCCATTCTTGTATACTTATGAAGGGCTGTTTTGTGACCCTGTATGTGATCTATCTTGGAGAATGTTCCTTGTGTACTCGAGAAGAAAGTATATTCTGGTGCTTTGGGATGCAGAGTTCTAAATGTATCTGTCAAGTCCATCTGATCCAATGTCTCATTCAGGGCCCTTGTTTCTTTATTGACCGTGTGTCTAGATGATCTATCCATTTCTGTAAGTGGAGTGTTAAAGTCCCCTGCAATTACCACATTCTTATCAATAAGGTTGCTTATGTTTGTGAGTAATTGTTTTATATATTTGGGGGCTCCAGTATTCGGCGCATAGACATTTATAATTGTTAGCTCTTCCTGATGGATAGACCCTGTGATTATTATATAATACCCTTCGTCATCATTTGTTACAGCTTTAATTTAACGTCTAGTTTGCCTGATATAAGTATGGCTACTCCAGCTTTCTTCTGACTTCCAGTGGCATGATAAATAGTTCTCCATCCCCTCACTCTCAATCTGAAGGTGTCCTCAGGTCTAAAATGAGTCTCTTGTACACAGCAAATAGATGGGTCTTGTTTTTTTATCCATTCTGATACCCTATGTCTTTTGGTTGGCGCATTTAGTCCATTTACATTCAGTGTTATTATAGAAAGATATGGGTTTAGAGTCATTGTGATGTCCGTAGGTTCCATGCTTGTAGCGATGTCTCTGGTACTTTGTCTCACAGGATCCCCCTTAGGATCTCTTGTAGGGCTGGTTTAGTGGTGACGAATTCCTTCAGTTTTTGTTTGTTTCAGAAGACCTTTATCTCTCCTTGTATTCTAAATGACAGACTTGCTGTATAAGGATTCTTGGCTGCATATTTTTTCTGTTCATCACATTGAAGATCTCCTGCCATTCCTTTCTGGCCTGCCAAGTTTCAGTAGAGAGACTGGTCATGAGTCTTAAAGGTCTCCCTTTATATGTTAGAGCATGTTTATCTCTAGCTGCTTTCAGAATTTTCTCTTTATCCTTGTATTTTTCCAGTTTCACTATGATATGTCGTGCAGAAGATGGATTCAAGTTACGTCTGAAGGGAGTTCTCTGTGCCTCTTGGATTTCAATGCCTTTTTCTTTCCCCAGATCCAGTAAGTTCTCAGCTATTATTTGTTCAAGTACACCTCAGCACCTTTCTCTCTCTCTTCCTCCTCTGGAATACCAATTATGTGTAATTTCTCTTTAGTGCATCACTTAGTTCTCTAATTTTCCCCTCATACTCCTGGATGTTTTTATCTCTCTTTTTCTCAGCTTCTTCTTTTTCCATAATTTTATCTTCTAGTTCACCTATTCTCTCCTCTGCCTCTTCAGTCCGAGCCATAGTTGTCTCCATTTTATTTTGCAACTCATTGATAGCATTTTTTAGCTCCTCCTGGCTGTTCCTTAGTCCCTTGATTTCTGTAGCAAGAGATTCTCTGCTGTCCTTTTACTGTTTTCAAGCCCAGCGATTAATTTTATGACTATTATTCTAAATTCACTTTCTGTTATATTGTTTAAATCATTTTTGATCAGTTCGTTAGCTGTTGTTATTTCCTGGACATTTTTCTGAGGGGAGTTCTTCCATTTTGTCATTTTGGATAGTCCCTGGAGTGGTGCGGGGACTGCAGGGCACTTCCCCTGTGCTGTCTTGAATAACTTGTGTTGGTGGGTGGGGCCGCAGTCAGACCTGATGTCTGCCCCCAGCCCACCGCTGGGGCCACAGTCAGACTGGTGTGTGCCTTCTCTTCCCCTCTCCTAGGGCGGGATTCACTGTAGGGTGGTGTAGCCCGTCTGGGCTACTTGCACGCTGCCAGGCTTGTGGTGCTAGGGATCTGGTGTTTTAGTGGGGTGGATTGGCAAGGTGCACAGGGGCGGGAGGGGCAGGATCAGCTTGCTTTTCCTTCAGATATTCACTTCGGGAGGGGCCCTGTGGCAGCAGGAGGGAGTCAGACCCGCCTGAGGGACGGATCTGCAGAAGCACAGTGTGGGGTGTTTGCGTGGTGAAAGCAAGTTCCCTGGTAGGAACTGGTTCCCTTTGGGATTTTGGCTGGGGGTTGGGCGAGGAAGATGGCACTGGCAAGCGCTTTTGTTCCCGCCAAGCTGAGCTCTGTCATCCTGGGCTCAACAACTCTCCCTCCAGTTGTTCTCTAGCCCTCCCGTTCTACGAGCAGAGCTGTTAACTTATAACCTTCCAGATGTCAAGTCCCTCTTGCTGTTGGAACACACTCCGTCTGGCCCCTCCGCTTTTGCCAACCAGACTCGGGGGCTCTGCTTGGCCAGTGGGCCTCCCCTCCGCCCCGGCTCCCTCCCGCCAGTCCGTGGAGCGCACACCGCTTCGCCACCCCCTACCCTCTTCCGTGGGCCTCTTGTCTGTGCTTGGCTCTGGAGACTCCTTTCTGCTAGTCTTCTGGCAGTTTTCTGGGTTATTTAGGCAGGTGTAGGTGGAATCTAAGTGATAACCAGGATGCGCAGTGAGCCCAGCGTCCTCCTACACTGCCATCTTCCCTCCAGTCTACTGTTGGTAAACTGTAAAAGTCAACCTCGGGGTACCTGGGTAGCTCAGTCAGTTAAGCGTCCGACTTTGGCTCAGGTCATGATCTCACGGTCCGTGGGTTCAAGCCCTGCGTTGGACTCTGTGCTGACAGCTCAGAGCCTGGAGCCTTCTTCGGATTCTGTGCCTCCCTCTCTTTCTGACCCTCCCCCATTCATGCTCTGTCTCTCTCTGTCTCAAAAATAAACACTTAAAAAAAAATAAAATAAAAGTCAACCTCATTGTCATACAATTTATATACAATAAGCACCATTTTTTGTGTGTACAGCTTAATTAATTTCATAAATGAATGCTGTCATATTACTGTCACTCCAATCAAAATATAGCACTCCATTACCTGGGAAAATTTCCTCATGCCACTTTGTTGTAGATCTCTACACATCAGCTCAGAAACAACTAATATTCTATATTTTTCTGTAGAGTAGTAGTGACGTGTCTAAAAGAGATTATAAATGGGATCCTTTAGTATCTTTTTCTACTTTTTTTTTGTTTAGTATATTACTTTTGAGATTCATTCTTTGTATTGATGAGTACAGTTCCCAGTATGAATATAATATAGTTTGTTTATTCTTTCACCTGCTAAGTACAGTTTGGATTGTTTGCACAATATTTAGAATAGAAAAATGATACGTAAAAAAAGAACAAAGTTGCAGAGTGTACATTACCTGTTTCAAACACTTAGTAAAAAATTATAGTCATCAGGAAAATGTATATAGGCACTAGGATTTTAAAAGAAATAGATCAGCAAAGGGGCTCCTGGGTGGCTCAGTCAGCTGAGCATCTGTCTTAGGATCAGGTCATGATCTCACGGTTGGTGGGTTCAAGCCCTACATGGGGTTCCGTGCTGACAGCTCAGAGCCTGGAGCCTACTTTGGATTCTGTGTCTCCTTCTCTCTCTGCCCCTCCCCTGGTCACACTCTGTCTCTCTCTCAAAAACAAGTAAACATTAAAAAAAATAGGTCAGCATGAAGTCTGAAAATCGGTGTCATGAAAATTCAAGAAGAAGAAAAAAGTATTTTCAAAAATTATTGCTGGGATAACATATAGACATACTGTATAAAATGATTAGAAATGAATCAGTTAAGGATCGCCTGGGTGGCTCAGTTGGTTAAGAATCTGACTTCAGCTCAGGTCATGATCTCGTGGTTTGTGAGTTCAAGCCCTGCGTAGGGCTCTGTGCTGACAGCTCAGAGCCTGGAGCCTGCTTCAGATTCTGTGTCTCCCTCCTTCTCTGCTCCTCCCTTGCTCATTCTCTGTCTCTCAAAAATAAATAAATGCTATTTTTTTAAAAAAGAAATGGATCAATTTATTATACACAAATCTAAAAAAAAAAATTAAGCTTCAATAAGAAAACGAAGGAGGATATCTGCAATTTTGACATTAGATTCCGTAGAACAATTGAAACACTAACCATAGAAGGAAAATTAATAAATTAAACTTCATGAAAATTAGTAACTTCTGCTCACTTAAAACTACTTGTTAAGGAAAAAAACATGCAAACCACAGACTAACAAAATATTTGTAATACATATATCTGACAACGAGCTTGTATCTTTATATACACAAACTCCTACAACACAATACAAAAAAAATATTGAGCAATTTAATAGAAAATTAAAGATATATGTACTTGAAAAGACACTTCACCAAAAAGGATACATGAAAGACCAGTTACGGGGTGCCTGGGTGGCTTGGTCAGTTGGGCGTTCGGCTTGGGCTTCGAGCCCCGGGTCGTGCTCTGTGCTGACAGCTCGGAGCCTGGAGCCTGCCTGGGATTCTGTGACTCCTTCTCTTTCTGCCCCTCCACCTCTCATGCTCTGTCTCTCCGTCTCTCTCTCAAAAATAAATAAACATTAAAAAAAAAGGCCAGTTAGCACATTAACATAATGCTCAACATTAGTCATCTAGAAAATGCAAAGTAAAAGCACAATGATTTTACCACCTTGCATACCCTGGAATAACTTAAATTTAAAATATCAAAACCATCTAATTTTGGCAAGGATGAGGAGCCACATGAACTCTTCTATATTTATTATTTTTTTTATATTTTATTTTACAGAGAGAGAGAGAGCACAAACAGGGGAGAGAGGCAGAAGGAGAGAGATAATCATGATAGTAAATGCTTAGCATGGAGCTTGAGGCAGGGCTCAGTCTTACCACCACAAGTTCACAACCTGATCCAAAATCAAGAATTGGTGCTTTACTGACTGAGCTACCTAGGCACCCCAACTCTGCTATATTTCTTTCTTTTTCTTTTTTTTAAGTTTATTTATTTACTTTGAGAGAGAGAGAAAGCCTGCACACATGCACATGTGAGTGGGGGAGGAGCAGAGAGAGAGAGGGAGAGAGAAAACCCCAAGTAGGCTCCAAGCTGTTAGCACAGAGTCTGATGTGGGGCTCAGTCCCACCAACCCTGAGATCATGACCTGAGGTGAGATAAAGAGTTGGACACTTAACTGCTTAACCAACTGAGCCACCCAGTCCCCCCTGCTATATTTCTGATAGAAACATAAAATGATGCAACTGCTGTGGAGAACTGCTTGGCAGTTTCTTATCAAAGCAGGAATTCATCTACGCTCTGGCCTAACAACTTTACTACCCCTAAATACTACTAAAGAGAAATAAAAATATATCAACAAAAAGCCTGTACAAGAATGTTCCATAGCAGCTTTTTTCATATCAACATAAAACTGGAAATAATCCAAATGACAATTAACAAAGGACAAGTCCACAGATTTTTATAACACGAAATACTACTGAACAATAAAGAGTTCAATTGTGGCACCTGGGTGGCTCAGTCAGTTAAGCATCCCACTCTTGATCTCAGTTCTGGTCATGATCCCAGAATCTCTTGGGATTCTCTCTCTGTTCCTCCCCCACTCGCATGCATGCGTGCAATCTCCTTCTCTCTCAAAATAACGTTTTTTAAAAAATAAAAAAAAAAAAACAAAAGAGATCCATCGATCCATTAAATAACCTAGGTGTATCTCCAAAGCATGTTGAATGAAAAAAGTGCAAAATAGCACATACTTTACGATTCAATTTATATGAAATTATCAAATGGCAAATAAGAAGACTAAATTTATTGAGATAGTCATTGGAGGAGGGCTTCTGAAGTAGAATGAGAGGATTTTCTATAGTAATAGAAATTTCTAGACCTTGGTTGTGTTGGGTTGATGTGTTTCATGGGTGTATGCATTTCTCAAAATTCGCAAAACTACACACTTAAGCTCTGTCCATTTCACTGTATTTTGTCATACTTTATTTAAAAAAGGAAAAAATAGAACAAAATTAATAGATGATAAAAATTATGTTACTATATAATAGAGTGAGAGAAGGCAATTTCACTTGGAATAGTGTGGAGGGTAAAAGAATGTAAATTGGTAGAGTCTAAAATGAAAATTAAATCCAGAGTTAAAAGGGGAAGAAATATGTGTATTTGTAGCATTAACTACTAAAAAAATATATATAACTTTATTTTCCTTTAGAACAGATATTAAATATATTAGTTGGTTTGTTTGCAAGGTCTGAGTTTTAGGCATGATCACATGAGAACAAGTAAATATAATGCATGACTAGGAAATCAGGACTATTAGATATCTATAATCTGGTATCTTAAGGAAATTTGTACCTTGAAAATTATATTGTACAATCATCGCCTACTTTAGTGCCTACAGCATACTGATATTAGGGTAGAATTCATTTTTAACTTAAATATACCGCCTAATACAAAGCTTTTGATAGTTGTTTTAAATAAATACACATATTCTTATATTTTATTAAAAAGCATATCCATATTCTGTTTTTAATCTACCAGTTTTTATCTGGTTTTATAAATCATAGTGTATCATAACCATGGGGCTTCAGAAACATAATTTTTTTTGAAGACAAAATCTATTACTCCTAAAACTGGAAAGAGTGAAACAAAAGCAGGTATTTATTTCTATGCCTGGTTTTGCTTTTTAATTTTATGTTTCTTTTTAGATAAGCTTACTCCAATTGATAATGACTTTCTGCTTGTAAGCAGTGGGATACAATTTGTTTTTAATTTAGCAAATTTAAAAAAAGAGAACAAAATATAACTATTGCCAAATGCAGAGTAAAATGAGCATTCATTGACAGTTTACAGGTGATATAGCAATGTATAATGTGATTTATCCTTTGAATTGGCAATTATAGAAATGCAGAGAAAATAAGTAGTTAGCAAGACCATGTATAGTATAATTTTAATTCAGTAACAATACACTTGCTAAAGTAATTTAAAATACACGACATGGCATCTTCAGATTGCCTTTGAATAAACCTTAGTTTGGTCAGGAAACACCATATAAACTTTCCTCTTTGTTTTTACATATTTGTTTTACACATTTCAATGTGCAGTTATCAGTTGTCTTTATGGGTCAAGGAGGTTATACGGGGAGGGAGGTAAATCTAATAGAAAATATTGGGATTCAATGAAGAATTCCATGGCTTAATACATGTTGTACAGAACTCTTCCTGATGTGAGGAAGATCACTTTGCAAAGAAACCCAGCACTTCAGGAAGAAATATACTGAGATTCCAAATGGTCTCCTGATAAGGAAAAACTCAGTGAGAGAGTCCAGCATGGTTCTGCCTAAGTTCTCTCATAAAGTGTAGAAAAATGCCTCTAAAACAGAATCTAACAAGGAAGATAGAATGAGTGTGAGGTGAAGACTGGGTCACAACACAAGGGCCTAGAGCAGGACCCACAAACTGGTATCATTGTGTACTGATGAGTGGTGAGAAGTTAGTTTTGGGGGCGTTTTTTTTTCTTCCTTCCTTCCTTCCTTCCTTCCTTCCTTCCTTCCTTTCTTTTATTTGAAAGAGAGAGAGAGAGATAGAGCATGAATGGGAGGAGGGGCAGAGAGACAGGGTGAGAGAATCCCAAGCAGGCTCCATGCCATCAGTGTGGAACCCATGCAGGGCCCAAATTCATGAAATGTGAGATCATGACCTGAGCTGAAACCAAGAGCTGGACGCTTAACTGACTGAGCCACCTAGGCACCCTGAGAAGTTTCCATAATACTCTGGTTCATGTAGACTTATTCTTGGGTTAATGTTTGGTCCTGGACTGAAACTTTCTGGACTATATGAGCAGTAGGACTTCCTGCAATATTCAAGATGTGGTGCCCCAAAGAGAGAAATGTGGGATGAACTAATGAAAGGCAACTGGAAAAAAAAAAGATTAAATGTAAAAAAATATGGTAATGTCTGCATGCAGTTATATTTGTATAGAAAAATCCAAAATGCATATCAAAAGAGCAACAGTCCAAATTTCCCATGCTTCCTGTCATAATGCTGTCCCACACTCTGTCCTTCAAACTGTGTTATTACGTCATTTCTTCCATGAATATATTGTTTACTTCCCAGCTTCAAATTAAACTTTTCTGTCCTTAAGGATATCTTTTCCCATACATTTGAAAGTCAGAACTAATTTTTCACAAACTATATTAAAAGATAGGCTTAATACCTTTCTTGATTGACAAAGGCATTTCCAGACCATATGTTTTCTCTCTGTCACAAGGGATCCCTACATATAGCTCCCCAGTACTCATTATATCATTTGCCACCCTACTTACACTGTGGCTAATTTATTGGCAAAAAATTATGTTAATTTTGAGTTTAATTACATATTTTTCTATTTATTGGTATGTTGATAATCCAATCATGATCTTGAGTTGGATAATATTTAAGGAAGTGGTGGTAGTAAGCCAGGAAAAAATGGGAATGTCATAAAGAGACCAACAGTATTTTGAGATGGAGCCTTTGGTTCAAACTATGGCTTGTTTGAACCAAAACAAGCTGATTTGTACAGCTTTGCTCCATTTCTGGCATTGGCATGATCTTTTCAGTCTACTCAACACATTTTTTTGGAAAGGGTCATAGCTGATGACTGGGCTTTAGGCTAGTCTGTGCTTCTGTGACTTCACAGCATTCTTTTTCCTACCTATTTCCTATTGTTGCATATTGTCTTTCTTGGTGGTTTTAAAGAGCATCTTTTCCTAACCTCTTTGAAGTTTAGTGAAGTCTATATTAAATAAGACTCTTGAAAACAGCTAATTTATAAAATTGAACGTATAAAATGACGTTTGTCTTTGTAAAGATAAATTTTAATAGCATTTTAACAAGGAATTTATGAGAAAAAAAGGATTGAAAAATACAGTTATAAATATATATATAGAACTCTAGAACTGGGTTAGAAACTTTACAGAACAAAAAGCAATTAGAAGCTAGGAAGTATAGGAAGGAATTAAATATTTTAATTGTTAACTTTTTAATGGAAAGTATATTTATATGAATCCATTAGTATGGACAACAAATGGATTCATATAAATCTAAAACTAAAAATATTAACAATAAAAAACTACTTTTTCACAACATTTCTAAATATTTTTCAATATCCAATATATTTTTCATCTTGAATGTGCCTTACAATTTAAAGAAATCAAAGAAAAAGTCTGAACAACATCCATGTATACACTATGTTAAACTGTTGTTTTATGTATTAGAATGTTTTCCATCCAGTGAGCAGTAACCCATTGAGTTTAGAAATCAGTTTACTGCATCATAATCACAAGGTTAAAAAAATGAAATGGAAGTAAATAAAATATGGCCAAGAGTTAACTGTTTGGTAAAACTTTTGTACATGGGTACTATTAATATGTAAAAGATGTCTCTTACCTTTTGTTCCTCTGGGATCAACAGCACTGAAAATATTACTTATATATATATTATTCATAAATACATAGATATATTTAAATTAATTTCACCCACTATGAGTTAAGATACATATGAATAGAAATTAATTACCACTTTAGATGTTGAATAAGATGTTTATAAGACCACTGGCAGTGTGAAAGTTGCCATCTGTTTTTAAGAAACAGTATAAATGCTCCTAGCTTAGTAATTATACTTATTCACTTAATTAATTCCCAAATATTCCTTCATTATTGTATAATCTATTGATACTTATGGTGTAACCTTCTCTACTCATGAAGTCTTTCAGTCTACATGTGAAGTATATTCATAGACAAAAGTAAACTATATGCACTTTATTATGCACACTAATGCTAAAATTTCTCTTGATTAACATAATAAATATACAACATAGTTTATAGAATACTTGTAGAGTAAATATTTTTATGCATAAATAATTCAACTTAAAGTTTTCTTCATCTACTATGGGGAAACAATGATAAATAAGCTACAGTCTTTGCTCTCTACACACTTACCATGGACTGAATCACTTGTGTTTTCAAGTCCCAAAAATGTAAAATATGATGAAACAAATCTTCTGATGAAAGTTCAGTCTGAATTCTATGTGGATATAGAAGAGGAATCAATTAATACTGAGAATAGAAGATCTATGATCTTGTTTCATTAGCTTTGTTCCCTAGCAAACTGAATTAAACCATTTATATAGCCTCCTAATGAAACTAAACAAATCAGAAACACTTCCTTGAATAAGGACTATTTAATAACTCTAATGCTATTTGGAGACCTTTATTTCGTTAATACTAATAGGGCATCACTTTAATTATGATAATAACACAAGCATGTAGTAAATAAATTCAAAGAATGACTTAGGATCTAAGCTATGCTAATACTTAATTCTATGTCCTTAGGCAAATAAACTTCACTTTACCCTGATTTCCTCATGTGTAAATGAGACTATTGTTAGTAATTTTTGTTTTGCTTTGTATTTATGCCTTCTAAAGAAGGATTTCACATTTTCCAATTTTTAATTTTTAATTCTACAGTAACTTTTATGATTTTTAACTTAATTGATTATTTGCAAGGGCTTTTTTTAGAATTAAACTGCAACTTTAGATTTGCTCTTTTCCAAATGTCTGCCTCATATTCCAAATGCCTATAAAAATCTAGCAAGTTTTGTGGAATTTCTTTGATAATGTACTGAATTTCTGTATGCTTGTGAATAAAATCTTATTTTTTCTGTCTACACTTTCCTACCTTTATCGTTTTGACTTTAAAGTAATTGATAATTAATAATTGGTAACATCACCTTGTCTTTTACATACATATCTTTTCTGATAAATATTATACATTAATTTTTCTATATTATATGTTAATATTATTTGTCAAGTTTACCCCAAATAGGCTGCTGACAGTAATTACTATAACTTTAATTTTATAGAATATTTAAGGAAGAATCAACATCTGAAAAACACTTTGTCTTCCTATCCATAAAAAAACAAAAGAACATTGTTTTTTCCAATATATGAAATTTATTGTCAAATTGGTTTCCATACAACACCCAGTGCTCATCCCAAAAGGTGCCCTCCTCAATACCCATCACCCACCCTCCCCTCCCTCCCACCCCCCATCAACCCTCAGTTTGTTCTCAGTTTTTAACAGTCTCTTATGCTTTGGCTCTCTCCAACTCTAACCTCTTTTTTTTTTTTTCCTTCCCCTACCCCATGGGTTTCTGTTAAGTTTCTCAAGATCCACATAAGAGTGAAACCATATGGTATCTGTCTTTCTCTGTATGGCTTATTTCACTTAGCATCACACTCTCTAGTTCCATCCACGTTGCTACAAAAGGCCATATTTCATTCTTTCTCATTGCCATGTAGTATTCCATTGTGTATATAAACCACAATTTCTTTATCCATTCATCAGTTGATGGACATTTAGGCTCTTTCCACAATTTGGCTATTGTTGAGAGTGCTGCTATAAACATTGGGGTACAAGTGCCCCTATGCATCAGTACTCCTGTATCCCTTGGGTAAATTCCTAGCAGTGCTATTGCTGGGTCATAGGGTAGGTCTATTTTTAATTTTCTGAGGAACCTCCACACTGCTTTCCAGAGCGGCTGCACCAATTTGCATTCCCACCAACAGTGCAAGAGGGTTCCCGTTTCTCCACATCCTCTCCAGCATCTATAGTCTCCTGATTTGTTCATTTTGGCCATTCTGGCTGGCGTGAGGTGATATCTGAGTGTGGTTTTGATTTGCATTTCCCTGATAAGGAGCAACGTTGAACATCTTTTCATGTGCTTGTTGGCCATCTGGATATTTTCTTTAGAGAAGTGTCTATTCATGTTTTCTGCCCATTTCTTCACTGGGTTATTTGTTTTTCGGGTGTGGAGTTTGGTGAGCTCTTTATAGATTTTGGATACTAGCCCTTTGTCTGATATGTCATTTGCAAATATCTTTTCCCATTCTGTTGGTTGCCTTTTAGTTTTGGTGGTTGTTTCCTTTGCTGTGCAGAAGCTTTTTATCTTCATAAGGTCCCAGTAATTCAATTTTGCTTTTAATTCCCTTGCCCAAAAGAACATTTTTTTACATCCTTACCATTCTATACATTTCTTACTATTTTATACCTTCGGTTTTTCCTTAGAATTTTATTATTTGTGTTTGTATTACAAATGGTATACTATATTCCTTTCTGGTTTCTAAATATTTTTGGTTTTATATTGGGGGAATTTAATGTATTAATTACTTTTTCTTAGGTTCATATCTAACTATTTTTATCGGTATTTTCACTATGTCCATAAGTTTCCAAATAATACATGTCAATCCATACTAAAGATGTTTTAAGAAAGAGCAAGTGTCTTCTTATCCAAAACAACCACCGAGTTTCACTCCTATTAATAATATGTAATTATTTTGTTTCTGTTTTTAGTTTTGATCATAACTTCCTTTACATTTTTAAATAAAATGTCACCACATAGTAGCCACTGATTTTTCACCTCTAAACTCCTAACAGAGTTTCTTCACTGTTTTCTTTTTTTTTTCCTTTTTTTCTCTTCCTTCTTTCTTTCTTTCTTTTGTTAACTCTGTACCCCTAAGGAGCTATCAATATATATTTCTTTTAATTTTTGTTTCCATCAGCTGTAGATAGATAGAACTTTTCGATTTTCTTATAATATGAAACTGTTAGAGTCATCTCACTCCACTTGATTCCATCTCTTTTCTACCTTTCTTATATGTCTTCCACCTTTGTTACATCTACGAATTGTCGGGAGTAATATCAGTAAAATAATTGACTTATTTTCTTTGTCTAAGTGTGGCAACTAAAAAATAACATTTTACCTTATTCATGACTATAGTTTTGCACAGTCAGGAAGATTTTATGAGAAAAAAACTACTATTTTCTAGATACCAGGTGTGCCAAGAAGTCAGCCTGACTGACCCTAGTTCATGGACGATAACATGCTCTTTCCTGAGCTTTTTTTCTCTTTAGACTTGGCATTCAAGATTATAAATTTGAAAAACAAAAACTAACAACAAGAAAAGTGCATGTCCTTATTCATCAATTCTGCATGGAACAGAGTATTTCCTTTTCTTTTGAAGACTTCAGTCATTCTCCAGCTCCAAAAGCATTCCTTCTATTATTAGTTTATGTCTATCCTTTTTGCTTTTTTTTTCTCTTTCTGCAACTTTCATTATTTGCTTTTTAGATACCCTGGCTTTAGGTTAGTGTTTGCTTTCTATTTTGCGATTCCTTTTGATCTTACAGTCAAATAATTTAGATCCCAGCAAAGACTATCATAATTTTATGTATACTTTATTCTTAAAAAATATTGGGTTTTGTTCCATAAAAGCCTTTATTGTTGCAATCATAATTACTTTCTTAAAAAGTAATTTTAAATTTAAAAATTTTAAATTTTAAATTACTTTTTAAAAAGTAATTTTATTTATTTTTGAAAGAGAGAGCACAAATGGAGGGAAAGAGAGAGACAGGTACAGAGGATCCTAAGGGGGCTATGCACTGACAGAAGTGAGCCCAATGTGGGCTTGAACTCACCAACTGTGAGAACATGACCTGAGCTGAAGTTGGATGTTTAACTGCCTGAGCCACCCAGGTGCTCCCAGAAATTGAGTTTTTAATATGTTTTAAAATCTGCTATAATATTCAGTTATATTTATTAATTCTCTTGAACTATCATGTAATATACAAATAGAAATTCTACTTTTGAAATTATTATATCTATAATAGTTTTCTCATGTGTTAGCTTCTTGGAGGTTCCTAATCCTTACTCTATGAGGCTACTTAGAGTCATGTGATATAAGACTTAACTGCTGTAAGTCTCCATTTGCCTAATATAATAGTTTGAGTTGCTGTCATGAAAATTGCTCTTTCAATTCCAAAAATATGTTTGGTTTTACAGAATGTTTGAGTCTGAGATGGGACTTTAACCATCACATTATTTTTCTGTACATTCTAGAAATAATTTAAGAATTCATATAACAAGGGAAATCTAATACGATTGATTTTGCCTTTTACTCCTTCCTTTGCTGTCCTCCTAGTATCTGATCCCAAGTCCGATAGTAATCTCTGAAATATCAAAATGTTCTGAGTGCCAGTCTAACTCTTCATACCAATTTTAAAGTAGAGTCATAATAATCATCTGAAAATGATTTCACTCAAGATTATTTTCAGGTGGGGGGTTGCAGTTGGTTGTACAAACATGCATACCATGTAGTTTCTTTAGTATCTCAAATTGTCTTCTTATATGTAACTGCTATGGATGAAATACTATTTATTTTTATATATTCTAAAGTTAATATAATGAAATATTTAAGATAAGTCTTTTCTAATTATCAGCTTTTTAATTCTACTCCACTGAGTTCTCTCGTATTTCCAGAATATTTCACAGAAAACATAAAGAGGGAGAAAGATTAATATTTACATATTATCTATAGTCACAGAATAATCCTTATAGTTTTATTAATCATATGTGTATGCATATATTCTTATCATCATTTTAATGTGGGAATGTGATCCAGCATTTTGTCTTATGAAATTAGGAAAATAATCCTCTATGTGATGATACCTATTCGCAAAGTTTTATACAAATGTGTTACAGAATTAAGTCCTAATAATATAAGATGATTATGTTCACAAAGGAGTATCATTGGTGGTGGATTAAGTGTGTGTGAAAGGATTAATCAACAAATGTTCAGAGTTCACTGTCATAGGGATCACACCATGAATGTGATGGCTGCCTCATGATGGGTTCTAAACTTCAATACCATGAATCTTTAAAAATGTAGTTTTGGGGTAATGTTAAATGAAGAGCAGGTTGCATATTTCTTAAAAATTTATTTCATGACAATTCAATTTTCAACTACATTACAGTGCTTTAGAGCCCAACTGTTGTTTTATTGAAGAAAAGTGATTAACTTAGAAATGGCTTCTCCATAGCATCAGTCTCCATATCTTCTTCATAGTGAATGTGGCATACAAGTGTCTCAGGAACTCTGCAGGGAGTCAAATAACCACAGCAGGAAGTCTTCACCATTAAAACAACTGTTCCAGTACAAGAAGATTACAAGTGCCTGTTAATATTTTCTAGTTATTTCAATGGTGAAGTCCTAATCTAAAAACAATTGCTTGTCCTGTAATTTTTCAACCTAGTTACTGTACATAGGGGCAAAAATGCAACAAATAAGCATGCATTAATTGTCAGAACAAAAACATCATTCAGTGTTTTGGTTTATACTTATTTGGAAATATGAGAAACACTATTGGTCTATAAAACTCTAATGAAGTTATTGACATTGAATCAGAATAAATTATCAGTTCTGTTTTCAGTCAGAATAATGTGGAGGATTTATAGCTATTCTGATGGCACTGTCAATATAATATTGATCACTTCAGACAGTGTCATAATATCATGGCAAGCCAAGGAATAAACTATTAAGCTAGTGAATAAAAAAATTATAAACATCATATTGTGATGTGATACGAATTTTAGAAGTTAATCGTATTAAAAATACAAATCAAACTGACTTTTAAAAATACTTAGAATGGTTTGTATAACAAAAGCACTTAGGAAATTGCACATTGCATAGGAAATATCAGCAAATTTTATTTAATGGCAATGCATTTTTTTTGCCAAAAAAACCTAGTAAAATAAAGTAGAAAAAATATTAGTATGGAAAATAAATATAAACACCTAAGTCAGGGAAAAGGTTAATAACACTAACTGCTAATAACTAAATAAAAATCATCCACAATTTGATAGGAAAAATTCACCCAAATTACAAATTTGTCAGCACTGAGATAACTTCAGAGTGTTCTCACACTTCCTAATTAATAGACATCCCTTCCCCCAAAGACAAGTCTTGCTTTTTTTTTTTTAATGTTAATTTGTTTTTGAAAGAAAAAGAGACAAAGTGCACGCAGGGAAGGAGCAGAGAAAGAGGGAGACACAGAAGCCAAAGCAGGATCTAGGCTCTGAGCTGTAAGCACAGAGCCCCACATGGGGCTCAAACTCATGAACTGGGAGATCATGACCTGAGCGGAAGTCCTGTGCTCAACTGACTGAACCAGCCAGGTACCCCCAAAAGACAACTATACTTAATTAAAAAAAAATTGTCTTAACGTTTATTTATTGAGACACAGAGACACACTGAGCATGAGCAGGGGAAGGGCCGAGAGATGGAGAGACACAGAATCTGAAGCAGGCTCCAGACCCTGGGCTGTCAGCACAGAGCCCGATGCAGGGCACAAACCCACAAACCAGGAGATCATGACCTGAGCCAAAGTTGGACACTCAACCGACTGAACCACACAGGCGCCCCTATACTTAATTTTTAAAATCATAGATTACATCTGTCCATTACTGAAATTCATATAAATGGTAACACAAAATTATATACATCCTTTTTTTTACTTCTTTTATTTAGCATAATAATGCTCTAAAACCCATCCATGTTGATGTATATCAGTAGTTTAGTCTTTTATTTCTACATACTAATCCATTATATCGATATACCATATTCTGTCTATTAAGAAACAGTCAGACTGTTTTGAGTCTTTAGGGTATTATGAATAAAATTGTGAACATTCTTGTTTAAATCATTATGTGGATACAAGTATTCTGTTATCTTGAGTATACACATAGGAGTAGAATTTCTGGGTAATTGGATAGGTCTACATTTGAAGTGTTTAAAAACTGCCTAGAGGTTTACAAACTGGTTGTACTACATTTTGAATTGAGTCATTTTAATGGCCTTACATTTAAGTTATTTCTTAGGTATCACTTAATTTTGTCTTTGATAGGTATTGATGTTAATGTACTTATCTTGCTATTTTTTTCCTTTTGCTAAACTTGGTTTTATTTCTCTGTTCCAGATTATTTTTATTACTTATTTTTATTTTATTTCATTTATTTTTTATTAAAAAGATATAGAAACAGAGCATGAGTGGGGAGGGGCAGAGTGAGAGAGGGACACAGAATCTGAAGCAAGCTCCAGGTTCTGAGCTCTCAGGACAGAACCTGCCGCAGGGCTCAAACTCATAAGCCGTGAGATCGTGACCTGAGCCGAAGTTGAACACTTAACTGACTGAACCACCCAGGCACCCCTTATTTCATTATTTTATAAATTAGCTCTTTATTATATTTCATTTCTACATTGGCTTATCAGCTAAATTTTCTTTCAATTGCATTTTTTGGCATTGGACTGGCTATTAAAATGTTTATTCTTGGGAATTAGAATTTCTGTATCACTAGTTCACACTTTATTCTTCACAATTCATACTTCACAAATATAAGAGTATTGCAAGAATTTAATTCCACTTTCTCAACTATCCTTTGGTATTATTATCACAGAGTTTACTTTTATATACTTATAAGTCATACTTTTATAATGATACAATTTTTACTTTCACAGATATTGACATTTGAGCAAATTAAGGGGAAAATTCAGTCTTTTATATTTAGCATATATTGATAGTTGCTAGTGCTCTTCATTATTTCCTGTGGAGTCAGTTTTCTGTCAAAAAATATTTTCATTTGTGTTCAGCATGAAGATTTTTCATTAGTATTCATTTTTTATTTTTCTGAAATTTGTTTTATTTCATTCTCATTTTTTTACAAGATATTTTTACTGGGTACAGAATCTGGGTTGGTAGTTTCCCTTCTTTTCTTACTTCCCACCTCTCTTTGTTTTTCTCTCTCTCTCTCTCTCTCTCTCTTTTTCTTGTTCGTTTTGCTTCACCATATTGGGTCTATTTGAGTTCACTGAGCTTCTGGAATGTATATATTGACTTTTTTCACTAAAAATGGGAAATTTTAAGCCATTATGTCTTTAAATATTTTTCCTGCCTTTTTTTCCCATTCTCTTATTCTGGGACATGAACATCGGACCACTTGATATATTCCTACATATTGCCAAAGCACTTCTCATCAATTATTTTATTACATCAGAAAGACTTACTTGAATTTCCTTGACTTTCTTTTCCCATCTGAATTATATTTGGGATCTGGATTATGCTGTCTTTCTTTAAACGATGTGAAATATTTTTCTTGCAAAATTTTAATCCACGGACAACTTTCCTTCTTTCCATGTTTTGATTTAGTTTTTATAAGGTTTGTAGTATTCTTACTCCTAATGTGTGATATTTCTGGTGTCTGCATTGAGTGTTTTGGGAATTAATAAAGTTTCTCCCCTATGGTTGGGCCAGAATTCTGGCACTATGTCACATCAAGTTCCTTTTCCCATTTTCATCACTTTAGAAGCCTGACAGACTTTTATGCTCTTCATGTTCAGTCCAACTCTTAGCCAAGTAAACATTGGGAAACCTGCCCCCCACCCTGAATTTGGGGCCCCTCCTAGGAGCTGCTTCTTTCTCTCTAGAATGCTCCCTGCAAGTTTCAGATGCTTCAGCAGATCCATCTGGTTGTTGCCTCTTTCACTTAGTGCTCAGTTTGGACTCTACCTCTCAATGATACTGTCAGGATAGATAAAAGGCCAATGTGAATTTAGTGTTCCTCTTACTTATTTTCTTTCAGTTACTGAGAATTTTTTTTGGTTGAAAGAACCACCTTTTCCAGTTATATCTCCATCAGAGGCATCCAATTACTTTTCTGGTGGGGATACAAAGACCCTACCACTCACCCAGGGATACAGTTATGAAATGCCATTGCAGCATTAGAGCTTCTCACAGAAATTACTGAGCATCTCAGCTCACGTTCTCTCCCTACTCATTTCTACTTCCTTCCTGCCTTCCTACAGGTGTTTTTTTTCTCCCCCCACCCCCACCCCCGCAAGAACACTCTCTATTATATTTCCTACATGTTAATCTCCTGGAAAGTACATCTATGACAAGTACTTACCTCAAAGAATTGTAAAGAACAAAGCAAGTTAAGTACATACATTATCTTAGATTTTTTTAAGTTTATTTATTTTTGACACAGAGAGAGAGAGAGAGAAACAGAGCATGAGTTGTGGAGGGGCAGAGAGAGGGAGACACAGAATCTGAAGCAGGCTCCAGGCTCTGAGCTGTCAGCACAGAGCCCCATGTGGGGTTCAGATTCACGGACCAATGAGATCATGACCTACCTGAGCGTTAAGTCAGATGCTCAACCAACTGAGCCACCCAGGTGCCCCCATTATCTTAGCGTTTTAAATACTTTCAATCATTATTACTTTTGTATTTGTCTTAATCTTCCCAATTATTACTGTATTTTTATTTACTGACTGTAACTCATAGCTTTCATTTATGGAGTATTTTTTTTTAATTTTTTAATGTTTATTTTTGAGAGAAAGAGACAGAGACAGAGACATAGAACGAGCGGGGAGGAGCAGAGAGAGAGGGAGACACAGAATCCGAAACAGGCTCCAGGCTCTGAGCCTTCAGCACAAAGCCTGACGCGGGGCTTGAACTAACAAAGGGTGAGATCATGACCTGAGCTGAAGCTGGACACTCAATCCACTGAGCCACCAGGTGCCCCTATGGACTATTGTTTTTTTTGTTTTGTTTTGTTTTGTTTTGTTTTGTTTTTTACTTTTTTTTTCAACGTTTATTGATTTTTGGGGGGACAGAGAGAGACAGAGCATGAACGGGGGAGAGGCAGAGAGAGAGGGAGACACAGAATCGGAAGCAGGCTCCAGGCTCTGAGCCATCAGCCCAGAGCCTGACGCGGGGCTCAAACTCACGGACCGCGAGATCGTGACCTGGCTGAAGTCGGACGCTTAACCGACTGCACCACCCAGGCGCCCCTGGAGTATTGTTTTTAAATGTAAGGAAACTTTGGCTGTATCTTTACCCAATTATTATTTGATTTAGATGCTTTATTATTTTAAATTTTCTGATTAAATTTCAATATTTTCAAAACATATGAAAGCAAGCGAATAATATGTCAAATTGTTCTCAAGAAAGAACTGTCCTTCAGTTATACTGTGAATGAAACAATATTGCCAATTCATTAGTAAATTAATAATTTTATCAAGAAAAATCAATTATTCTGTCTTGATATTAGAGGTTTATATTTTTGTTCTAGCGAGGTAAAGGACATTACCATGTTTTGTAAAAATCACTCTTCTGTGTTTGATTAATGCTTTTATCATACCTATATAATAGAAAGTGGCCAATAAATGTGAATGTCTTTTCCCCTAACCATCAGCCATGCTATAGGACTTTGCTGCTATTTCAAATATCCTCCTTGCCTATTATATCTAAATCTATTATTGGTAGTCATTAGAATTCCACATAAGTCTCATTTTCTCCCCAACAACCATTTTATACTAATCCCCAATTAGATCTTTATTTTATAATCACACCAGTATTTTTCACTCCATTTCTTCCTTTATATAATGTATAGGAGCTTCAATTTCTCAATCAAATGAATAATCTGTCTCCATGTAGTATTTTCCATCTAAAAAATTGAAGACTCTAGTTCTCCAGTAGTAGGCACTCATATTGTGAATATGTCTTGGCTGACGTTGGCATCATCTTATTGTCTGTGAGTTGTTTGGTAAGGATAGTGCAATGCTAATGAGGTTAGGTTAAAACTTGTTTGAGGAGTACCTGGGTGGCTCAGTTGGTGAAGTGCCCAACTCTTGATTTTGGCTCTGGTCATGATCTCCCAGTTTGTGAGATTGAACCTGCTTCAGGCTCTGCGCTGTCAGCACAGAGCCTGCTTAGGATTCTCTCTTCCTGCCCCACCCCCATGCACTTTCTCTCTCCTTGTCTCACTCTCTCTCTCTCAAAATAAACTTAAAAAATTTTGTTTCAGACCTAGTCAATTACTCTTTTCCATAGCCATAGACTGTACCACCAACACCAGCTCAGTAAATGAAAAGAGTAAATGTTTTTATTTAAAAACAAAATGTAGGAAAGAGAGGATAACTTACCAAGAAAACCTATAATGTAAATAGGAATATAATGCAAAGATAAAGAATATAAATTCTTAGTGCATGAATAACATCATTTATAGTTTCTATTATTTTTGGTCAGTTTTGCTCATCTTTCATAAGCACTATGTCCATTCCTTTTAAAATAACATTGGTTGAAACAGAAATCATATATTTTCTTTCCTTTTTAATGCGCATACATTTTATTAAGTTAAGTAGTCTTAAATGTTTTAGTTAAAATATTCAGGGGATTATAAAAATAAAATGACCTTTTCAGAATTAATGGCAAATTTATGTAGCTGTATTCCCTCACTACTTATGGGGGAAAAACATAAGCAAAATGAGTTGTTTGTATTCATAATTTGATATTTACAACATACTTCATGTGTCCCCATTTTAGAGGATCTTGGGAAAAGCCCTTGGATGCTCCAGTATCTGGAGGTAGAGAGGGTCAAAAGACATCTTCAAGAGGAGTCAAAGTGAGAAGTCCAGAGTCCCTTCTGTATTAAAAATCTTCAGTGATCTATGAGTGAGCTGGAATCCAAGAATTCTAGCAAGATTATTCTAGTAAATGTGTATATATTTATTTGTTAATTTAGATAAACCGTCATTTTTCCTTCATATTCTTGATAAAACTAATGTAGTACCAGTGACATAATAACAGCATTCTACTTCCCTGGATATTTCTGCAGAATGAGAGTGTAGGTAGATATATATTGCCAAGTAAGGAAAAAGGAAAGCAATGCCAGGTGACCTATTTTTGGACACTAATTATTTTATTGTGATAAAAATTAAATAGATTTTATAATTATTTTTTTATTTTATTATTTTTTAATGTTTATTTATCTTTTAGAGAGAGAGACGGAGAATGAGTGGTAGAGGGGCAGAGAGAGAGGGAGACACAGAATCCAAAGCAGGCTTCAGACTCTGAGCTGTCAGCACAGAGCCCCACACGGGTCCTGAACCCATCAACCATGAGATCATGACCTGAGCTGAAGTCAGATGCTCAACCAACTGAACCACCCAGGTGCCCCTATATTTTATAATTCTTAAGTTCACATTTGGAAAACATTTATGTAAGTATATACATACGCAACTACCAACCAGAGAAAAAAGTAAAGTATTTCCATACCAGAAAACTATCAAATAATAAACCCACAATGGTAATTCTTCTTCTCACTCTTACCATAGGTTACTTTAGTCTGCTTTTGAACTTATATATAATTGAAATTACAAATTACAAATCATTAGTAATTCTTTCCCTAAAAGTTCTGCCTATGAGATTTATCCAAGCTGCATGTCAGGAGTTCATTCTTCTCTATTGCTCTGTAATATTCTTAAATAAAAATATATCACAATATATTTACCTATTCTATCTTTAAGGGGCAATTGTTTCCAGTTGTGACTATTACAAATAAAACCATTGTAAATATTTCTGAATGTTTTTCTTTTGGTGGATAGAAGTAAGCATTTCTGGGGGCGCCTGGGTGGCGCAGTCGGTTAAGCGTCCGACTTCAGCCAGGTCACGATCTCGCGGTCCGTGAGTTTGAGCCCCGCGTCAGGCTCTGGGCTGATGGCTCAGAGCCTGGAGCCTGTTTCCGATTCTGTGTCTCCCTCTCTCTCTGCCCCTCCCCCGTTCATGCTCTGTCTCTCTCTGTCCCAAAAATAAATAAACGTTGAAAAAAAAAATTTAAAAAAAAAAAAAAAAAGAAGTAAGCATTTCTGATTCAGAATGGGAACTGCTGATTTATTGTGTAAACATATACTTAGCTTTAGTAAGGCCACTCAGTATTTCAGAGCAATTGTACCATTCTAGGGTGTGAGTGGGGGAGGGGCAGAGAGAGGAAGACACAGAATCCAAAGCAGGCTCCAGACTCCTCCAAGCTGTCAGCACAGAGCCCAATCCAGGGCTTGAACTCATGAACCATGAGATCATGACCTGAACCAAAGTCAGACGCTTAACCAACTGAGCACACAAGCACCCTGAAATTCTTCTTAATTTTAGCCTTTCTGGTGGGTGTTTGTTTTCTATTGGATTCTAATTGCATTTCCCTGAAATGTTTTTAATTTTTTGTTTATTTCTAGTATACATAATATACAATTGATCTTTGTATATTGACTTTGCTTTTAACAACCTTGCTAACTTATTTCTAGTAATTAGTGAAACTTTGTTATTTTTTAGCTAAATAATTATTACCTGCCCATAATGAATATATGTTTCTTGAATATTTTATTTACTATTTTTTTATCTTCTCCAGTCTTATTTTACATATTTCTCTTTCTTGTGCTATTCTTTCTTGAATCAGCCAGGGTGTTAAATAAATAAATGTAGAAATAGTAGATTTTATTTTTGTTCCAATTTGCTTTTTTCTTTGGGGGGGAGCAGAGAGAGAGGTTCTTGTAGTTTCACTGAGCTTATGCAATTTAGGAGATAGCCAATGACTCCAGAAGAATTTCAAGACAGCTGTGGAACCTACTTCCATGTATGTTCTTCCTCATTGGTAGTTTGCTCTTCAAATTCAGTGATTTTCAAATTCGAATACCATGATTTATTAAAGAATAAAAGAAGAGACAAAGAAATATAAATGATTATTGTATGCTTTTGTACATGGAAACTGGTTTAGAATCATGACATATTTAATCCATTCCTTTGTCAATTCATGACATTGATATACAACTTTGTAAGAGTCAGCAGTAAGGACTTCGGTGGAGAGTTAATGGTTTTTAATGAAACCAATTTATTAGAATTATTTTATAAGATCAAATTTGAAATTATACATTTGGAGAATTACAGAAGTCACAGTATAACATAGTCAATTGCATTTTCACTGCCCCCCCCACCCAAAAAGAGCAACACATCAAAAATTCATTGTAAATCAAACATAAAAGAAGTAAACAGAAATCATTATGGAAAACTGTTGCCACTATTATGAAAGAGACAAGAATGAAACCCTACTTATACACTGATTAAAAAAAGAAACAATAGGGGCGCCTGGGTGGCTCAGTCGGTTAAGCGGCCGACTTCAGCTCAGGTTATGATCTTGCGGTCTGTGAGTTCAAGCCCTGTGTCGGGCTCTGTGCTGACAGCTCAGAGCCTGGAGCCTGTTTCAGATTCTGTGTCTCCCTCTCTCTGACCTCCCCCGTTCATGCTCTGTCTCTCTCTGTCTGAAAAATAAATAAACGTTAAAAAAATTTTTTAAAAAGAAACAATAAAGAAATGAGCAAAGAATATAACTAGAAACACAAAAGGTATTTTAACAGGAACAGAGTGAGAGAGAGAGAAACAGATGAGCAGTGAGGAGGGAAGAGAAAGAAAACTATAGTACATGGGATGGGAAGTCAAGGGAGCATTAAGTAATCAGTATTTTGAGGAGGCAATTTCCATTTCTGTGAGTTTTAACAGGATCACTCTTGCTGTCATTTGAAAAAAAAAAAAAAACCTGAAAGACTATAAAGGTTGAGTGTGGCAGATTAGCTAAGAAGAAACCCCTTTCATTCAGATGAAAGATAATTATCTTGGTTTGGACTAATGTGGTAACAATGGATGTGGTGAAAATGACCAGTCTGGACAAATTTTCAAGTCAGAGAAAGCAAGGAGGCAAAGATGCCAACAAAATTATGTCCTTATAGTACAAGCGAAAATACATAAAAAGCAGGTAGTAGGTACTAGGCATGGTGTCAAGAATTTTATACACTTTCTCATTTTTATTCCTTTAGTTAAGTCAGGAAGTGTTTAATGAGTTGGTTAAGTGACAAGATAATAATACATAGAAGCATAAAGCAACAAGCATATTAAAGAAAATACAAGTAGTTTGATAGGACTCCATTGTAGCTACAGTGTTTGAGACAAATTTTTGAGGTGGACACTAGAGTGTGACATCATTTGCATCTTATAAAAAAGAATATAAATTTTAATTAAATATAATATGGAACTCAAAAGGGAAAAATGTTTCAGAAGGCAGGAACTAAAATACCAAGAACTGTAGAATATTAACAAGTTACCTAAAAGTATGAACAAAATGAAACCTAGGATTCCAAGGAGAGTCAAGCTAGCATTTAGCATTTAAAACTACTTTGGCAAAATACCAACTCTGCCTCTTCTATGTGACTTTCAAAACATATTTTCATCTAAGGATGGTAAGTAGAATATATATCTTATTCAAAATTAGAATATAAAATTTAGAGAGATGGAAGATGGAGAGAATATATTTTATTGGTATGACAACCTATCAATTTTATTAAATCTAAGATTGATTCAGACTTGATTTTGTATCCTAGTTTCACTTTTTTTCTAGTTAGTGTAGCTTTAAACTGGTTATACAAAAATTTAGGTTTCACTTTCCTCATTTCTAAAGTGAAAACTGAAATAATACTTTCCACATAGAGTTGTTTTGAAGAATTTTTTTACAAAAATGTATGTAAAACACTTTTTGTTTTCACTCACACATAGATGCTCAATAAATATGATCTATTGTATCATTAATATGCTTGCCATATCCTAGGCGCTGTGATCTCTGTTATAAAATAGAATGTTTCTACTGATTTTGAAAGCAAACTTGTAGAACATGTGGCTTATCGTTAGTTTACAAATGAGGAGACTAGAAGAAAGAAATAATTGCAAGAGGCCTAGTAATTAAAAGTGGTAGAACCAGATTTTGAATTGACTTATAAAACCACCTACTTTCAAAATATTTTCTGCTGTACTAGAACATATACAAAGATTAGCTGAGACAGTTCTAATTAAAGACAAGTTTCATTAGCACCCCCACACAAATTTGACTTAAGATCTTCAGATTTTGCTTAGCAAGTATTAATTTAGAAATGCATTCACCATGTCCACAATTCACAGGGAAAATTGGGTAAATATTGTATATGTAGGATTAATAATTTGTTAGAATAGATCTTGTATATATGCCCTGTAATATTTTCCTTCAGCTTCTAAGAATTGTTGGGTTTATTTTTTGTTTAACATATATACACAAATTATAATTTTTTTCACATTCAAGCTGTGCATACTATATTGCAATTAACCAATTTAACAAAGTTAGGTCTGTGACTCAGACTAATGTACTTTCTATTTATAATGTAGCAGCAGGAATAATAATTTTGAAACCCCATAAAATCAATGCTTTCAATAACTATAAAACCAAAGTGAAATAAAAAAGAGCTCGTTAAAAAGTTCTATTTGTGCAGCATAATACCATGTTTTTCCCAGGAAAATATCCTTCAGGACTGAGTAATGCACTCCAAAACTGATTTTTTTTTTTTTGAGAATTACTATCTAACTAACAAGCTGCTAAATGGTGGCAATAATAACATACTTCACAAAAAAACACCTCACGTCTTACCAAATCTTATTGCAAATTTTATTTTTAATAAAACAAATGTTTCCCAAGTTTTAAAAACCTAATGCAAAGCTTTAGTCAATTAAAAAAAAATTTAGTCTCTTCGGAACACAGACACAAATTTTCCATTATTGTTAAACAAATATATTCCAAATGACTTTGGAAATCGTAGAACATTGCAGCTCCACAGCTGTCATCATTTTATGTCCATGTGAAATGTTCTCACCATGTCCTATCAGTTCTCCACAATGGTTTTCTAATGTTTTCTCAATTTATTCCCACTGCAACCACTTAGTTTACTTCAAACACAGGCTATGCACAGCCTCCCTCTTGCTAGTGGTCTCTTCCCCCTTCAATCCATTCCACATCACTACCAGTTTAAGCTTTAAGATACTTTTGTCTTGGAATTCCCAACTTAAAACTTACCACCTAAAAAATGAAGTTTGTTTTTGAACCCAGCTTTAAGACCAAAATATTTTTTATTCTGATGCTATCCCCATTGCTTTGAATACATTGAAAAAAAAATCTAATATTAACAGAAACAAACAGTGACAGTTTTCTTAAAGATTTTCTTATTCTCAATCCCCATGCATTTCTCATTCTCTTTCACCATTTAAAAGGAGAACACCAAAAATGGTTTGTTTACCACTCTCTACTAATCACCTAACATCATCTGATGGACAATATACATCTTCAAAAATATATCTAGAATGGAAGAAAGAAAATGAAAAACTACTCTCATGAAGAAGCCTGTCCTTCCACTGGCAACAATTAAATTAAAATCTCACAATGCTGAATACTCCTGGCAAGGTACTCCTCACCTTTTCCAAAACAATTGTTATAGGCTCTCCACCAGTATATCTGCCTGGAGAACTTCTCTTTTAATCTATACCTTCCATTCCTTCCACATAAATTATTAAGAAAACTCTCAGAATTCCCAAGGCACCTCTTTCACCCAACTGTAATCCTCATTCACTGTTTTTACATTTACTTTTCTCCAGACACCCTTTAAACTCTGTCACTTTACCCTCCAGAACAAAAGTTTCAGTCTTCAACAAGTCTTCATATTCTCAAATTCTGTGACTGCTGAATTCTCTTTTTAATGTAACTTAAACCTGGCTCTACACTAAGTGCTCCTTGTAGACTTTTAAGTAAGGCCATTTTTTTTTTACTGTCATAATATGCATACCACCAGCATTTAACCAGAAGATCAAAATAAACTCTATATATTTATTGCTGTTTCTATTCTATGTTTCATTTCTCCTCCAGCTTTTGATCTCATATAATAAGATTATATCACCCAATATACATTTTACAGTCATGTACCTCTCTATGACATGCTCCCATTCTTTGAACTTGGAGATTTTAGCTTTTGGATTATTGTTACTTTTGTCCACATTACTCCTGTCATTGTATTTTGTGATTCAATAACCATGAAAATGACCTGTCTAGAACCCAACTTCTCATTTCCATCACCTCCTCTTATTCCAGGATTTCATCTTCAACCTTACATGGGGATACTTATTGCCAGATACTCAAGTTTATCAATACCGTAAAGTTCAGTGCCTCCACAATCTTAGTTTCAAATGTCCCACTCTCTGACCATCATCAACTCTCTTACCATCCTAACTTCAGTAAATATTGGACTTCAGTGAAAGTTCAGTTAATTTACTTACCATATTTTACCTGACCTTCAACCGTGGCATTTCCATATTTCCTTTGGGTGGTAATAAAGAGGTACATATCTACATGTTAGTGATTGACGGGTTAAAAAAACAAAAACAAAACAAACACCAGTGAAATTCAGGTCCCAGGGTGCAGTCAACATCACTTTAGTTCTCTTCCTCCTCCCCCTTCTTCTCATCTATAACTATATCAATATAATATACATATATATATATATATACCAATATATAAGTACATATTTCATATGTACCCATACATACATAATTTTAGCACAAACTGCACACACAAACATATCACAAATAGTGTAAAGATACTCTCAACACATATAACTAATGAAAGGTTATCACGCTGAACATGCAAATAATTTATATATGATGCAAATAATTAAATAAGAAAATAAAGCATGATAATTTACTTGCAAACACCACACGAAAGTGATTGAGAGCATAGGTTCAGGGAATAGACCTCATATTTGACTGTAAATCTGTTATCTGATAGTGATGTAATTTAGAAAAGCTGTTTACACTTGATTATCTTTGTTTTTAAGCTTTCTTACCCTCAAATTTCTTTTTATTTAACTTTTTAAATTTGAGCATAACTGACACAAAATGTTATGATGGTTTCAAGTATACAACATAGTGATTAGACTGTGTATGAAACAAGTTTCACTGTGTATGTTATTCAGTGCTCCCCACCACTGTAGCTACCATCTGTCACCATACAGCACTGTTACAGTATCATCAACTATATTACTTACGCTGTGTCTCTTATTCCCATTACTGATTCATTCCATACCTGGATGTCTGTATCTCCCACTCCCCTTCATCTGTTTAGCCCACCCTTCCACCCCCCTTCCCTCTGGCAGTTGTCACCTTGTTCTCTGTATTCATAGGTCTGATTCTGTTTTTTGTTTGTTATTCATTTTATTTTTTAGATTCCATATTTGAGAGAAATCCTATGGTATTTGTTTTTCTCAGGCTGACTTATTTCACTTAGTATAATACTCTCCTTTCATGTTGGTGCAAATGGGAAGATTTCATCATTTCTCATGGCTGCATAATATTCCAGTGTGTGTGTTTCACATCTTCCTTATCCATTCGTCAATTAGTGGACACAGTTTGCTTCAATATCTTAGCTATTGTAAATAATGCTGCAATAAACATAGAGACATATATCTTTTCAAATTGGTATTTTCATTTTCTTTGGGTAAATACTTGGTAGTGGAATTATTAGATCATATGGTAATTCTGTTTTTAATTGTTTGAAGAACCCTCATACTATTTTACACAGTAGGTGTAGCAATGTACATCCCCACCAACATTTCAC